>NW_011495069.1:6405612-6415200 GCF_000754665.1 Bison bison bison
GCTGGAGACAAGTCGTTCGGACAGAATCCTGGGACAGAGACTGAGGCTCAGGGACAAGACAGGGGCCCATGCCATCCATCTCTTTTCAGGGGCACTCCCCAACCAAAAATGAGTCTCTTACCGCTGCCTGGAAGCCTTTGAAGTTTGGGGTCAGGACTGGGTAGTTGACGCCAGGAAATTTCTGGATGCCTTTCAAGACTTCAGCATGGTCAGCCATCTGGGAGCCAAAGGAGACATTGCCAATTCACCACCAAGGCGGCAGAGAGCTCAGGTAGAGAAAGCCTTTTTAGCACAAAATCTCTGTTCTCCAGGACCCTTGGAGAAAAGAGGCCTTTTGCAGAGCTGAGTCTCCCCAAGGCTTTCACTACTTGTTTGACGGCTGATGAGCCAGAAGGCTCCCTAGCATGGGTGAGAACCCCAGTTTCTCCATGTGGCTAACACTGTCGACTCTACATGAGCCGCACCAGCAGCAATGATACTTCTAGCCACTGGTTGAGAACGTGCTCTGAGTCCGACCCTGGGCTCAGCTCCCTGTCACCTAACACTCAGCTGGACCAGGATCTTTCTTCCCATTTGGCTGTCTCTGTGATGCAGGAGCTGTCCAGCTTCCCCTTTCGACAAACACAGAAGCCACATCTCTAGACAGGCCTAGAGATTCTAGGCTTCTAGAGCCAGAGACATCACCTTGAACCTGGGGAGGGGAAGGCCTCACCAGGCAAGGCGGGGCACAGCCAAGACCGAGTCTTCCTCCCAAGTCACCCTCCTTTGCTGTACATGTTACTATGAAGCACTGAGAGCTCACAAAAGTGAGGACCTGGAAACCTACATCCTGACCTCCACTTACTTCCAATGCATCTGAGATGTGCCTGCAGGCCGGGGCTCACCTGTGGAACCCATTTGGGAGACACGAAGCTGGTGGCTTCTACCACAGGGAGTCCTGCTTCGGAAAGCATGTCTATTAGCTTGATTTTCACTGGAGTAGGTACAATATTCTGTAATGCAAAGAGAAAACACCAGAAAAAGACAGGCTGGCCAAGTGAGTCACAAAATGGTCTCAGAATGCAGTCAGTTCAAAGCTTTTTCTACAGCACCCGCTTCACTGTCTCCACTGTCAGACACTAACCTGAATTCACATGTAATCCTGCCAATAGGTGCAGTACAGGCTTGTCTTCCAGTTCCACAGAGAGCATTTTGCAGTGAAAGCAGTTTCTCACTTGAAAAGGAGTTAATACTTACAATGGAAACAGTATTTGCCCGTCATACGGGCTTTTAAACTAAAGCTCTGTTACTTTATGACCCCATCAAAAACAGATTGAGACCAGTGAGCCATGGCCTGAAAGGGCGGAGATGACTAACCCTCTGGATCCTATGAGACATGGCCTCCAACAGGCCACACCTTCCTCCTTCCGTCTCAGGTGGCACAGGATCTCATCCTCACATGCTCCACTACTTCTTTCTCCCCCCGCCACACCCTGTCTGGCTGCTCACCAGCCTCTGTGGATTCCTATTTCCAAATCTACTATCATCCCATGTCTATTACGCCATGATCTTCCTCTACCAATTCATCCCACACAGGAATCCTTCTAAAACACAGTCTCTATTATCTCACCCTCCTGCTCAAAAGCTTCCCCTGGCTGCCTAGTCCTTACAAGATTGGATCCAAAATCCTAAAACTCCCAAATCCTTCTCACCAGCCTCTTCCACCCCCAATTTCTCTCCCTCTGTTTTAATTTAATCCATTGAAGGGCTCACCCTGCTCCAAGGAATGTGCTAGGAGCTACAGATACAGTGGTGAGCAGAACAGACACAATCCTGCCCTCAGAGACCTTACAACTGTCTTTTACAACCAACATTCATTATTAAAGGTAGACTAAGCATGCTCCAGTACTCTTGCCAGGAAAATCCCACGGACAGAGGAGCCTGGTGGGCTGCAGTCCATGGGGTCGCTAAGAGTCGGACATGACTGAGTGTCTTCACGTTCACTTTTCAGTTTCATGCATTGGAGAAGGAAATGGCAACGCACTCCAGTGTTCTTGCCTGGAGAATCCCAGGGACGGGGGAGCCTGGTGGGCTGCCGTCTATGGGGTTGCACAGAGTCGGACACGACTGAAGCGACTTAGCAGCAGCAGCAAGCATGTTTTAAGATTTTAAGGTTTTTTTTTTAATTTAAAAAATAATTAACACATGATTATTTCAGAAAAACACACCCCAAACAAAAGAAAACCACCCTAACACCTGCCAGAGATAACACTCTTAATACCCTGGTAGGTAACTTTTTAGATCTGTGCAGTCCAGTACATCACACATGAGCCATATGTGGTTATTTAAATTTAAACTAACTGAAACTACATTTTAAAAATTCAATTCCCCAGCCATACAAGCCACAATTCAAGTGCTTAACAGCCACATGTATCTAGTGGCTACTGTATGGGACAGCTCAAATCTACAACATTTCCATCTTCATAGAAAGTTCTATCACACAGCACTGTTCTAAGATCCTTTTCTCGGAAGATGCTTCCACACATATACAAACTTTTTTGTTTATATATAAGATTAAATGTATATTAATATATAAATACATATGTAATTATATATACAGTATTGTATAATCTGCTTACATCACTTAATATACTCCTATATCATTAACAGCTTCACAGTATTACATTTTATGAAGTCATTAATGTATTTGATCTACTTTTCCTCATACTGAACATGTTGGTTATTTGCAACTGTCCTGCTCTTACACCAGGGTTGTAAGGGACATTCCCAAGCTAAATCTTGGCATGTGACCTTCATAACTTCCTCTGGCCGAATCCCCTGACGTGTCGCTGCTGGATGAGGCACGCCCTCACCTTTCCCCCGCACTCCTGCAGCTCTCACCATCCACCCCGCCCCACAGGCCCTTGAGAGGGACCCAGGATCACAACACTTGGGGCTGAACTGTCACAGGTGCCTGCCTGGCCTCCCAGACGGGCCCAAAGTCAGGCACAGCTCGGCACCCGTGACATGGAGCGCTCAGTACCTGTGAAATATCTTTTGGTTGATTTCCACGTTTACCTTTTCATTTTGTAGTCCGTCTCGAGGACCAACTTCCACAATTTTCACTTGCTTTGGGAACGTACCCACAGATGAGGTGCTGACCTGTGGTTTAAAAGAGGGAACAAAAAGTAACAGGAAGAGAGTGTCACAGTTCTCCATGGGGACAAATTAGAAAGAATGTATCCATCCTCAATACTGAGACGAGAAGCAGTATTTCTCACCCTTTAATCCATATTTGCTCTGTTTTAGAATCAAGAACAAAAAGAACATTTCACTTAAGAACAGAGTAAGAGATTCATGCTTGCAGTATGGACCATTTGCAACTCCCCTGAAATCCAGACTCATTTCCAACCACCTGGCAACTGGGCATTTAGACTGTTCTTTAAACAAACCTATTTGTACTTCTCAAACTTAGAAGTCCCCAAACAGAACTGATTTCTCCTAAAGCCTAGTTTGACTTGAACCTTCCCAGGTGGTACTGAACCCTTCCCGTGGTTAAGAACCCTGCCAATCAATGCAGGAGACCTAAAAGACGTGGTTCGATCCCTGGGTCAGGAAAATCTGCTGGAGAAGGAAACGGCAGCCCACTCCAGTATTCTTGCCTGGAGAATCCCGTGGACAGAGGAGCCTGGTGAGCTACAGTCCACAGGGTCGCACGGAGTCGGCCACGACTGAAGTGACTTAGCACACACACCCGGGGCACAGCTGCCCCAGAGGAGGACAACTGCCAAGTGTGGAGAGGAGTCGTCTTGGACTATGTGGGGTGGCAGGGATGGAAGAGGCTCTGCTCTGTTATGATCACAGGGTGGGTGGTGACAAGGGGAGTGAGTCTGAGAGGAGATGAAACCTTCAGCATTTGAAGATATTAAAACAATGGCCTGGAGTCGCCTCTGTATAAAGTCTGCCCTATATATAGTCTTCTATAGAAAATCTTCCCCTCCTCACCACCAAGTAATACAAGGTTTTTTTCTCCCTTTCCTCTATTGTTCTTAGTACTACTTATTACTGTTGAAATTAATTTCATTTCACCAGATTTAATCTGGATGAACACACTGCAGGAGGGCAAGGGGCAGGGGTACCGGCAATCTACTTAGTGGTGGAGGCTTAGTTGCTAAGTTGTGCCCAAACTCTTGCGACCCCACGGACTGTAGCCCACCTGGCTTCTCAGTCCATGGGATTCTTCAGGCAAGAGTACTGGAGTCGGTTGCCATTTCCTTCTCTAGAGGATCTTCCTGACCCAGGAATTGAACCCAGGTCTCCTGCATTGCAGGCAGATTCTTTACTGACTGAGCTATGAGGGAAGACCCTAGCAATCTGCTAAGGATCCCCATTCCCAAAACCCTTAAGGAAGGAAATATTCCTGGCTATCAAACAGCCGGAACTTAACTTGCCCAAACTGGCCTTGGTTTTAGCCAACAAAGCTTCCTAGAGGCTAAGGTGATGAGCCACTGAATTTCATGAAGTCAACAGGCTAGGTTGGAAGGTCCCTGCAAACTGAATCTCCCTCCAGTTGGTATGTTCAGCTTCTGCTGGTACATTACCCTAAAAGGATCCCACTGGAATGTAAGCTCCAAGAGGCAGGAACTCTGTTTTATTAATTGTTATATTTCTCTGAGGCCCTGAGACCTAACAGGGACTCAATAAATAACTGGTAAATGTTGTTGAAAGAATTGTTTCAAGTTCCTTTTATGAGAACAGAATCAACTTGATTCTATAACACACTTCTTCATAACAACTCTTCATATACTAACAAAACAATTCACATTTATGAAGCATCTACTATTTTTTAGGCACATAAAAGAGCCTTTTACATATTAACCCATACGATCCTCTCAACACCTTATTAGGTAGGAACTGTTAAAGTCCCCATTTTACTATGAGAGATATGAAGTTCAAGAAGATTAAGTAATTTTCCCAAGGTCACATGGTTAGCTAGTTACTGAGCCCATATCTGAACCCAGCAGTGTGGATCTAGAATGCACGCTCTTAACCCCTAGGCCACATTATCTCTGCCACCCTCTGGTCCCCCCCGTTTTCTCTTGCCTGGGTTAAGTGCTATTGCTCAGCTGTGTCTGACTCTTTGTGACCCCATGGACTGTAGCTCACCAGGCTCCTCTGTCCATGGAGTTCTCCAGGCAAGAATAGCGGAGTGGGTTGCTCTTCAGGGGATCTTCCCAACCCAGGGACCAAACCCAGGTCTCCCGCATTGCAGGCACATCCTTTACAGTTTGAGCTACTCTGGGTTGCCTGGGTTAAACACCTAGTTAATTCCCTTTGTACAGTTCTGCATAGAAATAATCCCCTCTAACCACACAAATCCTGAGCCACAGCCTCCTGAGCTATGGTACCTATGTCAACAGCTAACACTGGCTAAAGGCCAGCGCCGCAGCCATCAGCACTTCCTTTAGTCCTTATATGATGCTATGATGCTGCTGCTGCTGCTAAGTCGCTTCAATACGATGAGGGACTATCATGTATTACTCTCCCGACTCCACAGGGGAAGAAATGACCTCAGAAGGACCCCAAATCACACAGCTAGAAGTGAGGAAGTTTGCACTTAACTGTCTGGTTCTCATATCAAATCTATGCTAGTAACCCCATGGAATGCCTACCACTACCATCTCATTGCAATAGGAGTTTTTTCAAACACTGACATTCACCATCTCATTTAATTTTCTTAACTTTTCAAGTTGGACTTCACGGATTTATTTGCAATGAGCAACTGGTGGGGGAGGGTGGTCTAGTAGACACTGAAGTGGCTTTTTGAGAGCCCCCTACCCACTTCCCCACTGCCAAGACAATGTAATTTTTACCACTACACAGTTTTACGGAGAAGGCAATGGCACCCCACTCCAGTACTCTTGCCTGGAAAATCCCATGGACGGAGGAGCCTGGTGGGCTGCAGTCCATGGGGTCGCTGAGGGTCGGGCATGACTGAGTGACTTCACTTTTACTTTTCACTTTCATGCATCGGAGAAGGAAATGGCAACCCACTCCAGTGTTCTTGCCTGGAGAATCCCAGGGACGGGGGAGCCTGGTGGGCTGCCGTCTATGGGGTCGGACAGAGTCGGACACGACTGAAGTGACTTAGCAGTAGCAGCAGCACACAGTTTTAACTCCTTCTAAACTCTAAAGCAACAACTGACCTATCACTTACTAAGAGCTAGAAAAATGTCAAATGCTTTAGTTCCATTTTCCTGAACCTCCAAACCAACCCTGAGGATTTTCTTTTCTTCCATGTTAAAGGTCAATATGACTGGAATTTAGAGATTTGTCACTCAACCTAAAAAGTAGCTTCAGAACCGCTGGGGCATCACAGCTTGAGCTTTAACCAACACAATGTATTCAACTCTTTACCCAGTTAGGTCTCCTACACTTTCCCTCCACTCACTGAGCATGGGAGAGAAGGCGGAACATCAGGATCGAACTAGCCCAAAGTACAACTCCAGGGGAATCACATCCAGCAACACGCGATCCAAGTCCTGCTCATCTAGCTGGGACCAAGTGTCCCCAAACGCAACAAGAACTAGAAATGGAGAACAACAGAGGGGGATGGCCTGGCTTTTTCCACTCGAACTGGCAGGGTATTCTTGAGTATTCATGACTTTCATTAAGGAGGAACTTCAAGAAGTCTGAAGCCCTATGATAGAAAGATGCCAGGGTCCGCAAGAAGAGCCCTAGCCAGGGAAGCAGGACGCCTAGGATGGCGTTCCAAGTCTCCACGACCCGGGAGAGTCGCTCCCCTTCTCTGAGGGTCAGTTTCCCATGCCTCTCAAGGCATCTGGGCGAGTCAGAGAGTGGTGTCCAAGACTTCAAAGACCTCCCAACTCTGGCCTAAAGAGCTGTCCGGCTTTGCCTCTCAGAGAAATGGTATCGATTTTTTTTTTTAATCATTTGGTTGCCCAGAACTGCCCGTGGGATCTCAGTTGCCCCACCAGGGATCAAACCCTTGCACCCCGCACTGGCAGCGCTGAGTCTTAACCCGCTGAACCACCAGGGAAGTCCTAGGCTCTGCCTCTACGGGAGCAGCCGCTAGGGGCCAAGTCCTAGACCCTGACCCTCACGGTGCCTTCAAGACCGGCCCTGGACGTGACGGGGCACTTACAGCCCGGAGGGTCGCCAAGCCCACCAGCCTCCGCGGGAGCACCTTCTTCACTGTCGCCATCTCCGCCCAGCTTCCAATGCGGCCGCTTCAGCGGAGTCCCACGTGACACTGACGGCTAGGTAGGCATAGCCCCGCCCCGTGGGGCCTCTGGAGCGCCGTAGTGACGCCATGCGGTGGCTCCGCCCCCAGCCTGTCGACGTTTCTATTCCTTCTCGGCAGTTTCCTTAGCCCTCATTTGTGAGCGCTTTTTGTGTGCGAAGGGCAAGTGAGGACTCTATAAAGATGAACAAAAATTCACCACAGTCTCTGACTTAATGAGTTTTTGTAATCTGGGAGGTGTGGAAAGACAGATGTGAACAATCACACGCACCTTCTGCAATAATGAGACCAAGCATTACTATTTTGCCATGCGCTGTTCTGAGTTATTTGCATGTATTAACTCATTCATCACGGTCTTAAGGACTTAAATGCAGGCTGTCGACTCCGGAGAGAGAAGCATCCTTTGATTACATACCTTGAAGAATAAGTAAACTCTACCCAGGTAAAGAGGATACAGGAAAAACTTTTCAGACAGAGCACAGTGTACGCAAAGGCCCCGAAGCAAAGAAATTGAATGCGTAAGAGCGGTGTTTTTCAAAATAATATCAATTTAGTCGGTACTTTTTAAAAGAAACAGAAAATATCAGAGTGCCTTGTATAAGCAGGAAAGCTAAGTAATGCTTTACAGAGCCTCTGTTTGTCATTACAAAACAAAACAAACAAACTGGGTTTCACTGTAAAATACATTTCTTACTGTACGCTGCAATTAGAAATGTTTGAAAACATTGTTTTAGAAAGATGAAAAAAAGGCCAGAATGACTAGAGAGCAGGCAGAGAGAAGAGGTCTTCCTACTCAGATGGGAGATACTGGCAGGGACTATACCACAGGGCTTTGGCTAACTCCTTAATAACAGCTATCTTAATAGCAACGCATTCGAAGGATTTTAAGCAGGAAGATACACATTGTGCAAACAGGCACTGAGGCTCCTGGCTGGGTAAGAACGCTCACTGACTGGCATTCTTGGGGGAGGCAGAGAAGGCACTGTCCTTGTTTTCAAGGGACTCAGATTTTAGCTAAGGAGAAAACAAGACATGATAAGTGTTTAGTTATGCTTCCACAGCCCCCCAAATTTCCTCCATCATAGCAGTTAGAGAACTGCCAGAATCCTCAAGCCTGCAGCTAGAGGGCTGAGAGTGAAAAGTGTTAGTCACTCAGTCCTGTCTGACTCTTTTCAACCCTAAGGACTGTAGCCTGCCAGGCTTCCCTATCCATGGAATTCTCCAGTCAAGAATACTGGAGTGGGGGTAGTCATTCCCTTCTCCAGGGGATCTTCCCCACCCAGGGATCAAACCTAGGTCTCCTGCATTGCAGGCAGATTCTTTACTGTCTGAGACCCCAAACTCAGATCAGATCAGATCAGATCAGTCGCTCAGTCGTGTCCGACTCTTTGTGACCCCATGAATTGCAGCACGCCAGGCCTCCCTGTCCATCACCAACTCCGGGAGTCCATTGAGACTCACGTCCATCGAGTCAGTGATGCCATCCGGCCATCTCATCCTCTGTCGTCCCCTTCTCCTCCTGCCCCCAATCCCTCCCAGCATCAGGGTCTTTTCCAATGAATCAACTCTTCGCATGAGGTGGCCAAAGTACTGGAGTTTCAGCTTTAGCATCAGTCCTTCCAAAGAAATCCCAGGGCTGATCTCCTTCAGAATGGACCGGTTGGATCTCCTTGCAGTCCAAGGGACTCTCAAGAGTCTTCTCCAACACCACAGTTCAAAAGCATCAATTCTTCGGTGCTCAGCCTTCTTCACAGTCCAACTCTCACATCCATCCATGACCACTGGAAAAACCATAGCCTTGACTAGACGAAATTTTGTTGGCAAAGTAATGTCTCTGCTTTTGAATATGCTATCTAGGTTGATCATAACTTTCCTTCCAAGGAGTAAGCGTCTTTTAATTTCATGGCTGCAGTCACCATCTGCAGTGATTTTGGAGCCCCCCAAAATAAAGTCTGACACTGTTTCCACTGTTTCCCCATCTATTTCCCATGAAGTGATGGGACCGGATGCCATGATCTTCGTTTTCTGAATGTTGAGCTTTAAGCCAACTTTTTCACTCTCCACTTTCACTTTCATCAAGAGGCTTTTGAGTTCCTCTTCACTTTCTGCCATAAGGGTGGTGTCATCTGCATATCTGAGGTTATTGATATTTCTCCTGGAAATCTTGATTCCAGTTTGTGTTTCTTCCAGTCCAGCGTTTCTCATGATGTACTCTGCATATAAGTTAAATAAACAGGGTGACAATATACAGCCTTGACAAACTCCTTTTCCTATTTGGAACCAGTCTGTTGTTCCATGTCCAGTTCTAACTGTTGCTTCCTGACCTGCATACAAATTTCTCAAGA
>NW_011495069.1:6415300-6435774 GCF_000754665.1 Bison bison bison
CAGTCCATGTCCAGTTCTAACTGTTGCTTCCTGACCTGCATACAAATTTCTCAAGAGGCAGATCAGGTGGTCTGGTATTCCCATCTCTTTCAGAATTTTCCACAGTTGATTGTGATCCACACAGTCAAAGGCTTTGGCATAGTCAATAAAGCAGAAATAGATGTTTTTCTGGAACTCTCTTGCTTTTTCTATGATCCAGCAGATGTTGGCAATTTGATCTCTGGTTCCTCTGCCTTTTCTAAAACCAGATTGAACATCAGGAAGTTCACAGTTCACATATTGCTGAAGCCTGGCTTGGAGAATTTTGAGCATTACTTTACTAGCGTGTGAGATGAGTGCAATTGTGCGGTAGTTTGAGCATTCTTTGGAATTGCCTTTCTTTGGGATTGGAATGAAAACTGCCCTTTTCCAGTCCTGTCGCCACTACTGAGTTTTCCAACTTTGCTGGCATATTGAGTGCAGCACTTTCACAGCATCATCTTTCAGGATTTGGAATAGTTGAACTGGAATTCCATCACCTCCACTAGCTTTGTTTGTAGTGATGCTTTCTAAGGCCCACTTGATTAGTCCTTCCAATGAATATTCAGTGTTAATTTCTTTTAGTATTGACTGGTTTGATCTCCTTGCTGTCCAAGGAGATTAAGAATTGTAGGATTTTTTTTTTTCTATTTCTGCCAAAATCATCACTGGGATTTAAATAGGGTGAATCCGTGTATCACCTTTGGGTAGTATTAACACCATGACAATATTAAATCTTCCAATTCATAAAAACAGATATCTTTTCATTTATTTATGTCTTCTTCAATTTCAGCAATGGTTTGTAGTTTTCAGTGTACAGGTCTTGAAAGTCATAAAATAAATATGACTTTCATAAAATAAATATGACTTTCATAAAATAAACGACTTTCATAAAATAAATATGACTTTCATAAAATAAATGACTTTCATAAAATAAATGACTTTCATAAAATAAATATGACTTTCATAAAATAAATATGACTTTCAAGACCTGTACACTGAAAACTACAAACCATTGCTGAAATTGAAGAAGACATAAATAAATGAAAAGATATCTGTTTTCATGAATTGGAAGATTTAATATTGTCATGGTGTTAATACTACCCAAAGGTGATACACAGATTCACCCTATTTAAATCCCAGTGATGATTTTGGCAGAAATAGAAAAAAAAAAATCCTACAATTCTTAATCTCCTTGGACAGCAAGGAGATCAAACCAGTCAATACTAAAGGAAATTAACACTGAATATTCATTGGAAGGACTAATGCTGAAGCTGAAGCTCCAATATTTTGGCTATCTGATGGGAAGACCCGACTCATTGGAAAAGATTGTGATGCTGGGAAAGATTGAGGGCAGAAGGAGGAGGGGATGACAGAGGATGAGATGGTTGTATGGCATTATTGATTTATTAGAATAAGTTTGAGCAAACTCTGGGAGACAGTGAAGGACAGGGAAGCCTGGCGTGTTGTAGTCCATGGGGTTGCAAAGAGTCAGACATGACTGAGAGACTGAACAACAATAACAACAATTTGTAAGGGATCTCAAGGACCCAGAATAGCCAACACGTTCTTTAAAAGAACTAAGTTGAAAGACTCACAATTCCTGATTTCAAAACTTCCTGTATTAATTAAAACAATGTAATACTGGCATAAATGACATACAGACCAATGGAAGGGGTTAGAAAGCTCAGAAATTAGCCCTTGCGTATATGACAGAAAATGTTCAACAAGAATGCCAAAACCATTCAATAGGGAAAGAGTCTTTTCAACAAATTTTGCTGAGAAGGTTGGATAACCACATGCAAAAAAATGAAGTTGACTTCTTTCCTGACGCCATATACAGAAATTAACTCAAAATGGATCAAAGACTTTAACTGGCTATTATTCACTGTGGAATACATAATACCAGGTACATGGTTAGCATTAACTATTTACCCTAAGAGTAATACTAGCAAATGTATGAGAATCTGTCTAGGGTCACTAGCAGTTGGAACCATTTTATTTTTTATCACTTTTTAAACTTTTATAAATTTTGTTGGCGTACAGTTGATTTACAATGCTGCGTTAGTTTCAGGTATACAGCAAAGTGAATCAGTAATATAGATACATCTACCAACTCTTTTTTTAGATTCTTTTCCCATATAGGTCACTGCAGAGTACTGAGTTCCCTGTGCTGTACAGTAGGTACTTATCATCTGTTTTATATATAGAAGTTTCTATAGATTCCTTATTTATGGTACATAAGCCACAAGGCAATGCCATGCTGTACTGTCAAATCTCTTACGGATTTTGTTCTATTAAGCCATATTTCAAAAAGCCTCATTTCAACCAGGGTTCTAGAAGGAGTGTTTGTGGGAAGTGAGTGAGGAAGAATCTTATTTTTATTCAAGATGTAGAAAAAGAACAACTGGAAAACTCTTAAGTAGAATGAAGGACAAAATAGAAGGTAGAAATTTGAATGACGTAGGAAAAATATTACAGTTGAGAGAGGATCATCCAATTAAAAAAACAAGAAAAGAATACTGGCTCTTTGAGACCAATAAAACTGACAACATTATGTGACCACATTGGTCACACAACAAAAAGCATGAATAAAACAAGAGGACAGAGTGAAAGACATTGCATGCTGTAATGTACAAGTTTATGGACAATAAATCTGAAAACTTTGTTGAAATGGGTTCCCTAGACTATTATAGCTTTTAAAAGTAGCTTGAAAATAAAAGAATCCTTACATCCACTAGGATGGCTGTCATAAAATGGACAGATAATAAATGTTGGCAGGGATGTGGAGAAATTGGAACCTTCATTGCCATGACTAGTGGCAATGTACTATAAAAGGTGCAGCTTCTATGGGAGACAGTTTGGCAGTTCCTCAAAAGTAAAATATAAAATGAACGTATGATCCAGTAATTCCAATCTTAGGTATATACCCAAGAGAATTGAAAAGTAGGAACTCAGAGAGAAAACCTGTTCATCAATGTTCTTAGCAAAGTTATTTACAATATTCTGAAGGTGTAAACAATTCAAATGTCCATCAACTGATGGATGGATAGGACCTCCACGGTGGTCCAGTGGTTAAGAGTCCACCTGCCAATGCAGGTTCTCTCCCCGGTCTGGGAAGATTCCAAATGCTGCGGGGTGAGTAAGCCAGTGCACCACGACTACTGAAGCCATGAGCACTGAAGCCTGTGCTCCTCAACAAGAGAAACTACCATGATGAGAAGTCCACACACCGCAACTAGAGAGCAGCCCCCACTTGCTGCAACCAGAGAAAGCCTGCACACAGCAACGAAGACCCAGTGCAGCCAAGAATAAACAGATAAAACCTGATGGATGGATAAAGAAAATGTGGTATATACGTATAATAGAACGCTGTGTGTGCTGAATGAGTGCTAAGTAGCTTCAGCCGGGTCTGACTCTTTGCGACCCTGTGGACTGTAGCCTGCCAGGTTCCCCTGTCCATGGGATTCTCCAGACAAGAATACTGGAGTGGGTTGCCATGCCCTCCTCCAGGGGATCTTCCCGACCCAGGGATCAAGCTGCATCTCTTCCATCTCCAGCATTGGCAGGCGGGCTCTTTACCACTGAGCTACCTGGGAAGCCCAATAGAATGTTCTCTCTGCTCTGCTTAGTTGCTCAGTCGTGTATGACTTTTTGCGACCCCGTGGACTGTAGCCTGTCAGGCTCCTCCCTCCATGGAGATTTTCCAGGCAAGAATATTGGATTGAGTTGCCATGCCCTCCTCTGGAGGATCTTCCTAACCCAGGGCTCCCATATTGCAGACGGATTCTTTACAGTCTAGATTATTTAAACTTAAAAAGGAATAAAATTTTGATACATGCTACAACATGGATAAATCTTGTGAATATTATGCTAAGTGAAACAAATAAGATACCAAAGGAAAAATATTGTATGCTTCCAAGTATATAAATTATTTATTATTTTTTGTTGTGCAGCATGTGGGATCTTAGTTCCTTGATCAGCTGCACCACATGTCCCTTGGTGGCCACCATGGCAGGATTACCTACCATCAGAATATTCCCAGCCCATTAACAGGCTATGGGAGTCACTTTTATTAGCTTTCTAAGATGAACACAGTGAAAAAATAATTTGTCAGTTTAGGACCAGATGGCAGATGGGAAGAACTGGCCTCCCAAAGGAACTGGCCTCCAGACATGCCTTGGGCCACAATCTTATAAGGGGTTCAATTCATTCTTTGCTGCAAACTGTCCTGGCCTGGCCTGGTAATCTCAGCACTGAATTATTTGAGATGTTTGAATTTAAGACAGACCCAAGGAGTTCAACTTACTCCTTTCCACTGAGAAAGATCCTCCATAGTGGTCTTATTAAGGACATCTGACACAATCTGGGAGGTTTAAGAGTTGGGGACACACCTTGAGCCTCTATTTTGTAAGGGGGTCCATCCATGTGGCTGCACAGCAAACCATCCTGGCCTGTGACACTCCCCTGAGCTCTTCCACTGAAAGGAAACAGCACACCTCAGATCTCTATTTTGTAAGAAGTTGGATCTACTCATCTCTGTTGTAACCATTTCTGAAATCTGGAATCCTGTCCTACAGCGTGGACTTACTCCAGACTTTAGGATTGATCTAAGGACTTCCCTCGTGGTCCAGTGGCTAAGACTCCAAGTTCCCAATGCAGGGGGCCTGGTTTGATTCTTGGCCAGGGAACTAGATCCCACATTCTGTAAAGATCACATATGCTGCAAAAAAAAAAAAAAAGAGATCCTGCATGCTGCAATTAAGATCCAGAACAGCTGCTCACAAAAAAAAAAAAAAAAGATCCAGAACATATTAAAGAAAAAATGGCGGGGTGAGGGGGAGATGTGAGCTAGAGTTGGAGACACAGTCTGGAGCTCAAGTTGGTGTGGAGTTGGATCTTCTGGTCTCCATTGGAACGATCCTGGAATCAAGTCCAACATCTCGGATTTACTCATCACATTGCATGCAATCCTGAAGACAGAGTTGGAACCCTTCTTTGGGATGAAATTTTTAAGAATTTGGATCTATTCATCTTCATTAGAATCATCCTGGAATCATGCTCCCCCAAGCATTCCAGAGGTTCAGTATCTACTGGAAAATTTACAAGTCGAGGACACACCTGTGGCGGTGACTTTGCTAGGAATTGGATCTGTTCTCAGAGTCTCCCATCATGGTTTACTGGGGACCTTCCATACCGTCAGGGAGACCATGGTGCCAGAGTCCAAAAGGTGCCAGAGGCCACCTGGAGCCATCCTGTTGCCCCTCCATCATCTTCCTGGGAAAATGGTGGTTGAAAACTTAAGAGCCCAAAGTTGGAGCTTCGGCTGTTCAGTCTCTTGCACAACTTTTGTAAATTTTGTTTTAGGTAATACTTTATATCTGTTAAGGTAAACAGATATTTTTCACTGTTTTCTAGTTTTTGTACTGTAGATGTGCAATTGTTTTTTACTGATGGAACCAATGATCTACTAAAGTGTCTTATTCATTCTAATAACTTTTTTTTCGGCCACATCCCACAGCTTGGTTCCAAATCAGGAAAGGGGTACATCAAAGCTGTATATTGTCACTCTGCTTATTTAACTTCTATGCAGAGTACATCATGAGAAATGCTGGGCTGGATGAAGCACAAGCTGGAATCAAGACTGCCGGGAGAAATATTAATAATCTCAGACATGCAGATGACACCACCCTTATGGCAGAAAGTAAAGAAGAAATAAAGAGCCTCTTGATGAAAGTGAAAGAAGAGAGTGAAAAAGTTGACTTAAAACTCAACATTCAAAAAACTAAAATCATGGCATCTGGTCCCACCACTTCATGGAAAATAGATGGCAAACAGTGAGAGACTATTTTTTTGGGCTCCAAAATCACTGCAGATGGTGACTGCAGCCATGAAATTAAAAGAAGCTTGCTCCTTGGAAGGAAAGTTATGACCAACTTAGACAGCATATTAAAAAGCAGAGACGTTACTTTGCCAACGAGGTCTGTCTAGTCAAAGCTATGGAAAACCCAAAACTGGAAAAATCCAGTAGTCACGTATGGATGTGAGAGTTGAACTATGAAGAAAGCTGAGTGGCGAAGAATTGATGCTTTTGAACTGTGGTATTGGAGAAGACTCTTGAGAGTCCCTTGGACTGCAAGGAGATCCAACCAGTCCATCCTAAAGGAAATCAGTCCTGAATATTCATTGGAAGGACTGATGCTGATGCTGAAACTCCAATAATTTGGCCACCTGATGCGAAGAACTGACTCATTGGAAAAGACCCCAATGCTGGGAAAGATTGAAGGCGGGAGGAGAAGGGGACGACAGAGGATGAGATGGTTGGATGCCATCACCAACTCAATGGATATGAGTTTGAGTAAACTCCGGGAGTTGGTGATGGACAGGGAGGCCTGGCGTGCTGCGGTCCACGAGTTCGAAAAGAGTTGGACACAACTGAGCGACTGAACTGAACTGAACTGAACACAGCTTGTGGGATCTTAGTTCCCCTATCAGGGGTAGAACCTGGGTCCCCGGAGTAAAAGCGACAAGTCCTAATCCAGGGAATTTAGGATTAGGATTTAAATTCCCAGGGATCACCAGGGAATTTACCTAATTCTAATGATTTATTTGTATATATTTTTTGAAGTTTTCTATGTGAACAATCACATCATCCAAGAACAATGATTGTGTGGTTTCATTTTTTCTGACTCTTAGATCTCCATTTTTTGTTTTTTTCTTAACTTGTTTTACTGCATCTATCAGGACCTTCCAACCCAAACAACACTGAATATTAACAGTGATACTTGGCACCCCATCTCACTCCTGGTTTACAACGTAAAGGTTCATATGGTATTCATATTTTTCTATTTCTTCGTTATTTAGTCTTGGTAGATTTTGTGGTTCTAGGAATTTGTCCACATTCATCTAGGTTATCCTATTTGCTGGTATACAGTTGTTCATAGTTCTTATAATTCTTCTGTAGAATTGGTAGTAATGTCCCCACTTTCATTTCTAATTTTAGTAATTTGGGTCTTCACCAATTCTTAGTACACTTGGCTACAAGCTTATTATTTCGATTTCTTTAAAAAGAATCAATGTTTGGTTTTGTTGATTTTCTCTATTGTTTTTATATTTTTTATCTCTGCTCTAATCTTTGTTTCCTTCTTTCTGCTAACTGGTTTTAGTTTGTTGTTTTTCTAGTTCCTTCTGTTCTACAGTTAGGTTGTTGATTTGAAATCTTTCTTATTCCTTTTTCGCAATGTGTTTATATCAATAAATTTCCTACTCAGCACTGCGTTTTCTGGGTCCCGTAAGTTTTGGTATGTTGTTTTTGTTTTCATTCATGTCTAAGTATTTTCTAATTTTCTTTGTGATCTCTTTGATAGAGTTACATTGTTTAATTTCCACAATTTTGTGAATTTTCCAGTTATTTCTGTTACTGATATTGAACTTCATTTGCATGCATGCTTAGTCACTCAGTCGTGTCCGACTCTTTGTGACCCTATGGACTGTGGCCCACCAGGCTCCTCTGTCCATGGAATTTTCCAGGCAAGAATACTGGGGTTGGTTGCCATTTCCTCCTTCAGGGAATCTTCCCCTCCCAGGGAACAAACCCGAGTCTCCTGTGGCTCCTGCATTGGCCAACAGATTCTTTATCACTGAGCCACCTGGGAAGCCTCACAACTTCATTTAGTCATGGTCATAGAAGATACTCTGAAAAATATATATTTAAAAAATCTATTGAGACTAATTCATGGCCAAATAGATGGTATTTTTTTTTTCTATCTTTTTTGTTTCTGTTCCTCAGACTCAATAATTTCCACTGTTCCATTGCTGTTCTTTCTTCTGCCTGATCAAATCTGCCCTTGAATTCCTTTAGTGAAATTTTCATTTCAGTATTTTACTTTTCAGCTCCAGAATTTTTGTTACATGTTCCTTTTATTGATATATTCATTTTCTTTACTTTCTCTGCATTTTCCTTTAGTGATTTGAGCATTTAAAAAACAGTTCTTTTTAAGTCTTTGTCTGGTATATCTGCCATCAGGTCTTTTCCAGCAAGTTTCTGTTGATTTACTTTTTTTCTTTTGAATAGGTCATACCTTCATGTTTCTTTGTATGTCTCGTGATTTTTGTTGTTGTTGAAAACTGGACATTTGAATCTAATAATGTGGCAACTCTGGAAATCCAGATTCTTCTCCTTCCCCTGGTTTGCTATTTTGTTGTTGTTGTTACTGTTTTTGTTCATTGCCTTTTCCCCCTTTTTGATTGTTGTAGGTTGTCTCTGTGCCAAGGATAAGTCAAAGGTGTAAACTTAAGGTCTTCTCAGGCCTTTTCTGACTCTTTCCACGGGCAGACATGGTCACTTTCTAATATCTCCCATATAAGCAGTTGTTGGATTTCCTAACCTTTAATGTCTAGCTCCCAGAAGGGGGAAAAAATGAAACTGGGGGTGGGGAATGAGCACCAGCCCTTTAAGTCCCCTGTAAGTTACTTTAGCTATTGGAGGAGGGGTTTGCAACAATGGGGAAGGCACAACAATGGTTTGTCCACCTATCGCCTGTACCTCTGTGATCAAAAGCAGCATTCAAGAGCACAAATCGCACCCCCCTCCACCCAAAGAGCACAAATCCCTGACATTTGGACAACAGAGTCCTTTTGCCCACCTTGAACTCATAGACTATATGCAAGTTGTTCCAGGAACACATGCACAGCTGTGTACTCAATGATTAGGGATGAGGGATGGGTAGCTGAAACTGACCAGAATTAACCATAATTTACCATCCAGGTATTCTTCTGAAGTTGCAAGCCTTCAGTAGCCTCCAGAGTTTCAAAATAGTTACATCAGACAGATTCTGCCAGTACAATTGTTTTCTAGATGGGGGAAGAGATTCTTGGTGCTTCCTCTTTGCCATCTTCCTGGAACCCTCTCTAAAGCAATTTTTCTTAAAAGCTACATTTCACAAGTTTCAATGCATAGCATTTCCATTATTATTCTAAGTGCTTTCTAATTTTCTTGTGCTTTCAATAATAAATAAGTATTTAAAAGTGTTTTAAAATTTCTTAACATATTAGTTTTTCCTTCAAGTTTTTATGGTCCTTTAATTGTGTTACAGACATATGATATAATCCTTATGACATTGCTTCTTTGGTATTCACATCTGTAAATGTTTCATATGTGCTTGAGAAAAACAAATTTTATGTAAATGTAGGTTAAGGATTTCCAAATACATCTTGTAAATAAAAAGGAGAAAACTTTATTAGATCTCTAACAATTAGAGAGACTGAGTGGATGCATGCACGTGTTAAGTGCTGTGCTGGGCTGCGTTTAGTTGTTCCGTCATGTCTGACTCTTTGTGACCCCATGAACTATAGCCCGCCAGGCTCCTCTGTCCATGGGATTCTTCAGACAAGAATACTGGAGTGGGTTGCCATGCTCTCCTTCAGAGGATCTTTGCAACTCAGGGATCAAGCCCAGGTCTCCCGCATTGTAGGCGGATTCTTTACCATCTGAGTCACTAGGGAAGTCCAAAAATACTGGAGTGGGTAGCCAATCCCTTCTCCAGGGCATCTTCCCAACCCAAGGGTCACACCTGCGTCTGTTACGTCTCCTGCATTGGCAGGTGGGTTCTTTACCACTGATGCCACCTGGCCAACTCAAGAGAATGGGACTAGAAGTGAGGAACAGAAGAACCAAAGGGATTACTTTCTTGCTCAGCATTAAGGAGACTTGGCAGGTACTCAACTTCTACTTTTCTTTTTTCTTTTTAAACAGAAACATAAGGCTATAAGCAGTCCATATAGAAACTGGAAGAAGAAAGCTACAACGTGCTTTTTAGTAGAAAATGATTTGACATACAAATTTATTTATTTGACTGTATTAAAGCAAGGCAGAATCACATTCATTTTCTTCATAGAATCCCTGTAAACAGACTGAATGTCAGAGCTCTTAGCTTGCTTTGCAAACTTCTAAAAAGCTTACTATTAGCAGCCTTGGAAGCATTTTCCTTCCCCTCGAGGCTCTCCTGCTCTTGGGGCAGATGGGGGTAGCTGGCGACAGCCGATGCTAAATAAATAGCATATAGTCGAGTCTGCCAAATCCTTTTCAGCACCTCCCATAGGCAATGGGACGATTTGGCTTATTCTTGAAGTCATCTGAGTAAGCAGTCAGGTTATGAAACAGAGGATGGAGGAAGTTTCCATTGCAGATAATTCCCAATAGTAGGAATGGGTGAGCTTAACTGTTCAGTCTCTTCTATTGATCAGAGAGAGATGCTAGCACTGGATCTCAGATCTTTGATCCCGTGAGACATCAGTGTAATGTAATCCGTTCCATTTATTAAAATGTGTTGGAAAAGAGATTTCTGAGTAGAGAAGAGTCGTTTATTATAATGATGGCGATATAAGAGGAAAATCAAAGTGCCGGCGGTGTCCCTTTCTTCTTGAACTCCAATGATCACTTCACTCCTGTCAGCTTTATGGTCCAAGCAAACTCAGTTGGAAGAGCAGCGGGTGGTAACTGGGGCAGGAACACGAGGAGACCTTTACCTGAGGGATTTAGGGACCACTTCAGATCCTTTTGGATTCCCAGCATTGTTACCTGCAGAGAGCAAAAGGGAATGGGAAAAACACGAATGCATTGATGAGCACAGAATATGGCCTGAATATGGTGGCAAACAACTACACTGGGCCAGGGCGGGGAAGACAGCCCAGAAGGGAAACAGGAGAGATCTGGGGAAGGAAGGAAGGGTCAGAGAAGGCTCGCCAATTCCTTTACAAAGAGCTACATCTCCAACAGGACTGACGGAGGCTCTTTACCTTTGTGGCTGAAGTAGCTATAGGGGATATAAGGTTTAAGATTCCATATTCTGGCCAGTGCAGTAAAATGGCATAAACAGCTAATCCTTTAGACGTATACCTGGGAAAAAAGAAACGTCGTCAAAGATGCCCGGCTTATTATCCTGCCACATGACCTTATATATTCCCCCGTCAATTACCCACCAATTGCGAGACCTTCAGTCTGTCACTGCCACGAGCAAGTAACTTGATACCAATTTAGGTTTGGGCTTCCCTGGTGGCTGAGACAGCAAAGAATGTGCCTGCAGTGCAGGAGGCCTGGGTTCGATCCCTGGGCTGGGAAGATCCCCTGGAGGAGAGCATGGCAACCCGCTCCAGAATTCTTGTCTGGAGAACCCCATGGACAGAGGAGCCTGGCGGGCTACAGTCCGTGGGGTCGCAGAGTCGGATGTGACTGAGCGACTAAGCACAGCAGCACGGTTAAGCTCTGTGGGAATTATGTAGGCCTGGAAGATTCTTTCTGGGTGGTATCTTCCCTTTCTTCTCTGTATGGGGTTCTAAGTTTTCCTAAAACATTTTTTTTAACTCTTATATTAGTGACACATACTGAAGCCATCTTCCTCATTATTCATATCTTTCTTTATCTTTAAATCCATATGAAAACATCTGAGGGTATAACATGGGCAAGATGTGCAATGAAGATGAATTTTAATTCCTTTTTAAAATTTAAAATTTTTGGTCATCCCACTTGGTTTTTGGATCTTTAGTTCCCCGATCAGGGATCAAACCAAGGCCCATGGCAGTGAAAGCGTCTAGCTCTATCCTCTGGACCGCCAGGGAAATTCCCAAGACAAATCTGTTGTTCTGAGGTTTCACTATGCTTAGAGAAAGTGAAAGTGCTAGTCACTTGGTGTGTCCAGCTCTTTGAGACCGCATACACTGTAGCCTGCCAGACTCCTCTGTCTACGGAATTCTTCAGGCAAGAATACTTGAGTGGGTAGCCATTCCCTTCTCCTGGGGATCTTCCCAACTCAGGGATTGAACCTGGGTCTCCCTCAATGTGGGCAGATTCTTTACCATCTGAGCCACCAGGGAAGCCCATCCTTATAGCAGAGGGTGAAAAAAATCACTAAATAGAAACTCATCCAAAACAGAACCATGAACGTGTTTCTCCTGATGCAAAGCCCCCAGCTCTGTGATATAACATTTGCAGAGGTCTTTCACTGAGCAGTTAGTATGTACCTGGCACTCTGCTGGGTGCTTTACATAGGTTAGTTTATTTAATCCTCACACTCTAGGAAGTTAAGTATCATCACCCCATTTTGCAGTTGAAAATTTAAAAAATTCCTGAAGCCTGAGATCAAATAACTAGATCCACAATGCCAAGTGTGAATCATGCCTTCTTCGCTTAGTAGCTTCGTAACTCTGGGCGGATGATTACTCCCCTGGACCTGCTTTCTCCTTGTAACCTAGGGATAGTGACATTATCCACCCAGTGAGATTGTTGAGGGGACTAAATGAGGAGAAAGAATTTAGGATGGAGTCTACCACATGTGGGTGCTGTACAAATATTAGCTATGACTGTTTTTAGGGGTTGAGCAAATTGATACTTCGTAGCTCCTTTCTTCACCAAGCCTACCCACCTCCCTCAGTAGTCAAAGATACCCTGGGGCCTAAAACATAAACCTGGGCACACATTTAACATCACAGAACAGCTCTTGTGTTTCCTCCAGATGAGTCCGTAGCCTGGCTTGTAACCACTGTGGACCCAAGGGGTTGCCAGCTCAGGATGTTCCTACCTGTAACAGAAGACTAGACTCACCATACAGAGTTCTTCTCAGATTGTACTCTCCATGGTTTGGAGGCATAGATAGCCTCTCCATTGATGCTCAGCCACTTCCCAACAGCAAGTAGCCTTTCTTGGAAGATGGGAACGATCAGTCCGTCTTTGGTTGGTCCAACGTTGAGAAGATAGTTGCCTCCCAAACTTACTGTCTGAACCAGTTCCTGGCAGGAGCAGAAAACAAGGAAATTCTAGTTCTGAATGCCAAGCCTGGCTGAATGCTTAAAACACACAGATGGAGGGAAGAAGAAGAATCTAGGCTGTTCTCCCTGTGTTTTGTGAATATCCTCTATCTTTTGGAAAAGACAATATATTTTTGTCATTTTCATAGCACGATAGGCTTACATGAGAAAATTGAAAAATTCTGCTACACAGTTGAGAGATATATTAACTCAGATTCCAGGGAGTGATCATGGGCTCTTACCCGTGAGCTGGCACCTGCCATAGTGCCATATGTAGAGGGAAGTGTCATATATCAGAGGCACAGAGTGTCAGCCAGGGAGCTGAAAACAAAGCACTTGGCCTTGAAAGGATTCTGTGGAGGCAGCCAGAGAGAATGCAGAGATTAGAGATGAGAGATTTAGAGCAGGTGCTATGGAGACTCGGGGTGGGGCGGTGGGGCGGGGAGGTGTGGAAGAGATCTGATGAATTTCAGGATACCCTGAGCTATATAAATGTGTATGTTGCCCCTTCAGGAAAACATTCTGTAAAGAGATATAGTCTTTAAGATCTCTGGGGTGGGATGCGTGTGTGTGTGTGTTTCCTGTGACCCCACACAGTAGCACTTCAAGGCAGTCCCGAAAAATTAAGGCTACATACAGAAAATTTTAAAAAGGAGGTTCTGTTAGAGTACCCCAAACACACCACACCATTAACTTTTGAGGTTTCCTTCTGGTCTTTTTCTCGTGCAGTTAATTCTATATAGTTGTGATACTGCATAACTTGTCTTTTCATCAACCCTGTAAGCATTAATCCCTATTACATTCAGAAACGTTTTCATGGTTAAGGAAAATCCCCAAATCTGCTGAATTATTCCTTTATGGTTGCCAGGAATTGAAACAGCCCAATGTCAATCTGAAAATAATCCTGGGGAGAACACCTCTGTACAGAACTCTTCAGTAATTAGACCTGTCTCCTTAGGACAAGTGTTATGAGTATGTTCAATAACCCGAACGGGTTCTCCCGGCCCATAAGTCTATCCAGAGTGCTTCCACCGCTCTTAGCCAGAAGGCAGCCTGGGACTGCAGTTAACAAATAACTACCTCTTACCGAAATGATCGTGGATTCGTTTGTGATGTCAGCCATCTCCATGTCTCGACGGTAGCCCCAGGACCGCTGGTCTATGGAGGTGCACATCTCCCACTTGTGATCTGGCAAGGTCTCTGGCTGGAATTTATCTTTACAGTTGTAGTATCCTCCATGATGACAGGAGCAGTTCTGACCCCATCGGTCATTCACTACGACCTCATCCTAAAGGAGGAAGGAGCACTGAGATCATCGGGGGTAAAACTATCTAACTCAGTTTGATAAGTCAGGTGCCTGTTTGGAAGCAAGGAGCAGACTCAGTCGAGCACAGTGGTTCTCAACTGGAGGAGACAAAGGGCAAAATCTAGAGACGTTTCTTGGTCACAACTCGGGATGGTGCCACTGCCTCCTAGTGGGCGGAGACCAAGGATTCTTCTAAACCCATTACAAGGGAATCCCCTGGCTGTCCAGCGGTTAAGAATCCCTGCTTACACTGCTAGTGGGTGGGGGTCTGATCCCTGGACTGGGAACTAAGATCCCGCATGGTCGCATGGTGTGGGCAAAAAAAAAAAATCATAAACATCTTACAACACAGAGAACTGTCCCTTCACAACAAAGAAATATCCAACTCCAAACGTTATTTGCAGTTAACCCCAGTCTAGCAATATGTAGTGTCAGAACTGGAAGGGCCTGTTTAGATTATCTAGTAAACCACTTACTCTATTGGAAGAGAAATGTAGAAGAGGAGACCTGCCGAGATCACGTTCCCAGGCAGAGTTTCTGAAAGCTGGGACTATGAATCCAGCCCAGGATGCTTTTCACTATATAACCCTGACTTTCTTTACCTAAGTAAGGCAAAGTCAGTAATCAAACATTCTTTTCCTTCCCTTAAGGTTTTGCTGAACTTCGAAAAATCTTTACATAGAATAACTTAATGTCAACATTTAATACTACTATGAGGCTCATACTGGGGTATCCAGAGTAAACAAGTCACAGCTCTTGCCCTCAGAGATCCAGCAGCGACTAGCTGAGGAGACGTATACATGGACGATTATGATGTGACATCACATCAGCGTCACGGAATTCACCTAAACACCAGTTCAGGAGTGTTTCTTGCTTCTTTCAGGAAAGAATATAAATTTCCAGGAGCCAGATTTAGTTTACATTCCACCAGTACTTACTCTGTGTCTAACTGGGCCAAGGACTGTTGCTGGAGTTGGGGATGTAGGAGTGAATAGACCCAAATTCTTGCCCTCACAAAGGTGATGCTTCAGTGAGGGAGACAGATAGCAACGAGGTAAGTGGTATCTGAAATATGTTGGGCCAGGTAAGTGGTTAAGAGAAAGATAAGATAAGGAAAGACAGCGTTGATGGAGGCATGCTGCGATTTTAGACAGGGTGGTGGGGAAGGTGTGACCTCCCAGAGAAGACCTGCAGAGAGGTCAGGAGTGGGAATTACAGACAGCAGAGGGGTAAGGATCAGGGTCTGCTTCTCCTAAAAGTCATTTCCTAATATGAGTACATGACAACCCTCTTTCCTAACGCATGAGAAAGCACGCAGGACAAGAGTGGGTAGAATATGGTCTGCAGTGTCCCACCCGAGGATCCGCGTCTAAGCCACCCCAGCCGGGGAACCACCGGGGAAGAACCACCAGGCCTCGCCACTAGAGGTCCCCACGCAGCCCGAAAGTTCCAAAACACCAATGTGAATTTGCTTCCAATTGTCGCATAGGATCTTTCTTCCCCTTTTCTGAATTTAGTAATAGTTAGCCAGTGACATCCACTCCAGTACTCTTGCCTGGAAAATCCCATGGACAGAGGAGCCTGGTAGGCTGCTGTCCATGGGGTCGCTAAGAGTCGGACAGGACTAAGCAACTTCACTTTCACTTTCGTGCATTGGAGAAGGAAATGGCAACCCATTCCAGTGTTCTTGCCTGGAGAATCCCAGGGACGTGGGCTGCCGTCTATGGGGTCACACAGAGTCGGACACGACCGAAGCGACTTAGCAGCAGCAGCAGCCAGTGACATCCTAAGAGGTTTATGAACCTACCCAGATAGCTCAGTTCAAACTGGTCTTAGATTTTTCTTTTTTTTTTAAATATGGAACGCTTCACGAATTGGCGTGTCATCCTTGCGCAGGGGCCATGCTAATCTTCTCTGTACAGTTCCAATTTTAGTATATGTGCTGCCGAAGTGCGCACAGATTTTTCTTTAAAATGCACAACAAAGCTAGAATCTGTAAGATTTTTGAAATTTTCTACGGTGAAGATTGAGACTTCTGCTACTTTGTGTCTTGAAATGTGAACTATAAACGGGCAGCTATTGTGCAGTGTAGTAGGTTGCTTTTGAGGGACAGCACAAGGCAGGCGAAGTTTCCAACTTCCTTAGAATTTGGATCTCAGGGAAAAGAAATTTCCCTATATGAGTTAAACTACACAGTCAACATAGAGTAGCTGAGGTCATAGATTCTCACATTTTATTCCTATCGTTTAATAAGTTTTATATATTAATTTTTTGGGTGGTTTTCTTATTTACAATGTCTGTTTGCTTAACAGTTTATTTTCTCTAATGGTGGTCTGGGGCTTCTTTATACTATTTCTATCCTACGACTTAAATTTAAGAAGCTTGAAAACAGCTTGTAAAAATCAAGAATTAAAGGAGAAAAGAAAGCTTCAAGGAAAAAAAGCTTAAAGAAAGAAAAAGGAAGGGGCAAAAAAGAATTAAAGGAGAAACCTTTCACATCCATTAAGCTCCCTCGTCCCTACCGCACCCATATCAATACTGCTATTTATTTATTTGCTTACACTTAAAGTCTTTATTGAATTTGTTACAATATTGTTTCTGGTTTTATGTGTTGGCTTTTTAGGCCCAAGACATGTGGGATCTTAGCTGTCTGACCAGGGATCAAACCTGATCCCTTGCATTGGAAGGGGAAGGCAGACTTAAGCACTGAACCCCAGGAAGTCCTGAGATTAGTATTTATTATTGTCACTGTTGTCATTACGGTTATTACTCCAGATCTTGGCTCCTCACATTGTGTTTTATCATAACAGATAAATAAGGGAGAAGTCATATAATCACATACCTTAACTGGGCTATCATTGTAGAGCCAAGCAAGAAAATCTGTAGAGTTCCAGTAAGTGTCAGGACATTCCCACTCTCCATCAGACCAAATCAAGTCAGGTTTATACCTGAGAGACACACAATTACAACAAAGTTTATCATCTGAATCCAGTCACAGTCAAGTCTGACAGACCTATCTTTGCCACATATGTTTAAAAATTAATTTCCTCCTATTTTGAAAGTACCATGGTACAGAGAAAGTGGAAAACTAAAGGATGAAAATGACCACACACACACCTGTGAGCTAACACAACCACCATTTAATATACAGCATTTTGGTATATTTCTTCCCAATCTTTTTTTAAAATGTCTTAGATTAAAAAGTAAAGCTTTATTCAGTGTGTATACAATTTGGTTTCCTTCCAGAAACTGATTCCAACGAAAAGAGTGGTGCTCCAGAACTACAGGATTACTGTTTCTGCTTTTAAGATGTGTTAAGAGCTCGAACCGGAGAAGGCAATGGCACCCTACTCCAGCACTCTTGCCTGGAAAATCCCATGGACGGAGGAGCCTGGTGGGCTGCAGTCCATGGGGTCGCTAAGAGTCGGACACGACTGAGCGACTTCACTTTCACTTTTCACTTTCATGCATCGGAGAAGGAAATGGCAACCCACTCCAGTGTTCTTGCCTGGAGAATCCCAGGGACTGGGAAGCCTGGTGGGCTGCCGTCTATGGGGTCGCACAGAGTCGGACACGACTGAAGTGACTTAGCAGCAGCAGCAGCAGCAAGAGCTTGAACTGTTCCATCAAATGCATTTTGGGGGACAACTACCCAGAGCTTTGATCATAAAAATCTACTGAATTCACTTGAGCCACAGTTGCATCTTTCTCATATTACTACTCTGAGCCTTATGAGTGTATGTATTTATACCTCTAAGGTAAGCAGTATTAGTCCCACTTAAGAAAGCAAGAATGTATTGCTCAGTAACTTTGTTTTAGGTGCAAAGCTGGTAAGTAATAGGAGCTGGAACCCATATGTAAATCTGCCTGTTAGTGAATCCTGTGCTGTACTCCGTAAACACTTAGGTCAGCACGTCGAGTCCAGGAAAAAGGCTGCCTAAGAGGCGAGAGAAACACAGATGGTGTGTGTTTTACTGTATAGGAAAAATCATAGTAGGCACTTTATACTCGTTAACTTCATTCATTTTCACAACACCCTGTGATGTATAAACAGGTAAAGAAACTGAGCTATAGAAAGATCACGTAGTTTGTTCGAGGTTATACACTCAGTAAGAAAAAAAGAACTGGATTTCTGACTTGAAGCTTTGCTGGTTGGTTTCTTAACAACCGTCCTGTTTCCTTGCAGCAGTCATCTGGGTGCAAGTTTTTTCGTCTTTTGGTCTACAGTGAGCGTCCAACCACAGACGGCTGCCTCTTAATCTTTAAAGGTCCACCATCCTCCTAAGTGCCCCCAGGAGCAAGAAGGGCAAACGCAGAATAAAACATGGTGAAGACCAGTGACAAACCCCAAAGTAAAAGTCATCATTTTTAAGGATAATTAAGAATAATAATGCCTCTATTATTCTGTACCAGGCATAGTGATAGAAACTTCATATGTTATGCTGAGCCCTACTTAGAAGGCATTCTTGTCACTTTACAGAGTGAGAATCTGAGGCTCAGATGAGTAACCTGTTTAAGGCTTCTAAGGGAGTTCCCTGGCGGCCCAGTGGTTAGGACTCTGCACTCTCACTACTGAAGGCCTGGGTTTGATCCCTTGATCCCTGGTCAGAGAACTAAGATCCCACCAGCTGCACTGCTGTTGTGGTCATTGATGTTGTTCAGTGGCTAAGTCATGTCTGATTCTTTACGACTCCATGGACTGCAGCACACCAGGCTTCCCTGTCCTTCTCTGTCTCCTGGAGTTTGCTCAAACTCATGTCTATTGAGCTGGTGATGCCATCCAACCATCCCACCCTCTGTCGCCCCGTTTTCCTTTTGCCCTCAATCTTTCCCAGCATCAGGGTCTTCCAATGAGTCATCTCTTTGCAGCAGGTGGCCAAAGTATTGGAGCTTCAGCATCTGTCCTTCCAATGAATATTCAGGGTTGATTTCCTTTAGGATTGACTGGTTTGATCTCCTTGCTGTCCAAAGCACTCTCAAGAGTCTTGTCCAGCACCACAATTTGAAGGCATCAATTCTTTGGCATGCCTTCTTTTTTTTTTTTTTATTTTTTAAACTTTACATAATTGTATTAGTTTTGCCAAATATCAAAATGAATCCATCACAGGTATACATGTGCTCCCCATCCTGAACCCTCCTCCCTCCTCCCTCCCCATACCATCCCTCTGGGTCGTCCCAGTGCACTAGCCCCAAGCATCCAGTATCGTGCATTGAACCTGGACTGGCATCTCGTTTCATACATGATATTTTACATGTTTCAATGCCATTCTCCCAAATCTTCCCACCCTCTCCCTCTCCCACAGAGTCCATAAGACTGATCTATACATCGGTGTCTCTTTTGCTGTCTCGTACACAGGGTTATTGTTATCATCTTTCTAAATTCCATATATATGCGTTAGTATACTGTATTGGTGTTTTTCCTTCTGGCTTACTTCACTCTGTATAATAGGCTCCAGTTTCATCCACCTCATTAGAACTGATTCAAATGTATTCTTTTTAATGGCTGAGTAATACTCCATTGTGTATATGTACCACAGCTTTCTTATCCATTCATCTGCTGATGGGCATCTAGGTTGCTTCCATGTCCTGGCTATTATAAACAGTGCTGCGATGAACATTGGGGTACACGTGTCTCTTTCCCTTCTGGTTTCCTCAGTGTGTATGCCCAGCAGTGGGATTGCTGGATCATAAGGCAGTTCTATTTCCAGTTTTTTAAGGAATCTCCACACTGTTCTCCATAGTGGCTGTACTAGTTTGCATTCCCACCAACAGTGTAAGAGGGTTCTCTTTCCTCCACACCCTCTCCAACATTTATTATTTGTAGACTTTTGGATCGCAGCCATTCTGACTGGTGTGAAATGGTACCTCATGGTGGTCTTGATTTGCATTTCTCTGATAATGAGTGATGTTGAGCATCTTTTCATGTGTTTGTTAGCCATCTGTATGTCTTCTTTGGAGAAATGTCTATTTAGTTCTTTGGCCCATTTTTTGATTGGGTCATTTATTTTTCTGGAGTTGAGCTGGAGGAGTTGCTTGTATATTTTTGAGATTAGTTGTTTGTCAGTTGCTTCATTTGCTATTATTTTCTCCCATTCTGAAGGCTGTCTTTTCACCTTGCTGAGAGTTTCCTTTGATGTGCAGAAGCTTTTAAGGTTAATTAGGTCCCATTTGTTTATTTTTGCTTTTATTTCCAATATTCTGGGAGGTGGGTCATAGAGGATCCTGCTGTGATGTATGTCAGAGAGTGTTTTGCCTATGTTCTCCTCTAGGAGTTTTATAGTTTCTGGTCTTATGTTTAGATCTTTAATCCATTTTGAGTTTATTTTTGTGTATGGTGTTAGAATCTGTT
>NW_011495069.1:6435874-6440743 GCF_000754665.1 Bison bison bison
CTAGTTTCATTCTTTTACAAGTGGTTGACCAGTTTTCCCAGCACCACTTGTTAAAGAGATTGTCTTTAATCCATTGTATATTCTCGCCTCCTTTGTCAAAGATAAGGTGTCCATATGTGCGTGGATTTATCTCTGGGCTTTCTATTTTGTTCCATTGATCTATATTTCTGTCTTTGTGGCACGCCTTCTTTACAGTCCAACTCTCACATCCATACATGACTACTGGAAAAACCATAGCTTTGACTAGACGGACTTTTGTTGGCAAAGTAATGTCTCTGCTTTTTAATATGCTGTTTAGGTGTGTCATAATTTTTCTTCCAAGGAGCAAATGTCTTTTAATTTCATGGCTGCAGTCACCACCCACAGTGATTTTGGAGCCCAAGAAAATAAAGTCTGTCACTATTTTCATTTTTTTCCCCATCTATATGCCATGAAATGATGGGAACAGATGACATGATCTTAGTTTTGTGAATGTTGAGTTTTAAGCCAGCTTTTTCACAAGCTTGCATGGCACAGCCAAGAAAATGCTTGAGGGTAACAAGAGGCAGGATTCAAATACAAATCTGCCAGATGCCAAACCCTCTGTAGGGTCCATTAGACCATGCTGCCCTTCTCCAAGCTCCTGACAAAGAAAGTGGTATGGAAGGAGTTAACTGAGGTTTGACTTACTACCATCCTCAGTTCTGTTTCAGTTTATAAAATCAGCATGACCATACTATGGAAGTTTTGAAAAGCAAAAAGAAAAAGTATACTTTGTCTTAACACAACGATTACTCATTACTATTTTGATGTCTTCTAGAGTTTTTTCATATCCCACCCCTACCCCTTTCCCCTCAACAGTATAAGCAGCTCAGATGTCATTGATGAAAGTCCTAAGGCTAAAACAACTTATGTTTTGTACCTGTTAACAAGGTCATAGAGCTCTGGCATTGTTTTTGCATTGACGAAGTACTGGGTTTTAAAGCCATTTTTCTTATCACGTAGGTAGAGAGGATGGAACCATTCTAAAAGTGAGTGATACAGTCCATAGCGTATGTTCCTGAAACAGAAAAACAGGACAGCAACTGTCATTAAGCAAAGAAAAAATATTTTAAGAAAAATCAGTTGCCAGCATTTTCACATCTCAGTGAAATTTACCATTAGGGCATACAGGGGTCAGGACCTACAGCCAGTTCCTTAAATTATCTCTTATCATTCATTTAAGCAAAATGATTGGCTTCCTTTGTTTTTGATGATACAAATAACAAATTGGGCTTCCCAGGTGGCACTAGTGGTAAAGTACTCATCTACCAACGCAGGAGACACAAGAGAGACAGGTTCTATCCCTGGGTCAGGAAGATCCCCTGGAGGAGGACGTGGCAATCCACTCTAGTATTCTTGCCTGGAGAATTCCATGGATAGAGGAGCCCGGCAGGCTACAGTCCATGGGGTCACAAAGAGTTGGACATAACTGAAGCGACTTAGCAGATAACAAATTATCTTTATGCATAAATTATCTTAACACCAAAACGTTATTTAAACCATTTTCTGTCTTTTAAGTCAATTATCTCAATAACATATAGTCCTATTAAAAATGTTTTCTGTTGATCATAATAGATATTGAAGAGATACTGGAAAATGGAGACAAATACCAAGAATATCCAAAATCTCATCACTCAGAAAGAACCATTAGTACCATTTTCTGTGCAGTTGAAATTAATTTATTGTTTCATATAAGATTTACTAATAGTTCTTAATATACCTGAAACAAAATATGGTTAAATTTACCTATTTTCATACACAATAAAACTTGTTGTGAATTAATTGAGTGTTTTGGAAATGCTGTAATACAAGAAGTAAGGATAACATTTGCAATGGCATAGATAAAGCAGAATGAACTGAAGTTAAGAATTTCATCATGTGATTCAGTGACTAGAAGCAGAGAAGGTGAAAATCAAGGCTCTTAGAGTCCAGATCTAATCAACGTCTCAGACTTTTACAGCAGGACTATTAGCAGAGCACAGTACTGGGGAACTGAATGTTTCACAGGTGACATATGTCAGCAAATGCTTTTGACCAGATAATATCTGAGGCTTTGTAGGCCTTGCTATCTCTACTCTGACTCTGCAATTAGAGCTTGAAAGTAGCCAGAATCAATGCGTAAGTGAATGAACACAACTGTATTCCAATCAAACTGTATTTATACAAATAAGTAGCTGGTCTACCCCTTAAATAGGACATCAAGTTTGCCAAATCACAACAGAGCTGAGTGGGCATGACACAAATACCACTTTTCCTCCTTACAGGCAAATATACTCAGAACAGTAGGGTCCAAAATCAGAACACCTGGGTTCAAATCCCACTTCTGCCCCTTCCCAGCTCTTTGACCTTGGAAAGTAGTTACATCTTAAGTGGCAGATATTAGAAATATTACCTAGAATCATGAGTGATGCCTTACCTTCCTTTTTGTTGCTTTAACTGCCCTCTTCAGCTCTCTCCTGATTTACCACTCATCTAAACCTTCCATGAAGCCTACAAAGCTCTGGGTTGACAGCTAAGGAGGACACAAAGATGAGACACAACCCTGGCCTCCACCAGACACTGGAAAAGGCCCTAGGTTGGAAGGCTTCCCAGAAAGAATCCTTTGAAGAGCACAAGTGCAGCGTCGTGGTCTCTGCTGCGTATCCTTCACCTAACCAGAGAGGGCTGTGCACTTCTCTGATGCTGTCACTTTGGGTCACATGAAAACTGCCAAGGTTCAAACACTGCCAATTCAGGGCCAGACACCCTCTCATGTACTGGTTAAATGCAAACTTAGAAAACACAGCAGAGAAGAGAAGGCACAGGATACTGGGTGGTTAAATCAAAAGTGAAGAGATGGGGTGACTGTCTGTGGACACGCACCTCTTCCGGATGGCTGTTCCCAACTCACCAACCAAATCACGATGGGGCCCCACATCCTTAGAGTTCCAGTTCCAAGACACAGGGCTTGGCCAGTTTGTGTAGCCTTCGTGATGCTTTGTCGTCAGGACTACATACCTGTGAACATTGAAACCATGTGAGCAAAGGAAGTGAGCAGTGGGCCACGAGCACCAACTTACCTGGCACACCTGAGGCTTTTAAAATGGTTGAGGGAACTCAACTACAGGAAATGTACAGTTGACCCTTGAACAATGTGGTGGTTAGGGGGTGGTTAGCAGGTGTCTGCTGACCCCTGTTGCAGAAGAAAATCCATGTGTAACTCTTGACTTCGCCCTAAACTACTAATAGCCTACTCTTGACTGGAAAGCTTACCAATAACATAAATGGTCGATTAACACCCATTTTGTATGCTATATGTATAATATACTGTATTTGTACAATGATGTAGGCTAGAGAAAAGAACATGCTCTTAAGAAAATCATAAGGAAGAGAAAATACATTATAGTACTGCACTGCATTTATTTGTTTACTTTATTGGTGTACAGTTGCTTTACGATGTTGTGTTAGTTGGAGATTGGGCATATGTACTGGATTTATTGATACCATAAGTTTACATTGTCTGTTTACAAGATGAACCACCTGTCAGTATCCACAGCAATACTGTCTTACATGATACAAAACACTGTAGACATTATAGTTATTCCTAACACTAAATATCAAAGCTGGAAAGCTAATGTGGAAAAGCAATTCATATTTATTTGTAGTTCTAATGATTCATTCATTGATACTGAAGAAACAGCAACATGATTGCTTTATAGTAGCCTAGCGCAATCAATATGATTGCTTCATGATAGCCTAGCTTATAACTGATGAATGAATCATTATAAAATTTTTATGGCATATGGTATTATACTCATATTCAAAATATGGGATTGGAAACATTGTCACATTTTTTAAAAAGTCACTTGAATGTGATGATAGGTTGAGTTTGTTTTTTTTATTTAATTGGAGGCTAATTACTTTACAATATTGTAGTGGTTTTTGCCACACATTGACATGAATCAGCCATGGGTGTACATGTGTTCCCCATCCTGAAGCCCCCTCCCACCTCCCTCCCCATCCCATTCCTCAGGGTCAACCCAGTGCACCAGCCCTGAGCACCCTGTCTCATACATCGGTTGAGTTTTGCTGAAGGTTTTAATTTTGTTTTAGGTTTGAAGGATTTGTTAACAAAAGAAACAGCTGGTTACATACATAATAACCAATTTCAATATTTAATAGATAACTTAATTACAACATACAGTCGTTAAAAGAAAAGAAACAGAAATAACAGAAGTAACAGTGTGCATATCACCAAAATGGGCCACCAACCTATATCCAGACTTGAACAGAGATGGAAAGTCCCAAGTAACAGCAATCTGGAGTCCCAGTTGGGAAAAGGGTCCCAGGCAAGTGGGTCTACCCCACCATGAGACTTCAAATTGCAGATTTGGGGGCTCCTGCTTATAACTCCAGGACACAAACTGATATCATCATCAATTTGCACACAGCTCTGGTTTTCCTTTAACTTTTACAATGCTGTTTCACCTTGTGAATCACAAGATTTTCCAGACCTCCAGGGGCTCAGGAAATTCCAAGATCCTCTCTTATCTAAGGTGCTGCCTGACTTGCTGGTAACAACTGGTATGCTTACAGGCAGACATGTCATCCAGGCAGGGTCCATGCAAGGTTAGAAGTCGGTCAGAGGCCTGCTGTCTTGCTTCTGAAGGCTGAACAAGAGTACCTCCATTTTAATTTCCCTAACAGTCTGATACATAGTTATTTAATTATGAGAGGGGACTGGAAGGTGGTGCATCAGTTCAGTGCAGTTGCTCAGTCGTGTCCGACTCTTTGCAACCCCATGAATCGCAGCACGCCAGGCCTCCCTGTCCATCACCAACTCCTGGAGTTCACCCAAACTCACGAGAT
>NW_011495069.1:6440843-6443755 GCF_000754665.1 Bison bison bison
TCGAGTCAGTGATGCCATCCAGCCATCTCATCCTCTGTCGTCCCCTTCTCCTCCTGCTCCCAATCCCTCCCAGCATCAGAGTCTTTTCCAGTGAGTCAACTCTTTGCATGAGGTGGCCAAAGTACTGGAGTTTCAGCTTTAGCATCATTCCTTCCAAAGAAATCCCAGGGCTGATCTCCTTCAGAATGGACTGGTTGGATCTCCTTGCAGTCCAAGGGACTCTCAAGAGTCTTCTCCAACACCACAGTTCAAAAGCATCAATTCTTCGGCACTCAGCCTTCTTCAGAGTCCAACTCTCACATCCATCCATGACCACAGGAAAAACCATAGCCTTGACTAGACGGACCTTTGTTGGCAAAGTAATGTCTCTGCTTTTTAATATGCTATCTAGGTTGGTCATAACTTTCCTTTCAAGGAGTAAGCGTCTTTTAATTTCATGGCTGCAGTCACCATCTGCGGTGGTTTTGGAGCCTAAAAAAATAGTCTGACACTGTTTCCACTGTTTCCCCACCTATTTCCCATGAAGTGATGGGACCAGATGCCATACTGTATGGTAATACAATTATTTGAAAGCAAAGTTTTAAGAAAGTAAGGAAGGATATTATTAATTTTATAGGAAGTATCGCTTACTTTCTGCTTATGTAAGGATTGGCTATTTACTTCCATGCCAATCTTGCGTGTGATGGTCTACAGATGAACACTTAGGCGGTGACTGCAATGATGATGACCCAAAACGTTTCATATAGTTCTTGCCATTCGGTTCTCAGATCTCATGAAGACACTTATACACTTACACAACAGATAGGTTTATTAACTGTATGGCATAAGGATTTACTGTTCATTAAGTGGAAGTGGATTACCATAAAGGTGTTCACGACGAGTACCCTGAGGAGGAAGGGGAGGGGTTGGTCTTGCCATCTCAGGGGTGGCAGAGGTGGAAGAGGAGGAAGAGGTGGACAGGAGGCAGGAGAGGCGGGCATTCAGGGTAACGTTATGGAAATATCTCATATATTTCTGTCTGACTGTTAGAACTCACTTGCCAGTGCAGGAGATGCAAGTTCAATCTCTGGGTCAGGAAGATCCCCTGGAGAAGGAAATGGCAACCCACTCCAGTACTCTTGCCTGGAAAATTCCATGGACAGAGAAGCCTGGGCTACAGTCCATGGGGTTGCAAAAGAGCTGGACACGACTTCATGACAAAACAATGACAAATACGATACCAATCCTTCCACGGTTTGCTTTAGTTTCATATCATGTCATAGAAGGGTCAATATGGTAAAAGAAGTCAAAAGCTGTCCTGAATAATCAGAATCCTTCTGCCAGACTGTCTAATGTCAATGTGTTTTCTGGCACTGCTTCTTCTATGTCTTCTTCCTCATTGTCTGGCACTTGTTCAGAAGCACTTATCTCCATCAAACTGACTTATGTTAGTTCCTCAAGTGTGAGGACACCAGCTCCTGAATTTTTCCAAGATCCCTATCTTGAAACCCTGCACCTCTCCCCTCCTTCTCTCCCCCCACCCCCCATATCTCTTTCATGATCTCCTTACTTGGCTCTGTTGTAAATCCTGTGAAGACATGCACAACATCTGGACACAGTTTTCTCTGGCAGGAATTTTATTGTTTTGGGCTTGATGGTTCTTTCTATAACAACAATGGCATCTTCAATGATGTAATCCTTCCAGACTTTCACGATGCTGTCTATATCGGGGTTCTCTTCCATTGTGCTGACAACCCTTTCCATCAAGTACCATGTGTAATGAGCCTTAAAGATTCTTAAAGTCCACCATGGGGATTTCCCTGGTGGTCCAGTGGTTAAGCATCTGCTGTGCAATGCAGGGGATGCAGGTTCCATCCCTAGTCAAGGAACTAAGATCCCACATGCCCTGGAGCAACAAAGCCTGCATGCCACAGCTGGAGAGTCCATCCACTACGACTAAGACCCCATGCAACCAAATCAATCAATCAATTAATACAAAAAGAAAAGATCCTTATGACCCTTAGATCGACAGGTTGAATTAGAAATGTTGTGTTTGGGGTAGACCACTTCAATGTCTTTGTTGTTGAACTCTTGGGGTTCTGGGTGGCCAGGGCATTGTCCAATATTAAAAGAACTTTAAAAGGCAGTTTCTTACTGGCAAGGTACTTCCTGACTTCAGGGACAAAGCACTGATGGAACCAATCCAGAAAAAGGGTTTTCGTTGTCCAGGCCTACTTGTTTTACAACCAAAAGACTGGCAGTTTGTGTCATCTTTTCCCTTCAAGGCTCATTGATTAGTAGGTTCATAGAAAAGGACAGTCTTAATCACAAACCTGATCGCATTTGCACCAAACAGTAGAGTTAGGAAGTCCCTTCCTGACTTAAATCCTGGTGCTTACTTCTCTTCCTCACTAATAAATTTTCTTGGAGGCATTTCTCCTCCATTGGATGGCCCACTTTAATCTGTATTAAAAACTTGTTCAGGGGTTTCCCTGGCGGTAAAGTGGTTAAGACTCTGCACTTCTACTGCAGGGGGCACAAGTTCGATCCCTGGTTGGCCAACTAAGATCTCGCATGCCACCTGGGGCCACCAAAAAACAAAAGGGAAAAAAAAGCAAAAGCTGATAGACAGAAACCCTTTCTCCTCAATGATTTTCTCAATGGCCTCTGGGAACTCATCCCCTGGTTGGTAGTAACTGCTTCTCCTGTTATCTTGACATTTAAAAAGCCAAACCTCTCGAGAAAATTATCAAACCATCCTTTGTTGGCATTAAATTCTCCAGCTTTAGATCCTTCACCCTCCTTTTATGTTGTCATGTGACGACTTCACTTTTTCTTGAATCATTTTAGTGTCTTTATGTATACCTTTCTTATAGCAATCCAGCACGCACATCAAAGCTGCATTTTCAATAAGAGATAAAAAGATATTTTGC
>NW_011495069.1:6443855-6445602 GCF_000754665.1 Bison bison bison
ATCTACAATACATATCAAGCAATTCAACTTTTTCTTGTAATGTTAATTTTCTCCGCTTCTTGGGAGCACTTCTGGCATCACTGGGGAGCTCTGTATGGGTGTCATGGTGTTATTCAAGGTTTATGATATTGCACTAAACAAGATGAAAGATACTTGAGGACATGAGAGATGACTTTTTACTGTGATAGGTAATTTATCAGAGGGATGAGTGTTCATGTGAAGATTAGCATCACTTGGTGTTTTAAGTGGACACGACAGTTGAGCTCACCAACAGGACACCAATAGGAGGTGGCTACAAAATTATGACAGAGCTACAGTATGTACTGTGATTAATTTAATGCATTTTATAATTTAATATGGGCTTCCCAGGTGGCGCTATTGGTAAAGAACCCACCTGCCAATGCAGGAAACCTAAGAGACAGAAGAGCCTGGTGGGCTATAGTCCATGGGGTCACAAAGAGTCAGACATGACTGAGTGACTGAGCAGACACACAGAAATGGTAAAATAAACTAGTATCTATATATTTCATGCATTCGTGACATACTCTTTTCTTAATTTTTGATATTTCTGTGAGTTTTTTCAAATTATAACAAATCTCCCAAAATTTTTCCAATATATTTATTGGAAAAAACTTGCATATAAGTGGACCCATGAAGTTCAAACCTGTGTTGTTCAAGGGTCAACTGAACTTGTATGAGTGACTATATTAGTGATATCCAGGGAATTGCTTCAGTCACAACACCCCTTGGGTATTGTTCCAGGAATGAAAGCAAATTTGAGGAAGCCACAGTCCTTAGTTCCCAGACAAACAGGAGACTAGGAAGGAAAGAAGGAAGAAAGGAATAGGTAAGGGAAAATATGTATGCACTGGCTCTCCAGTTCTTGAGCTCTTCTGTGTATTAATGTTAAGCATTAAAAAACAAACAAACAAAAAAACAAGCCTTTGCCCTAAAGGAGAAAGAAATCTCCACAAAAAGAGCAGATGACAGAAAAATAAGATGTTTATAAAGCCCATATCAATTTACAGAGATGACAAAAGGCAAAAGAAAAAGGGGAGAAAAGGCAAGTGTTGAAATAACAACCAAATCACTCAACATTTCATTTACTTTTAAGGCAGAAAAACAGTTGGTGCCCAACGTGATAATTTAATCCCCTGCTGATGTGGGGAGCTCAGGATTTTAAGGGCTAGACAGTATTTCAGGCTCTGTGGACCACAGTCCTCTCTGTGCTATATTCTTCTTCTACTTTTTAAAAACAGGTTTTTGAAAATGTAAAAATCCTGCTCAAGAAACTTACAAAAAAACCGGCAGAGGACCGATCCCTCTGGTCATGGTTACAGACCCCTGGTGTGCTGGAAAGAACCTTCATCTTAGTGTCATGGGATCTGGAGTCTAGGACATTAGTTCCCTTCCTCTATCTGGGCCAGTCATCTTGTCCACAGTAAGGGCACTTGTCCTGGACAAAGGACTGTCTCCCAGATTTTAACTTCTTCATTTGAAAATTATGGATTTCTAAGGCTTCTGAAAGACAGTGAACTCCTCCTCTGCTGGGAGAAATATCAATAACCTCAGATATACAGATGACACCACCCTTATGGCAGAAAGAGAAGAAGTACTAAAAAGCCTCTTGATGAAAGTGAAAGTGGAGAGTGAAAAAGTTGGCTTAAAGCTCAACATTCAGAAAACGAAGATCATGGCATCCGGTCCCATCACTTCATGGGAAATAGATGGGGAAACAGTGGAACTG
>NW_011495069.1:6445702-6446009 GCF_000754665.1 Bison bison bison
GGAAAAACCATAGCCTTGACTAGACGGACCTTTATTGGCAAAGTAATATCTCTGCTTTTGAATATGCTACCTAGGTTGGTCATAACTTTCCTACCAAGGAGTAAACATCTTTTAATATCATGGCTGCATTCACCATCTGCAGTGATTTTGGAGCCCAGAAAAATAAAGTCTGACACTGTTTCCACTGTTTCCCCATCTATTTCCCATGAAGTGATGGGACCGGATGCCATGATCTTCGTTTTCTGAATGTTGAGCTTTAAGCCAACTTTTTCACTCTCCACTTTCACTTTCATCAAGAGGCTTTTTA
>NW_011495069.1:6446221-6447344 GCF_000754665.1 Bison bison bison
ACAAAGGTTCGTCTAGTCAAGGCTATGGTTTTTCCTGTGGTCATGGATGGATGTGAGAGTTGGACTCTGAAGAAGGCTGAGTGCCAAAGACTTGATTCTTTTGAACTGTGGTGTTGGAGAAGACTCTTGAGAGTCCCTGGACTGCAAGGAGATCCAACCAGTCCATTCTGAAGGAGATCAGCCCTGGGATTTCTTTGGAAGGAATGATGCTAAAGCTGAAACTCCAGTACTTTGGCCACCTCATGCGAAGAGTTGACTCATTGGAAAAGACTCTGATGCTGGGAGGGATTGGGGGCAAGAGGAGAAGGAGAAGACAGAAGATGAGATGGCTGGATGACATCATTGACTCGATGGACGTGAGTCTGGGTGAACTCCAGAAGCTGGTGATGGACAGGGAGGCCTGGCATGCTGCGATTCATGGGGTTGCAAAGAGTCAGACACAACTGAGCGACTGATCTGATCCGATATTCCCATGCCTTTAATTGCAACACTAAATATCAGTTGTAATTTCTCTTTAGTACATGAGGACTTAAAGTCCAAGAAAAACTAAAAGCTGGAAGTCATCGGAAACAAGACAACGGTGGAAGACTGCCCTAAGCCAGAGGCTAGAAAACCTACCTGCCTTCATTCTTCAGTTCAGCTCAGTCGTGTCCGACTCTTTGTGACCCCAAGAATCGCAGCACACCAGGCCTCCTTGTCCATCACCAACTTTTGGAGTTCACTCAAACTCATGTCCATTGAGTCAGTGATGCCATCCAGTGATCTCATCCTCTGTCGTCCCCTTCTCCTCCTGACCCCAATCCCTCCCAGCATCAGGATCTTTTCCAGTGAGTCAACTCTTCGCATAAGGTGACGAAAGTATTGGAGTTTCAGCTTCAGCATCAGTCCTTCTGATGAACACCCAGGACTGATCTCCTTTAGGAAGGACGGGCTGCATCTCCTTGCAGTCCAAGGGACTCTCAAGACTCTCAAGAGTCTTCTCCAACACCACAGTTCAAAAGCATCAATTCTTCAGTGCTCAGCTTTCTTCATAGTCCAACTCTCACATCCATACATAACCACAGGAAAAACCATAGCCTTGACTAGACGGACCTTTATTGGCAAAGTAATATCTCTGCTTTTG
>NW_011495069.1:6447444-6447879 GCF_000754665.1 Bison bison bison
ATTGTGATCCACACAGTCAAAGGCTTTGGCATAGTCAATAAATCAGAAATAGATGTTTTTCTGGAACTCTCTTGCTTTTTCCTTGATCCAGAGGATGTTGGCAATTTGATCTCTGGTTCCTCTGCCTTTTCTAAGACCAGCTTGAACATCTGAAGTTCACGGTTCACATATTGCTGAAGCCTGCCTTGGAGAATTTTGAGCATTACTTTACTAGCGTGTGAGAGGAATGCAATTGTGGTGTAGTTTGAGCATTCTTTGGCATTGCCTTTCTTTGGGATTGGAATGAAAACTGACCTTTTCCAGTCCTGTGGCCACTGCTGAGTTTTCCAAATTTGCTGGCATATTGAGTGCAGCACATTCACAGCATCATCTTTCAGGGTTTGAAATAGCTCAACTAGAATTCCATCACCTCCACTAGCTTTGTTCGTAGTGATG
>NW_011495069.1:6448168-6448655 GCF_000754665.1 Bison bison bison
GAGATCTCTAGTCTTTCCCATTCTGTTGTTTTCCTCTATTTCTTTGCATTGATCGCTGAGGAAGGCTTTCTTATCTCTCCTTGCTATTCTTTGGAACTCTGTACTCAGATGCTTATATCTTTCCTTTTCTCCTTTGCTTTTTGCTTCTCTTCTTTCCACAGCTATTTGTAAGGCCTTCCCAGATAGCTATTTTGATTTTTGCATTTCTTTTCCATGGGGATGGTCTTGATCCCTGTCCCTTGTACAATGTCATGAACCTCCGTCCATAGTTCATGAAGCACTCTATCAGATCTAGTCCCTGAAATCTATTTCTCACTTCCACTGTATAATCATAAGGGATTTGATTTAGGTCATACCTGAATGGTCTAGTGGTTTTTCCCACTCTCTTCAATTTAAGTCTGAATTTGGCAATAAGGAGTTCATGATCTGAGCCACAGTCAGCTCCCGGTCTTGTTTTTGCTGACTGTATAGAGCTTCTCCATCTTTG
>NW_011495069.1:6449384-6453539 GCF_000754665.1 Bison bison bison
CTGAGGTCACAGGGACACCTGTGTGATCCGGCAAATCTCCTCGCTTCCTCCCCGCCCCCACCCCGCCCGATTCCCACCAGCTTAAGGCCCTCCCGGCGCTCAAGGGTCAGCCCTCGCCCGCTCCCGCGGCGGCGTCACTCACTTGGCCCCAGCGGCCTTGAAGAGGTCAGCCCAGCTGTCGGGGTTGAAGAAGCGCGCCGTGAACCTTGGCCCGAAGTCGGCGTAGCTGAAATCCGGCGGGTAGTTCTCTTTCATGAAGCTCTCGTACTGTGGCAGCTTCTCGCCCTGCCAGTGCCACCAGAACCACTCGCTGCCCCAGGCGGGCACCGAGAACACGCCCCAGTGCACGAACACCCCGAATTTGGCTTCATCGAACCAGGCCGGCAGCGGCCGGGAGTCCAGACTAGGCCAGTCCGGGGTATAGCGCGGAGGGTCGGTGCAGTGCCAAGGGTCGGTGCAGGGAGGGAGCCGCACCGCTCCGAGCACCAGCACCAGCTGCAGCAAAAGCAGCAGCCTGGCGCCGACCACCCACGACCTCATCACGGGATGCGGCAGGCACAGCCGCCTCGGTGCCTCGCCGCCCTCCTCTTAACGCGCAGGTGCGGGGCGAGCGGCCACGCCCACCATAGCTCCTGATTGGCTCGGAAGGGGAAAGGGGGTGGGGAAACCCGGGCTGCTTGGCTACCGGGAGTCTTTCCTCCCGGTGGGCGGGCCGTCCCTGTCACCGCTCTGGCGCTCAAGGGGAGAAAGAGGCAGGGAGGCGTTGATGGCTCTCAGTGACCACTGACTGAACACTTCAGAAGAGAATTCACTGCCGGGTGAAATCGTGGGCGAGGTGTGTGTGTTAAAGGTACGGTGTGTGCAGAGAACTGAGAGTGGTACACGTTGACCTTACTGTTGGGAGCTATTTGTTGTTGCCGTTCAGTCGCTCAGTCGTGTCCGACTCTTTGTGACCCCATGGACTGCAGCACGCCAGGCCTCCCTGTCCATCACCAACTCCCAGAGCTTACTCAGATTCATGTCCAGTGAGTCGGTGATGCCATCCAACCATCTCCTCTGTTGTCCCCTTCTCCCGCCTTCAATCTTTCCCAGCATCAGGGTCTTTTACAATAAGTCAGTTCTTCGCATCAGGTGGCCAAAGTATTGTAGTTTCAGCTTCAACGTCAGTCCTTCCGATGAACACCCAGGAATGATCTCCTTTAGGATGGAGTGGTTGGATCTCCTTGCAGTCCAAGGGACTCTCAAGAGTCTTTTCCAACACCATAGTTGGAAAACATCAATTCTTTGGTGCTCAGCCTTCTTTATGGTCCAACTCTCAAATCCATACATGACTACTGGAAAAGTAATGTCTCTGGTTTTTAATATGCTGTCTAGGTTTCTCATAGCTTTTCTTCCAAGGAGCAAGCATCTTAATTTTATGGCTGCAGTCACTGTCCGCAGTGATTTTGGAGCCCAAGAAAATAAAGTGTATCGCTGTTTCTATTGTTTCCCCATCTATTTGCCATAGAGTGATGGTACTGGATGCCATGATCATAGTTTTCTGAATGTTGAGTTTTAAGCCAACTTTTTCATTCTCCTCTTTCACGTTCATCAAGAGGCTCTTTAATTCCTCTTTGCTTTCTGCAGTAAGGGTGGTGTCATCTGCATATCTGAGGTTATTGATATTTCTCCTGGCAATCTTGATTTCAGCTTGTGCTTCATCTGGCCTGGCATTTTGCATGATGTACTCTGTATATAGGTTAAGTAAAAAGGGATAAGGGACTTTTTGAGTTGTATTATAGAAGAGAAAGGGCTTTCCAGCTGATGTAGTAGTATAAAAAGAATTCGCAGGCCAATGCAGGAGATGCAAGAGATGCGGGTTTGATCCCTGGGTGGGGAAGATCCCCCGAAGGAGGAAATGGCTGGAGTCCCTGGGATGGCAAAGAGTCAGATATGACTGAGTGACTGAACACACACTAGGAAGAGAAAGTCATGAGGCAGGAAGAGCATTGTCACAGCCCTGGCAGAAATGAAGGAGCAGAAGGAAGATGGGAGAAAGCATTATCAGGGGAGAGGTGGGAGGAAAGTGGACACTGAAAGAACAGGTCGTCCCACCTCTGCCCTTATAATGCTTCCTCCCATCATCCTTCTGCCCCTCGTCTCTGCCAGCGCTGTGACAATGTTCTTCCACGTGGTATTCCTGCCTCCTGACTTTCTCTTCTATGTGTGTGTTCAGTCGCTCAGTCGTGTCCGACTCTGCAATCCCACAGGTGTGACTATTTTGCCTAATATTTGTCTAGTATGTATTGAAGGGCCTTCCCTGGTGGCTCAGATGGTAAAGAGTCTGCCTGCAATGCGGGAGACTGGGGTTCGATTCCGGGGTGGGGGAGGTCTCCTGGAGCAGGAAATGGCAACCCTCTTTAGTATTCTTGCCTGGAAAATCCCATGTATGGAGGAGACTGGTGGGGTACAGTCCATGGGGTCGCAAAGAGCCGAACACGACTGAGCGACTAACACACCCGCACATGTCTTGAACTTGCTTTGGGACTTTTGAGGCTATTCAAAGAGCTTGACATCTACTTAGAAAAACAAGACCTACGCACAGGCGGAATCAAAGGAATATTTTTAGAGTAACAGAGTGAGAAAATTGAGAGCCTCAGGCCTAATCGGTGCCTCTGTGAACCTTGTCTAACCAGAAGGTCACTAGATTCTACAACTGGTAGATGCTGTGCATGTTCAGGTAGGCAGTGAGGTCATGAGGTGTGCGAAGTCTGTTAACCACCCCACTGCACACTTGGTACCTCCGTATCAGTGAGAGAACTGCTTCAGGTTGGAGTTGGAAGGAATTCTGGAGATCTTTGACACCATCCTGTTATTTTCTCTTCTTCCCATTTTATGGAAGAGGAAACTGAGACCCAGAGAGGGGATTGGAGTTGTCCAAGATCATACAACTAGTTTGGATCAGCAGTGGGACCAGAACCCAGGTCTGCAAATGCAGAACCTGTGTCTCTCAAATGCTGCTTCTCTCTTGTACCCCAGGAGGTGCAAGAGAGCCTGTCAAAGCCTCTGTTGACAGAAGCAAGCACTTCCTCATTCTAGGAGTGATAAACAGAATGGCTGTTGCTTAGTGAACAGCCATTTTATCTTCTGTTACTTCCTTTGCAAGGTTATGTTGTAATATTGTCCACAACAGCAAGCCCAGACACTTAAACAAAACAACAACAAAACATTTGTACATGTCTTCTAGTGATCAGTGTGAGTAATGGTCTTTGATGCTACAGAGCTCATCTTGGGGAAGATAAAATAGGACACCATGACCTTTATTCCTCCTTAGCCTCATAGCCAAAACATAAATCTGCAGGCGCAGGTGAGAGGCATTGTAACAGTCTGGAAAACCTGGAAGCTGGGAAACCTAGGTTTCTTGCATTAGATACCACCTTCTTGGGTCCCCTTGGGCAGGTCTTGTCCACTGCCTGGGCCCATTTCCTCATCTAAACAATGAGTTCTCAGTGATATCTGGGGTCCCCTTTCTCCCTTGCTCTCCCCCTCCATAAACTCTATTTACTGGGGCTTCCCTGGTGGCTCAGATGGTAAAACGTCTGCCTGTAATATGGGAGACCTGGGTTTGATTCCTGGGTCGGGAAGATCCCCTAGAGAAGGAAATGGCAATCCACTCCAGCACTCTTGCCTGGAAATTCCCATGGACGGAGGAGCCTGATAGGCTACAGTCCATGGGGTCGCAAAGAGTTGGACATGACTGAGCAACTCCACTTTCTTTCTTTCTTTTCTTTACTTAAAGCAGAAATAGGGTGTGATTGTGAAAGGAGAGAGAAAGAAAATGTGGAAGTGCGTTTAATTCAATGATTTTTAAACTCTAGCTTTATTCATTAAACAAATATTTACTGAGTATCAATTTATGCCAGGCACTTGGGCATTTTTTCGGCTAAAATGAGATAAGAACCCACCAATGAATAAAGAATGGCATGTCCCAAGTTTAAGGAGTCACATCAGTTCAGTTCAGTCACTTAGTCATGTCCAACTCTTTGCGACCCCATGAATCAGAGCACGCCAGGCCTCTTTGTCCATCACCAACTCCTGGAGTTCACTCAAACTCACGTCCATCGAGTCGGTGATGCCATCCAGCCATTTCATCCTCTGTCATCCCCTTCTCCTCCT
>NW_011495069.1:6453869-6454144 GCF_000754665.1 Bison bison bison
GTCTCTGCTTTTGAATATGCTATCTAGGTTGCTCATAACTTTCCTTCCAAGGAGTAAGCATCTTTTAATATCATGGCTGCATTCACCATCTGCAGTGATTTTGGAGCCTAAAAAAATAAAGTCTGACACTGTTTCCACTGTTTCCCCATCTATTTCCCATGAACAGATGCCATGATCTTCGTTTTCTGAATGTTGAGCTTTAAGCCAACTTTTTCACTCTCCACTTTCACTTTCATCAAGAGGCTTTTGAGTTCCTCTTCACTTTCTGCCATAAG
>NW_011495069.1:6456190-6457452 GCF_000754665.1 Bison bison bison
TCTATAAACTCCTTTGGAAGTCCTCTAGCCAGCCTGAACAGGTTCTTCAGGCCACATGTGATTGTTCACAGCCTCCCAACCGTGAGAGGCATGAGATGTTCTAAACTGTCTAAATATAGATTCCTTTGAGCAGTTAGAAGATTGATTAGAAATTGTATTGGTGAAGGGTTTTTCACTTGTTGGGCCAATGTTTGCTGCTAAGTTTCCATATCCCTTACCACTGTGTCCCTGGCAGTGTATTGATTAATATAATTGGTGTATAGGAATGTAAGTAGTAGCTTTAATGTTTGTGACCTTGGACCCTTGAGTTAATTCTTTTCTTGTCATAGCCCACCACACCTTTGCCCTATAGGAATGCAACTTTATCTAATGCTTTCAGAGGGTGGTGCCTGACTTTAGAATAATCACCTTTAGAGAAAAACAAGTTTTCTGAAGAAAGGGTCATAAAATGTTAACAGGCCCCCTGGCCAGAAGATGATATAAATCACCTAAACTTTTGCATATGATAAGTTTGAAAGCCTGGCTTCGATAAGGATCAAGGACTACTGACCTTCCCCCATTATCCTTTATGCACAACTTAAGGTATTAAAAACTAGTTTGGAAAATAAAGTGCGGGCCTTTTTCACTGAAGCTTGGTCTCCCCATGTCATTCTTTCTCTCACCTTCTGGCTGAATTCCCATCTGGAGGCTACTAATTAGTCAAGCCTACTAATTATGCCTGAGCTTCTAAGATCTGACTGGGGACGCCTTAGTGTCTCCTCTCCTTCGGGAGAATGGGAGGATGCCTGCAGCCTATGTAGGTGACGCAAATTCCTTGTCTTGGAATTTTATTAGCTTTCCATGTAAACCAAGTTATTCAGTCTCTTTTTTTCTTCACTGAATTTCTTCGCTGAGCTATCCTTATTTAACCACTCTTTATATCTTTAATTAACATTTAAATAAGCTATTGTTTCCTGATCGACACCCTCCCTACTTAGAATTCCCTGGATCCACCAGGGCTGGACCCCAGCACCTGTCCCATCACCAACTCCCGGAGTTTGCTCAGACTCACGTCCATCGAGTCAGTGATGCCATCCAGCCATCTCATCCTCTGTCATCCCCTTCTCCTCCTGCCCCCAATTCCTCCCAGCATCAGAGTCTTTTCCAATGTTAACTCTTCGAAGGAGGTGGTCAAAGTACTGGAGTTTCAGCTTTAGCATCAGTCCTTCCAAAGAAATCCCAGGGCTGATCTCCTTCAGCATGGACTGGTTGGATCTCCTTGC
>NW_011495069.1:6458633-6460049 GCF_000754665.1 Bison bison bison
TTAGCAATGAAGTTATATACTCTCCAATGAACCCAAAGAATGTCTGGAGGTTGTAAAGACCTCACCAGACCTACTCCCATAATTTACATTTTAAGATAACAGAATTAGCCAGAGGGCTTAATCCAGTGACTGTCCTCAGGCAGGATACATTATTGTTATATAATCCTTGTAAAGACCAGGTCTATTCCCATAATTTACATTTTAGGATAACAGAATTAGCCAGAAGGTTTAACCCAGAGACTGTCCTCAGGCAGGATACATTATTGTTATATAATCCTAAGGAATGTAGAGAAGGAAAAAAAGTTTGTCCTTCTTTCTCCTTGAGAATTCCAGACCCTTCTCTCCTTGGGGACCCCTAGACTCCTTATCAACCTGTCTAGGAAATGACTCTCATTCCCCCCTTTTCTTTTAGGAGAATTATGTTGCCTAGGGAAAGGGGCGTCATTCTCGTTCCATAACTGCTTCCGAGCTGACAAGGGGCGTTGTCCCTAAATTGGTGAGGCAACATATTCTCCTAATCCTCATATTGAGGATATCTGATCCAGGGGCCCCAAATAGTAGTTGGAGGAAGCTGCAACAGTAGCAGGAATTTGAGCAACCATTTGTAACTTAAAAGCATTCATGCTGCTAGAAACAAGTCCAGTTACACAGTTACAGATGCAGGCAACATAGTCATTAAAACAAGTTAAAAATCGAAATTAAAAGTCACATTATGTCCATAGTTAAAGTGCAACGTGTTGCACCAGTCCATTTTAGGGTTAGGGTTAGGGTTCAGATGAAGAAGAGGCATAGCATGTGATTGTTGTCGAAGGTATTCACAGACTTTGAGAAAGTCTTTTCCTTGAAGTGGAGATGTCCACCTCCGGAAGCCTTCCACTGATGAAGAGGGGAGTGCTCCACAGACCCAGCATTTAGACCGATGCAGCGTAGGAGTGAGCCCAGAATAGGAAGGCACTGTCTTGAGGATCAAACGGCAAACTCAGGATTTTTGGAGTCAGCAGAAGTACTCACATAGATTATCAGGCCCATCTGCTGCCTTTTGCTTAACTCTAGAGCTCGGGTCAGAGCCACAAGCTCCACTAACTGAGCACTGGTTCCCTGGGGAAGAGATTTTGCTTCCAAAACCTGTTCAGCAGTCACCACGGCGTAACCTGCTTTACACTTTCCATCCCGAACAAAAGAACTTTCGTCTGTAAATATTTCCATGTCAAGATTGTTTAATGGGGTATCCTTTAGATCCTCCTGAGCTGCATAGTTTAAAGTTAGGAATTGAGAACAATCATGACCAGGTGTTTCATTTTCCTTCTCAGGACAGAAAGTGGCAGGATTTAAATTTCCACAAACTTTAAGCTTAGTTACTGGTCCTTCTAACAACAATGACTGATATTTAAGAAGCCTACTGTCTGTCATCCAAAT
>NW_011495069.1:6460406-6463565 GCF_000754665.1 Bison bison bison
ATTCTGGCATGATCAGAAACTCGTGTGAAAACAGCACAGAATCCCAGTTGCAAGATAAAGAATAACTGAAATAATACCTTTTGGCTCGTCCAGACAGTCCTATTATGGAAGCAATTCGGGAAGAAAGTGGGCCAGGGGCTTCAGTAAGCACTGAATAAGTTGCCCCAGTATCTAAAAGGAAATCGATGGGTTGGCCCCCCACAATTATTAATACCCGGGGTTCCTCAGGTGTAATTAGGACGGGAGCTTGTGTGGGGACCCCCGGGCACCTTCAGTCCTGATTGTCTTGAGAGTCTGACCCTGGAGACCTATGCCTCTGGGGGCAGTCTCTCTTCCAGTGTGGTCCTTTGCGGACTGGACATGGAGCCGGGGGCAGCTTAGATGCCTGAGGGCAATCCCGCTTGAGGTGCCCCTCCTTTCCACAGCAGTAGCAAGCCCATCCCTTTTCACCTGGGTCCCTCTGGGCATTTTTCTCAGGATGTTTAAGAACGTTTTTCATAGCCATGGCAAAGGCTTCCGCCTTTTCCTTTGTCTTTTTTTGCCTTTCTTTTCCTCATATTCCCTACCATAATAGACTGAGCCAGTTGTAACAGAGTATCTAAAGACTGATTTGGTCCTTATTCCCATTTTAATAGCTTATGGCGGATATCTGGAGCCAACTGAGTGAGAAATCTATCCTTTAAGATCACTTTTCCCTCTTCACTTTCAGGATCAATCTCAGTGAATCTGCGAAGGCCTTCTCTTAGTCTGTCTAGGAGTTTACCAGGAGCTTCCTTCTCCTCCTGTTCTATGTCTGCTAATTTGCCATAGTTTAAAGGCTTAGAACGCACCTGCCTAAGTCCTTCAAGAATACATCTAACAAAATGACTGATCCCATCTTCCTTTAGCTGTGTTGTAGTCCCAGTCTGGTTCTATAGTTGGGACCGCCTGATTCCCAGTGGGGAGGGCCCCTATCTCGTTCTCCCTCTTCCCTACTGATTCATTACCAAGCCACTCATCTCCATAAGCAACAGTTTTCCCAAAACTCGAGTCTTTGACTCGGGAGTCAGTGTTTGTCCCAAGATATACATCACATCCTTCCAAGTGAGGTCATAAAGCAGAGTAACACCTTTAAAAGCTCTAATATATTTTTCTGGGTCCTCTAAATAGTCTCCCAGATCCTCCTTGATTCTTTGTATTTCTTGATAAGAAAAAGGCTTATTAACTCTCACAGACTGATTGTTTCTCCCGGTGGGTGTTTCATAAAGAGGCAACAGCTTGTGTGGCTGTTTCTCAGTCTCTCTGGCTGCTTTGCACATATGATCCCAGGGATAGATTTGAGAAACCAGTTTTTCTTCTTCTCTTTGTCTCCTGTCCTCCATCTCATCTCTTACTTCAATGGTCTGAGTTTCTACTGAAACCAGAGTAGTCTGAGGTTGTACTGAGATAGGAGTTGTTTGGACCTCCATGTGGGCAATTTGAATCTCAGTTTGGATTTCCACTGAGACCAAGGCAACCCTTCTGAGGGGGGTTCTCTGGCTTTCAGTTTTCTCAGCTTGGAGCCCCAGGTACGGGGGCAAAGTAGGAGGACAGGAGGGAGCTGAAGGTTTCACGTCCAAATCTATACCCTTAGGACATAAGTCTGGCATATTTCGCAGAGAGAAAAAGGGCAACACATACACTACTTCTAACCATTTCCCTTGTTCCTTACAGAACCGGTCTAATTGTAGAACAGTATTATACCCTCCAACTGGCCACCATTCGCCGTCCTCCAATGGATACCGTGGCCATGCAGTATCACATAGGACGACCAGGTGTGTCTTCTTTAAGCCCTGAGGGTCACATCTATCCCAGTTTTTCAGGATACAGTTCAAAGGAGTGAGGCTGGAATTGTTAGCTCCCATCTATAAAAAAGAAAAAAAGCGACCAGCACCATTTTTCTACCGGAGGCGTCCCTCCCTGCTCTAGATGGGGGTGTAGACAGACTTTACACCAAAAGCTTTTCCTTCCTGGTCGGACTTAGTCTGCCCCTTACCGACGCAGGCGCCGTACTCGTCCCTCCTGGTTCTACCACCGAGATGGGGTGGGGATGTACCAGGGGTAGACCTGATAGCATCCCTACTTGACGTCCAGCTCTTCACCCTTAACCTTGCTTGCCTCTGAAGCCACCTGGGGTGCAATCAGAGTAACCTTCCGGAATGCCTCCCAAGCTAAGACCACTGGGGAAAACATTTGTCACCTGAGTGCCTGTGCACTACCCTGAGTATTTCCTAACCACAATAAGACCGACACAAACATAAAACTGAGATGTTCTTTCCAAGCATCACCACACCAGTATAAGAGCCTCCTCCGATCCACTAAGAGCCAGCATTACCAAAGGAAAAAACCCATTGCAGTCCCAATCTGAGTAACCTTTAACCTCAGAGATGTTCTTGGAGCTAGAGCTCCATCTAGCTTCTGAACTTTTGATTCCTAGCGAGGCTAGGCGCTTTCTTGACTACCAATCCAAGTTTGGGACCTAAGCCACAGTACACAGTAACAGTATAGATCACACATCCATTGAAAGTCTATGATCCGATAGATTAGGTTAGTACTTCTAATTCCCAAGGAGTTATGAAATGGTCAAAGAGACCGAAAATTTGACCAAGAAAGGAGAGTTTGGTCCACACACTTTGCCCATTTCTGGTCAGTTCCCGAAGGAGACATTGGGTGCCTCTTGGCATTGGCTGGTTGGTATCAACCCCCTACAGGTTTCTGCCATAAGCCATATGAGATCACCGTGGAACCGCAGAGCAGGGCTCCTTACTTGCTTCACGCAGGGCATGTCATTCATCCACACAAGCACACTGTAGAGTTAATAAAGCATGGCAGAAAACGTGTTCACTAAGAGAACAAAGAACTAGAGCTCCAAGCATCCTTACCTTGTCCTGAAGGATCCTGGACGAGCCCTCAAGATGAAAGGTTGTTGTTGAATCACATGAAGACACCGGAATTCTTGGCCCCCGGAGGAGAAGAATTCAATCTGGGGCCAGAGACGAGGCTTGATCTCTCAGAGCTTTTGTGTAACAAAGCTTTATTAAAGTATAAAGGAGATAGAGAAAGCTTCTGACATAGGCATCAGAAGAGGGTAGAAAGAGTACCCACTTGCTAGTGTTAGCAATGAAGTTATATACTCTCCAA
>NW_011495069.1:6465709-6469860 GCF_000754665.1 Bison bison bison
TTTCATACTGTTCATGGGGTTCTCAAGGCAAGAATACTGAAGTGGTTTGCCATTCCCTTCTCCAGTGGACCACATACTGATGGTAGTAACATAAATTTGTGCAACCACTGTGGAAAATAGAATAGAGATTCCTCAAAAAACTAAAATAGAGCTCTCACATGATTCAGCAATTCCTCTCCGCTAATCCAAAAAAATACATGAGCCCCAATGTTCATAGCAGCATTATTCACAGTAACTGGAAGCAACCTAAATGCCCATCAACAGATGAATGGATAAAGAGGCTGTGGAATGGAACACCACCGAGTCATGAAAAAGAATAAATTCCTGGCAGGTGCAACAACATGAATAGACCTGGAGGCTATTATGCTAAGGGAATAAGCCAGACAGAGAAACATGAATAGTGCATATGTTCTTACTTATGTGTGGAATCTAAAAAAACAAACAAACAAAAATGAACATAACAAAACAAAAACAGACTCACAGTCATAGAGAACAAACTAGTAATTACTGGTGGGGAGACAGAAGCAGGGAGGGACAAGAGGAGTTGGGGTTAAAAGGTATAAACTACCATGTATAAAATAAATAAGCTACAAGGATATATTGTACAACACAGGGAATATAGCCAATATTTATAATAAATTAATGGAATTTTTTTTTGTCTAGAAAAATGTTGACTCATTGTTTTATACCTGAAACTAATGTAGTAATAACATTGGAAATCAGCTATACTGCAAATGAAAAAAAAAAAAAAAAGACAGCCAGAAATAAAGAATGGGGAAAGGCCATGTGAAGATAGAGCCAGAGGTAGGAGTTATGCTGCCACAAGCCAAGGGACACCAGGAGCTGCCGGAAGTTGGAAAAAGCGAGGGAGTGTCCACCTACTGGGAGCGTCCCAGGTGGCTCAGGGCTAAAGAACCCGCCTGCCAATACAAGAGACGCAGGTTTGAACCCTGGGTCAGGAAGATCCCCCGGAAAAGGAAATGGCAACCCACTCCAGTATTCTTGTCTGGGAAATCCCATGGACAGAGGAGCCTGGCGGGCTACAGTCCATGGGGATGGCAAAAGAGTTGGACACAACTTAGCGACTAAACAACAGCATCCTTCCCGTGAAACTTTGGAGACAGCATGGCCCTGTTGACGCTTGATTAGTTTCTAGAGTCCAGAACTGTGAAAGAATAAATTTCTATTGTTATAAGCCACTCGGTTTGTGGAAAGTTGCTGCAGGAAGTTAATATAGGGCACAAAATGGAGTATGTTGAGACATAATGATAAGGTTGCAGCAATCTGCTGTTGCTGCTAAGTCGCTTCAGTTGTGTCCGACTCTGTGCGACCCCATAGACAGCAGCCCACCAGGCTCCCCTGTCCCTGGGATTCTCAAGGCAAGAACACTGGAGTGCGTTCCCATTTCCTTCTCCAATGCATGAAAGTGAAGAGTGAAAGTGAAGTGGCTCAGTCGTGTCTGACTCTTAGTGACTCCATGGACTGCAGCCTACCAGGCTCCTGCGTCCATGGGATTTTCCAGGCAAGAGTACTGGAGTGGGATGCCATTGCCTTCTCCGAATTTGCTGTTATGAAAATTTAATATTATTATTGGATTTATTAAGTCATATTACCACTTATACTTTATACATATTTGTCACTATTAGACTTATTATTATTGAAGTCTGATTATTTGTAGGCTTGTTTATTATTACTATCCGAATCAAGCAGAATTTGACTGAACTGGGCCAAGAAGTTAGTGGTAAAGAGGGTAGGCTTAGCAGTCAAACAGAACTGAGTTGAAAACCCCAGCTTTGGGTACATATCAGTAGTGTGATCTCAGTCAAGTGATTTTTGCCTTTTAGACATTGTCCTCATCGGTAAATTGCGGCCACCAAACTCTCTTCATCAGATTATTGTGAGACTGAGATTCCCCATTTAAAAACACTTAGCCCAGGAACTTCCCTAGTGGTCCAGTGGCTAAGATTCTGCACACCCAATGCAGGGGTCCGGGATTCAGTCCCTGGTCAGGGAATTAGATTCCACATGCCGCAACTAAGGGATCCCCAGTGCCACAGTGGAGCTGGAAGATCCTGTGTGTCTCAACTAAGACGCACCACAGCCAAATAATTTAAAATACATAAAAGCACTTAGCCCAGTGCCTGGCACACAGTAACATCTCAATAAATGCCAGTCAACTCATGACCAAAGCACATAGTAGGTCTACTCTACTAAAGTTGCCTCAAATAATCTCTCTTCCACGACCTTGATGATTTCTTTGTTTGTACCACCATCAACTTTCTTTCTTCATTGGGTCTATTCCCAGCAGAATGTAGAATGTGAGCCCCATTAGACAGGGGCAGAGTCTCATTTATGGCTGGACATCCAGGATCTAGCACAGAGCCTAGTGTGTATTGGTGAGATGGTTGGATGAATGAATGAATGGCAAACACCTGGTCTTGTAAATATTAAATGAAGACACGTTTAATCAATACATTTCCTTTTATTCCATCTGTAGTCCCAAATAATTGCATCAGAATTCTTATGCATCCTCCTCACCATCAACAATTTCTCCTGCCTACTGCTTTAAGCCCCTTTGGTAGGAATCCAGCCTCCCTGATAATGTAAAACATGGGTATCCTGGGATCTTCAAAAGCATGGGGCCGAATCCTTGCTGGAGCTGATGGACTGTGGGACATGAGCCCTATGCTTGGCACATGGTAAGGGAATTTCCCCTTCCTCCCACTTGCTCTGTTTATTATTTATTATAGGGTTCAGGTGGTAGAGGAGACAAAGGGGCTGAATTGAGGGATGGCTGGGAACAATTCGGGGATTTATAAAACCTTTGTGTATATCTTCCTTTTTCTTGGAGTTGGATTAGACTGGCACACTGCCTGCTTCCAGTGGTACCACCAAAAAGGACTTAGCAAGACCAACAGAATTCTCTGAAGATTCTGCATGCCAAGTGATCCCAGCCTCCTCTGTATTCCCCAGGTCCCTAGGAGACACTGTGATTGTGGGTGGGGATTATCAGGGTGTCAGAGAGGGCCACTGCCCTAATAATAAGATGCTCTGAACTGGAGACTTGTCAGTTACCTTTGCAAGAGGGGGATCGACATCCTTGATCCTCATCGAATTTTAGTTCTTGGCCCTCTGTGGGAAGGGTGACCTTCAGGTAGGGCCTTTCATAGCTCTAGAACCAAGGAGGCCCCTAACAATTAAACAGGAAGAAGGGCTGTCCAGCCATCCCATCTGATATCCTGAGATCCCAGGAGAATGATTCATTCTTCCCAGATCTCCTCCAGGTCCCTCATTGCTGAGCGTGAAAGCTCCACCTGGCTCCTGGGGTCTCTGGAGAATTCAGGCACTAATCTGTTTTATTGGGAAGGTTGTTCTGACCTGCACTGAGCCTGTCCCAAGCCGCCTGCCTCCTGCCCACCTTGCCACCCCTCACAGGGCCTGACTACCCAACAGACTGTGATCAGGTCATGCAGACAGGCATGACCAGGCTACCTTCCAGGGGTCAGTACCAACACTCAGTGGAAAGGGCTAAGTGTCCAGGCCTCTGGGGCTGGTTCAAGTCAGATGAGAGGACCAAGGCCACTCTTCCTCCTCCGGGGAGTGAAATGACTTCTGACTTGGCTGATTTCATAATGTGAAAGTGATCACATCAGTGATCAGAGCTCATCAGGCCAGGATAGCTCTCTGGAATCTAGCCCGGGGGTGGTTTTCACATCAGCCTCTGTCTCAGTGACTGAGGACCTGGGGATCTCTCCTTTTCCTTCTGGCCCAAGGCCCCTCACGCACTTCTTCCAGCGGGCGAGGCAGTGATGGGCAGAGGACCGGATCTCCCCGCTCCGCAGGGCATAGATAATGGGGTTGACCATGGAGTTGACAAGGCAGAGCAAGGAGCAGAAGGCAAAGACCTTCTTGACCTGGTCGCTTAGCCTGGCACCCAGGCTGTAGACCATGAGGGCCAGTACCGGGAACCAGAATATAAAGAGCACAGCCAGGAGCATCCCCAGGGTCTTAGCCAACCGCACATCCAGCCGCATCCGGGCTATTCCAGACAGGTGTCTGTCCCGGTGCTCAGCCAAGCTGGCTACGTGCTGATGGGCCTTCCAGAGGACATGCGCGTAGGTGTAGATGATGCCGGCGAAGAGGGCGGCGAT
>NW_011495069.1:6469960-6473804 GCF_000754665.1 Bison bison bison
GCCCTCCTGCGGGTGAGTAGAGCTTTGTAGGTAGGCGGGTAGCGCAGACAGAGGTAGCGGTCGATGGCAGTCAGCAGCAGGCTGCCTAGGGAGGCTGTGAAGGTCAGAGTCACGCTGCCGATCTTCAGCAGGAAGACAGCTTTGGAATCCACGCCATCGAAGACGTGGAAATGTACAAAGCTGGAGGCAAAGACCACACTGGCCAGAAAGTCGGCCCCAGCCAAGCTGCCAATGAACAGGTAGGAGGGCTTCTTGCGGAGCCGGTGTGAGGACCCGATGAGGTAGAGAACAACCAAGTTCTCCAGGGCACTCAGCAGGCCCAGGAGGGTGCACAGTACCGCGATCGCGATCTTCTGGGGACCGCTCAGGATCATGTACTCCTTCATGGGGTTGAAATTCAAGCCATCGCTGGAGCCATTGGCTGCCTCTATCTTCAGGCATATCTCCATGGGGTGGGTCCCTGGGCTTCTGCTGGGCTTGCCAAGAAGTCTTTGCTGTAGCACAAGAAGAAGAGATGAGTCTTTTTCAATCAGTGCAATGACCTCACACAATCACTGCCAAGTCACTTCAGTCGTGTCCGACTCTAACTGTAGCCAAACTCTTCACCCGAGCAGATGGATCATATTTGTTGCTCTCTGCGGTGTCCCTAGTGTCTCAGACCATAAAGAATCTGCCTGCGATGCAGGAGACCTAGGTTCCATCCCTGGGTGGGGAAGATCCCCCGGAGAAAAGCAAGGCAACTCACTCCAGTATTCTTGCCTGGAGAATCCCATGGACAGAGGCACCTGGTGGGCTACAGTCCACGGGGTGGCAAAGAGTTGGACACGACTTTGTGGCTCACACCTTCACTTTGTCACTTTCCCTCTATTTTACCCTTTCTCCATCCTAGTGAGGATGTACTAGGTCTGTGCTGGTTGCCTTAGGAGAGGCATGTGGGAATTCAAGAAGCTGAAAAAGTGAAAAAAGTGAAGTCGTTCAGTCGTGTCTGACTTTTTGCGACCCCGTGGACTGACCCCTGTCCATGGGGTTTTCCAGGCAAGAGTATTCCAGGCAAGGTTGCCATTGCCTTCTCCAGGGGATCTTCCCCACCCAGGGATCAAACCCAGATCTGCTGCACTGCAGGCAGATGCTTTACCATCTGAGCCACCAGTAAAGTACATCAAGAAGCCAAGGTGGCCTGCAAACTATATGATCTCACATATATGTGGAACTAAAAAAAAACCCAAATTAATTCAAAGATACAGACACTAGCTTGGTGGTTGCCAGAAGCAGGGATTGGTGGGAGGGTGGTGTGGATGAAATGCCTTTCAATTATAAAAGTACAAGCTTTCAATTATAAAAAAGTCTTGGGGATAGCTACTAATACTATATTTGAAAGTTGCTAAGAGAATAGATCTTGAAATTCCTCACCATAAGAAAAAAACTGCAACTGTGTAATAATAAGGAAATGGCAACCCACTGCAGTACTCTTGCCTAGAAAATTCCATGGATGGAGGAGCCTGGTGGGCTACAGTCCATGGGGTCTCAAGGAGTCGGACACGACTGAGCGACTTCACTTTCACTTTTCAATGACTTATTACGGTGATCATTTCCCAATACGTACAAATATGAAATCATCATGTTATACACCTGGAAATAGTATTATGTCACATGTGAATTATACCTCAATAAAGTAAAATAAGAAATAAAAGTGACTTGCAAGCTTTTTGGGTTTAAGCAAAAAACTACACTAAAGGCTTCATTTTGAAAGTATGGACATGGGGTCGCTCATTTTGAAAGTATGGACATGGGGTCGCTCTGACTGGGGTCAGTCAGACACGACTGAGCGACTGAACTGAACTGAACTGAAGGGTCAGAAACTGAAAGGAGGGCTTCCCTGGTGGCTCAGTGGTAAAGAACCTGCCTGCCAATGCCGGAGACGCAGATTCAGTCCCTGGTCTGGGAAGATCCCACATGCTGGGGAGCAGCTAAGCCCACAGGCCACAACTAGAGCCTGTGCTCTAGAGCCTGAGAGTTACGACTGCTGAAGCCTGCACGCCCTAGAGCCCATGCTCTGCAACAAGAGAAGCCGCCACAATGAAAAGCCCATGCACTGCAGCTAGAGAGTAGCCCCGTTCTCCACAACTAGAGAAAAGCCTGCAGAGCAATGAAGGCCCAGAAGAGCCAAAAATAAATCAATAAAGTTATATTTAAAAAACTGAAAGGCAATCAAAACCAAGAAAAAAATGGAATGCAGAGTGATAAGGTGGAGGGTTTTTTGCATTTGTGTTTTATTTTGTTTGCCAGTTTTGGTAAGTAAGATGCTGAAGGTTTAACAACTTTTTAGGGATGGTTAGACAAGACTTGGGTTTCACACCAGTAGAAATGATAGATAAAATATAGGAGTCCCGATAAATTTGAGTGTCAGATAATGAATCATCTTTAGTATAAGTATGTCCTAAGTATTGAGAAAAACAAGCAGGGCACCCGAATATTGTAAGGGACATTATTAGAAAGCAAACTTCGAATTTCTCTAGAGGGATATACTCTCTTATCCAGGTCACACAAGATTTCCACATATAAAGGCCCAAGGAATTTGAGCTCATGATGCAGAATTACAAAATGCACAAGTAAACATGAAGAAGAGTTAGCAGAAATGTCATACGGTAGAATTAGACTTCCAAGAACTTCATATAATTCTTGGGTTTATGTTATAGAATATGTATATAGGCTTTTTCTTTTTCTTGCAGCATGAAATCTTAGTTCTTAGTCCAGGGGTTGAACCCATGCCTCCTGCACTGGAAGCACGGAATCTTAACCACTGGACTGCCAGGGAAATCTGAATACGTTTAATATGATTAAACAATGAGGAATCAAAACCATGATTACTTAGTGAGAGGCGAGGCAGATTTGAAGAAGAATCAAGTAGAATTTCTGGAAGTGAAAAATGAAGTCACTGAAAACGGAAAGCCTTAAGAGGAGGTGAAAGAGCAGAAGAGACTAGGCAGCCAAAAGCTCTGATCTGGAAAGTGGATCTGAGGAAACTTCTCAAAAGGCTGCACCAGGAGATAGATGGGAAATACGGAAGAACGGTTAAGAGACAGGAAGGATCAACAGAAAAGGTTTAAAATATATCCAACTGGAATTTCAGAAGAGAAGAATAGAAATTGGTGGTGGGCATTGGGGAGGTCATATTCAAAGAGATGCTAGTGGAGAAGTGCCCAGAATTCTCCTGGATGTGATTCCTCTGATTCAGAAATCACAGTGAACTTCAAGCAGGTTTTTTTTTTTTAATTAACTGTAGTTGATTTACAATGTTGTGTTAGTCCCAGGTGTACAACAACATGGTTCAGTATATATATATATATTTTTTTCCAGATTCTTTTCCATTATAGGTTATTATAGGGTATTGAATATAGCTACCTATGCTATACAATGAAAAAAGAAAAAAAAAGTGCTAGTTGCTCAGTCCTGTCCTGATTCTTTGTGATCCCTGGACGGTAGCCTGCCAGGTTCCTCTGTCAGGAGGAATTCTCCTGGAATTCTCTGGAATTCTCCAGGCAAGAATTCTGGACTGGGTTGCCATGCCCTTCTCCAGGAAATAAATAAATAAAAGTCAATAGTGTTTTATAAAAATAATAGTATATTTATATATACATACCTTTTCAGTTTCTTTTCCATTGTAAGGTATTACAGGAGATTGAATATAGTTCCCTGTGCTACACAGTAGGACCTTGTTTATCCATTTTACATATAATCATGTGTTGAGCAGAATTTTTAAAACAATGAATTCCGCATTCACATATATTGTAATAAAACTTCAGAATGAAAAAAAAAAAAAAAAAAAAAAAAATTCAAAATGCCA
>NW_011495069.1:6474287-6482019 GCF_000754665.1 Bison bison bison
AAAAGCAGGGACATTACTTTGCCAACAAAGGTCCGTCTAGTCAAGGCTATAGTTTTTCCTGTGGTCATGTATGGATGTGAGAGTTGGACTGTGAAGAAGGCTGAGCACCAAAGAATTGATGCTTTTGAACTGTGGTGTTGGAGAAGACTCTTGAGAGTCCCTTGGACTGCAAGGAGATGCAACCAGTCCATTCTGAAGGAGATCAGCCCTGGGATTTCTTTGGAAGGAATGATGCTAAAGCTGAAACTCCAGTACTTTGGCCACCTCATGCGAAGAGTTGACTCATTGGAAAAGACTCTGATGCTGGGAGGGATTGGGGGCAGGAGGAGGAGGGGACGACAGAGGATGAAATGGCTGGATGGCATCACCAACTGATGGACATGAGTTTGAGTGAACTCCCGGAGTTGGTGGTGGACAGGGAGGCCTGGCGTGCTGCGATTCATGGGGTCGCAGAGAGTCGGACACCGCTGAGCAACTGAACTGAACTGAACTGAATAGTGACTGAGACTGATTTGGAGGGGATAAAAACAGAGTGTAAGTAAAATTGTGAATGACAGTAACATAAGCCGAGAGAGAGGAATAGAGCTGCAGCTTTATTTAGGAAGTGAGTAACGGTATTGAACTGTGGTGCTGGAGAAGACTCTGGAGAGTCCGTTGGACTGCAAGGAGATCCAACCAGTCAATCCCAAAGGAAATCAATTCTGAATATTCATCATAAGGATTGGAACTGAAGCTGAAGCTCTAATACTTTGGCCACCTGATGCAGAGAGCCAACTCATTGGAAAAGATCCTGATGCTGGGAAAGACTGAAGGCAGGAGGAGAAGGGGACGACAGAGGACGAGATGGTTGGATGGCATCACTGACTCAATGGACATGAATTTGAGCAAGCTTCAGGGGATGGCAAATGACAGAGAAGCCTGGAGTGCTGCAGTCCATGGGGTCACAAAGAGGTGGACACAACTGAGTGACTGAACAATAACAAACAGAAATGATCTAATTTAGACTTTTAAAAATCAGGCATCAGGACTTCACTGGTGGTTCAGTGGTTAAGACTTCACCTTCCAATGAAGGGGTGCAGGTTCGATCCCTTGTTGGGAAGCTAAGATCCCACAAGCTTCATGGGCCAAAAGGCCAGAGATAAACAATAGAAGCAACATTGTAACAAATTCAATAAAGACTTTTTAAATGGCCCAATAAACTTAAAAAAAAAAATCAGGCATCATCCTGGCAACTAAAAATTGGCACTTACCAAGAGCATTGCCAATGAATGAACAACAAAGGCATTTGCCATCTGCCTCTACAGGAGATTGAACCCTGCTGCTATAGCTGTTGACCTTCAACAACCCCTGAGGGAGTTTAGGGTGGAGTGAGGCACCCTGTGCTCCAGGGAATCTGGTGGGACAGGTCTTTAGATAGTTGGATGTTTTTAGGAACGGATTTTATGATCTCAATCCTTGCATCTCCTCATATGTACAGAAGCCCTAAATCCCTTCATGTTGACATCAGATCCTCATAACTAACAAAAAACCTTTGTAAAATGAGTGCTTTGTGGTATCGAACTCCGCCTTCTCCAGAACCTTATATATTGACTTTCCGCCAAGGCCGCTTTGGAGAAGTCTCTCAGAGCTATCTGAGATGCTGCCTCCCGGGCTGCAGTCCTCGGTTTGTCCCAAATAAAACTTAACTCGCCACTCTCAAGTTGTACATCTTTTTTAGTCAACAGTTATTGGGACCACGAAGGGACCCAGAGTGAACTTCCTTCAACTGGACTCCACGAGGAACTGGAGCTTTGGTACCAGCAGCGGCCCCTTGTGCCCATTCTTGGGGAGTGCAGATGAATTTGGGTAAATCTCTCCTAGTTCTCTGGAGAAGGAAATGGCAACCCACTCCAGTATTCTTGCCTGGAGAATCCCAGGGACGGAGGAGCCTGGTGGGCTGCCGTCTATGGGGTCTCACAGAGTCGGACACGACTGAAGCGACTTAGCAGCTCCTAGTTCTCGAATCTGCTGTATTGGTTGAGATTCTGAGTTTTATTTGGCGGTGGAGGAGGTTCCTGCCCCCTCCCAGTAGGAAAGATACTGGCGAGGGGCCCAGGTGAAACATCCGGGGCATACCCACTCATGGTCTAGACACTGAGTGGGGCTTGGTTGAAAGATACTGAGAAATCCCCACCCAGGCAAAAGATACTGGGTGGGGGGCTGGCTGAAAGATGCCAGGGGAATTACCCACCCAGTGAAAAGGTACTGGGTAGGGGGACTCAACTGAGGAAAAAAATTAAGGAATACCCGAGGCTCAGCTTAAAGATGCTGAGGTTGCTCTGTTGTAGGGGACCGAATGGTCTTAGCTAAGCGGTAAGAGGCTGATCTGACACTTTTCCTCAATTCGACTGCCATTATAGAATTTGTCAGTATAAAAGTGAGGAGAATATATGAGAGCTTTGCTCCAAAGAAAAGAGGCAAGACTCCTCCCGGTTGGTTTCGGTTTTCTCAAGTGACTGAGGAATTTACGGGAGTGGTGGAAGCCTAGTCCTCATACTGTGCAGTGGTCCCATAGGGAAACCCACTAGTTAATTAAAATACTTTTTCATCTGGGGGTCACACATAAGAATTGGCCGTTCAGCCACCTGAGCAGCCATGGTGGTCTTAGGTTGCTGGAGGCAGAATCTGAGACACGCAAGAGGAGCTGAAATGACTCTGGGATGACTCCTAGAGGAATTAAGCTCACAAGCAGCAGATGGGCCCACTACACAAGTTCACTAGTGATTTTTATCCCTGACAAATTCAGCTTAAAATGGGAAACGGAATCTCTCAAAAATAGAAATCCAGGAGTGTCAGAAAGCCAGCATCTGACAAACACTTCAGCCAAATTCATGTATAATACCTATGGAGCTCATACTCGCAAGTACCTAGTTAATTGAAGAAATTACACTAAAAGAGATCTCAACCTAAAATGGCCAAATTGGGGTTCTTTTGATATTTCAAAATTGATAGTTTTGCATGCACAATCAGAAAAGGCCGGCTGTGCTTACTCTGACTGGTATCTAGAAGCTTCTAAAAGAGGAAATGATAGAGTAACTTCTTCACAGGAAACCAACAAGAAATTGCTTGAAACTGTATCAGAACTAAAAAAGGCTGCTAGCACTGACTCTGCCAGGTCTCAGGTCTAGTGGAACTGGGAAGTCACGTTTGGCATTTACATCATTTGGCTTTTGATTTCTGGGTATCTCTTTGCCTTTTGTTTCAGAGTGTGACTCCTGGCTGGTGAAGTTCTGGTTTGGTTTGGTTTGAGTGTGCAGACATCTGGTACATACTACTTGAGCTAATATGGGAATTGCTCATTCTAAGGTTCCACACTCCACCTGGTAACCCCTTGGAAAAACAGATTTTTTTTTTTTTGACTGGTCAATCTATAGTTATGACAAGAGAAACGGCCTAAAATGTTAGATCTTTATTGACAATAGGATAGGAAAATGGACTAAAGTTCCCTTATGTCTAGGACTTCCTTCTGTAATTAACAGCCTGGGGGTCTGATCAAACTAAGACCCTCACTTCCCTAGAGGGACAATCACTGCTGGGACCAATCTGCCCTTGATATAAGGACCGAGTTGAGCACTATCTGGTCTAAATTCTGGCGATAAAACTATGATCACAGATCATAATTTTATCATAAAAAATATTATTTTTGACAATGTGGTCACAATATTCTTTAGACTCCAGAGAAAGCTTGAAGAAAAAAATTATCTTTTTAAGAATTCTTGCCCTTAGGAAATAATTCCGCCTGGAATTCGGGAGACCCGGGTTCGATCCCTGGGTCGGGAAGATCCCCTGGAGAAGGAAACGGCAACCCACTCAATACTCTTGCCTGGAGAATCCCATCGAGGGAGGAGCCTAGTAGGCTACAGTCCATGGGGTCACAAAGAGTCAGACATGACTGAGCGACTTCACTTTCTTTCATATCTTTAGACCAGATCTCTCTGGATCACTCTAGACCATCTCTAATTCCTGAGACCAAAAGGAAAAAAAAAAAAATAAAGGGAACAAAGCCTTTTAAAATCTCCCTCCCCCCCCCCCCCCTTTTTTTTTTACAACTAGTATTCATAACTGAGTTTGGAAATTAAGCAGAATATCTTCATTGTACCTAGGTTTAATATAAGTTAACTATTATTATATCTGTTACAAGTTTGTCAGCAAGGAAATTACCTAGAGTGAAGAAACTTCTAAAAAATATTAAGAATAATTATTCTTTAGGAATGTCTGCCTAAATAGTCTCTCCAGATTGGGGTAACTTGAACTTCTAAGGGTTGTGCTAAATTAAGTGTTGGAAGTGTATTGAATAGCTAAGTCATTTCCAAATAAAATAAGATTTTGAAACATTTACTACTGAACACTAATTTCCTTTTACAGAGAAACTAAAGATTTCTGGGATTAAAAATGAATGGTATTTGGGGTCATCCTAAAATGTTCTAAGAAAGCAAAGGGTTTAGAAATTATCACTGGTATTTATGCTTACCAATCTATAAAATGCTAAAATAAAAGTCAGTTCTTGGTTGCTTAAGGGAAGTAGGAAGTGTGTTTTTGGTAAAGAAGGTATGAGGAATGGAACTGCATTTTGTGAAGGGAAAAGGAAGTAAACCTGCCTCACAGGTGGCTTTTTAGGATGGAAGACCACAGTCATGGGTACAGAAAGCGATGAGGTTTGTGAAACGCGAACCATGAAGAAAGAGCTTTGTACATAGTCAGGACTAAGTTTTTCTTTATCTCTTAAATGATCTGTTCTAAAATCTTTTATTGTTACTTTGACTAAGCGAATAGCTATTGTTTCACAATGACATATAATCCTATCTGACTGAGTTCTAAACCTTTTTGATATTTGTTGACAAAACTTCCTAAATCCTTCTAATGAAGATGTCTAGCTAACTTCTGGATTCTTCAGAGGGCCCCTGAAACACCCCAAAGAGAGATATTACACTAATTTGGCTCATTTTGTATACAGAATTACATGGAGAATATTGTCAAGTGAGTAATAAGTCTCGGGTTATATCGTATGGTAAATGTTACTAATATAGATATCCTAGAAACTGTATGATAGGACTTCCCTGGTGGCTCAGATGGTAAAGCGTCTGTCTACAATGCGTGAGGCCCGGGTTTGATCCCTGGGTCAGGAAGATCCGCTGGAGAAGGAAATGGCAATCCACTCCAGTACTGTTGCCTGGAAAATCACATGGACAGAGGAGCCTGGTAGGCTACAGTTCATGGGGTCGCAAAGAGTTGGACACGACTGAGCGACTTCACTTACACTTACAGAAACTGTATGGAGTTCCTAAAATTCTGATATGTTTGGGTAAAATGTTATCAGGCATAATTCTAGTTACTATCTCAATATTGTCATAGCATTAACCAAGTTCTGTCTCTTCAAGAAGATTTATAAAAAGAACTTTTCAATAAATACCAGTTTCTGAACTGAGTAAGGATTCTAATAGAAAACCTGATGACTTCACAGAGGTTAACAAAAGGACTGAATGAACTGGTGAATATGCTTATAACTTTTATGGTTTCTATCTGAAAAACTACTGATTTGAATCTGTGTTTCCCAGGTGTAAGGAAAAAAAAAAAACCTTTCCCTCTAATTATGGCAGTAGTTTGGTAAAATTATATTTTATAAACAAATTGAAACATTTATCTTTTCTCTCTTTCTGAACCCTCCAGAGATTGGAATCTCTTAGTTTCCAGTAACTTTATCAGATAAGTTAGGAAGGTTATCTCAATAACAGGTACAGAAATCTCAAGGAATTTTGGAGACCTTGAGAAGGGAGGAATTTATTTAGATCTGTTAGGCAAAATCTGTGATAAGTCTTTGGCATGACTTTCCTAGCCCTGAAAGATTTTATTTTAAAAGTTAAGTCCGAGACTATAAAAGTCTCAGCAAAGCAAAAAAGTCTATGATCAATTTTGGTTATATAAATCATGCCAAGTTTATTGAGACCAGACCTATATTACAAACAGGTCTTAATTAGGTTATATTTGGTAAAAATGACGGTGATTTTAGGGAGAAGGGGCTTCCATGGTGGCTCAGATGGTAAAGCATCCGCCTGCAATGCGGGAGACACAGGTTCGATCCCTGGGTTGGGAAGATCCCCTGGAGAAGGAAATGGCAACCCACTCCAGTACTCTTGCCTGAAAAATTCCATGAACAGAGGAGCCTGGGGGGCTAGAGTCCATGGGATCACAGAGAGTCGGACATGACTGAGCGACTTCATTTTCTTTCTTTCTTTCTTTAGGGAGAAAGAGATGTTTCAATGAATGTTAAATCCCAGTTTGTTAATGGAGGTCTGTATCTACTAAGACTCATTTCCTGGATAGGTCTTTGCTGTTAGGGTATATTAATATAAAATTTAATTGAATTATTGAAGGATACTCTAGGGTTGTTTTTGAAGTTTATCTCAGTAATCTGTCTTTGGATGAAGATCAGATGCCTCACACATAACCTGCAACCAAGACTGGAAGAAGATATAATTTAAGGAACTCTCTCCAACATGGATGGAAGGACCTTTCAACTCCATGGTACTCTTAACTAGCTCATGCTCAATGAAATCGAAGGGAAATTGACTCAGGTTAACTCCCACTTCCAAAGGCCCCTGAGCTGGACTGGTCTATAGAGAGGCCTGCTGACCTCAAACTCACCTTAAAACGATGCTCAAACAGAGGAAACTACACTACCCTAGGACGAGAAGAAGATGACGTCAGAAGCAGAAAGCTTGCCCAAGATGCTGATTTGACTTGTGTGATCATTTATGTTTTCTTGATTCCTTGGACTTATGCCTATCAATCAAATGTTTTCTATCATGGACGTGATTCTATGCTAGTTTAAAACTCAATCCAATTGTTGGTTTGTGGCCAGTTACCTGTGCCTAGTACTTCTGGGTTACCTTGGTGGATTTCTGTTCTCTAGGACTCTGATTGGATACCCCTAGGAAATTATTTTAGATGAGTGTTCAGTCCTGTTCTATCTATTCATTATATTACTAGATGGGATCCTCTCACCTGGCCAATTAGTAATACCTGCTCTGATGCTGGCCATAGATTTAAGTTTTCTCTTAGGGTCATTTAAACTCAATCGAGTGATGAGCTAAGTCTCAATAAAAAGTTAATTTCTCATCCATTAAAAGGAAAACTCCCACAATTATGGGGAGGATGTACATGGTTAACACCAGGCTATGGTCATTTAAGTTTCAAGGCTCCTCTATGTTGGGAAAGGTTAAATCATACTAAAAATGATCAACCTGGTAATTATGAGACAAGGCTGGGTACTTTATGAACTATGCCTGTTATTACCCTTAAAGAGAGTGATTGGTATGGAACTCAGTGGACTTGTGGCACTAATTTATGGCCTTGACATCTACAGGGATGGATATGAAGGTGTAGCCTGGGATTCCTATGAATTTAAGGTCATACTTGTTAACAAATTAGAAGTGACCCCAACCAGTCTATCATTGGTATGATCCCAGTGGGTCAAAGATCTGTATTCTACTAGTATGACCATTTAGCAGCTTGTGTGTGTATGTGTGTGTGCCTTCAATGGGGTTGGAGGATGTAATTGATCATATCTAAGCCTTAACAACTTGCATAAGCTTTAAATGATAGTAATTGGGCTATTAGCCTATTGAATTCTGAGATCTCTATGATGAGAAAGGAAGCGCTACACAACTTCAAGGTCTTACAGCATCTCAGGGAG
>NW_011495069.1:6482119-6482556 GCF_000754665.1 Bison bison bison
AAAACTTCAGAATGCCAAAGACAAAGAGAAAAAATTAAAAACAATCAGAGATTAAAAAAACACAATACCTGCAAAGGAATCACAATGAAATTTAAAAGCAGATTGGCCAAGAGCAATAATAATAGCCAGAAGATAGATGGCAAAAAGCTAGCTGTCACTCAAAATAATACAAATAGAATTATTCACTAACAGACCTTCACTGAAGAAAATCTAAAGGAGGTGCCATCAGAAGAAGGAATTCTCCGTAGAGGGAAGGATAGAAAGGCAAGAAGGAATTGTGAACAAATAAGTGAATAAATGTATGAGTAAATAAAAACATGTCTGTATAAAGCAATAATAGAAGAAGCACAAGCTGGTATCAAGATTGCTGGGAGAAATATCAATAACCTCAGATATGCAGATGACACCACCCTTATGGCAGAAAGTGAAGAGGAACT
>NW_011495069.1:6482656-6492972 GCF_000754665.1 Bison bison bison
AGGGAGATGTCTGTGCTATAATTCAAAGTGAATGCTGTATTTTCATACCTGATAAATCTTTTAATGTAACACATTTGATGACCCAAATGAAAAATCAGACTTCTGCTTTAAAAGACCCATTCTGTAGTCTTGACGATCTTAAAAAAAAAAAGAAACTGGTTTGGTGTGGGAGGCTCATGGCTAAAATATTTACTTTTAATTCCACTAATGTTTTTAACTATACCATTTATATTTTGCTTGTTTCACAAGATTATTCTTTCTTGTATTACCAAGTGTATGACTGAGCTTCCAACGAAAATGATGACTAGACTTGAAGCAGTTGATTAAATGTATAGTTCGATGTATGATCAATGATGGTGATAGTGTAACTCTAGGTATGAAAAGATGCAATGAGAGGAAATAGTTTCCTGGACCATAACTAGAAGAAAGGTGTCCAGAGATCTTTGACTATTAAGATTTAATCCAGTAACAGCACATTGAGTGTCTTATCAACAAACACCTTCAGAACTGGGAACGAGCCTTCCTAGCAACCCGGGACAAAATGGTCATGAAATGCCCCCCAAAGTTTGGTCAGATTGATGACCACAAGGGGGCCAGGTCAACTACAAATTGTCACTTACCAAGAGCATTGCCAATGAATGGACAACAAAGGCATTTTCCACCTGCTTCTATGGAGATTGAACCCCCTGCTGCTATAGCTATTGACCTTCACCAACCCCTGAGGGAGTTCAGGGTGGAATGAGGCACTCTGCTCCAGGGAATCTGGTGGGACAGGTCTTAATTTTATCAATACTTGTATCTCCTCATATCCAGAGAAGCACTAAATCCCTTTATGGTGACATCAGATCCTCATGACTAACAAAAAACCTTTGTTAGCACTCAACCTAAATTGAGTGCTTCATGGTATTGAGCTCCCCCTTCACCAAAACCTTGTATATTGACTTTCCCCCACTGCTGCTTTGGAGCAGATTCTCAGAGCTATCTGAGATGCTGCCTCCTGGGCTGCAATCCTCATTTCCCCACAAATAAAACTTCACTTGCAACTCTCAAGTTGTACATCTTTTTTTTAGTCGACAAGCTAAACATCCAACTCATGAAATTAGACAAACAGCAACAGCAAAAATACAGAGAAGGCGGAAGGCAAAAATAATAAGAGCAGAAACTGATGACATGGTAAAACAACTGAAAATAAGATGCTCTGACCAAGACCGAAACTAGTTCTTTGAGAACATCATAAAACAGACAGACCTCAGGTAAGATTCCTCAAGATAAAGAAGAGAGCCTCCAAATAAGAAAAATATCAGGCATGAAAGAAAACGGTCAATTATCCTTTGAAAAGATGTTTAACCTCAATAGCATCCACAGAAAGGCAAGTTTCACTACCATCAGATCAGCCAAAAAATGAACCTGACACCCTGTGTATTGGAGAGGTGTGGAGGGCAAATGTTCAGTGCTGTGATGGGGGTGTGAGTTGGCACAAACACTGGTGAGCAGTTTCCCCAAATCTAATGAAGCTAAAGACAGCCACTGCCCTGGAATGCACCAGTTCCGCGCCTGAAAATGTTCAAGGATGTTAGTTTCAGCATTTTTGAAATAGCAAAAAACCACCACCAACCACAAAAGTCCAACTGGAAAATGCATAGATAAGTTATAGTACATGCCTACAAAGAACTGCATAAAGCAGTAAAAAATGAACTAGAACTAAACTCATCAACAGGGGTAAATCTTACCAACACAACGTGGAGCCAGAAGTCCAATCCCTTAGGAGAATGTAGAAGTCTTATAAAGCAGATAAAGGGAGCTGGAAGATAATGGCAGAGGAACTAGAGAAGTAGGAGGGAGGGCAGATTTTTTCCAGACTAGATTAGAAATCAATACCTTGCCTGAGGCAAAGCGAAAAAGCTGTTCCTCTCTGTAGATGTCTTGTGTATTCTTTACTGGCTGTTTTTCGGTCTCGAAACATTAAATAGTAAAACACTAAAAAGTAGTTACTATTGAAAAGTGGAAAAATAGCTACATTGAAACACAATAGTATTTTATAAAGTTTAAATATTTTACTTAATATTCAAAACAGGATTTATTATAGTTTTCTGGCACTCATTTAAATTTTGTTCCCCCAGTGAGACCCTACGTCTGGTCCTGTTAGAGGTTCTCAGGGGGTGGGAGGTGGGACGAGAGATGTCTGTGGCTTTCTGAGCAGTGGTTTCCTGGTGTGTCTGAGTGGGAAGACCTTAACCGCATTTTCATATCTTCACTCACAATAACCTCCAGGGTAGGTATGCTTATGCTCAGTTTGTAGAGGAAGAAGACTTAGGAATGATAAACTCTTTGGGCAACCTGGACTCAATTTCCTTATTTATAAAATGCAAATAATGGTAACCTCATTATATTTAGTGAATTAATACATAAAATAGGGGACTTTGCTTGTGACCCAGTGCTTAAGAATCTGCCTTGCAATGCAGGGGACGCAGGTTTGATTCCTGCCGAGGGGCAACTAAACCTGTGCTGCAATGAAAGATCCTGTGTGCTGAAACTAAGACCCACTGCAGGCTAGTAAATAAATCTTTTTTAAAAATACTTAGAAGTAGAAGAAGTATAGAAGAGATCTCTATACTTTATTGAGCTGTTCCTAACTTAGAACCTGCTCAGGATGACCTAGTTATTTAAGCGTGAGAATTGGGGTTCACAGACTCAATGAACATGAGTTTGAGCAGACTCCAGGAGATGGTGATGGACAGGGAAGCCTGGCGTACTGCAGTCCATGGGATCGCCAAGAGTCAGAACTGTGGTACAAGTCCAGCTCTGTCTACACCGGTACCCTAAGTGTGGTTAATCTGAATGGAGATGTGCTTTGAGTGTAAAATACACACCAGATTTCAAAGACCGTATGGAAGAAAGACAGAAACATAGCTCATTAGTAATTTTTTAATACTAATTACCCAAGATGATAAATTGGGCTAAATAAAAACATTTACTTTGCCTGTTTCTTTCTATTTACTTAGTTTTTCCTGTGGCTACTAGAACATTTAAAATGACAAGTGGCTCATGGGACAGTGCTAGCCCCCCCCAACGTGCTGTACTTCTGGTGACAGCAGAGTCAGAAGTATTCAATTGCAGCCGCCACTGGCAGCCCCAGTTGGACTCAACTGTTTGCCTAACCATTCCTCAAATAGTTCTGCTCCAAACTCACACCCCATGCTTTGGAGTCTTAATCTCTGGCCCTTCAGGGAGGTCCCTAGTTCTGCTTTCTACCCACCTTTGCCCCAGAGGTTCCTTTCCCGGTTCATCTTCCTTCTGGACTCATCTTTTATCTTGTGCAGTCTTCCTCGAACCACAGTCAGACACCACTTTCCCAGACTTACTCTGTGTATATTATAACCTGCTCTGATTAGTCTTTTCTGCAGCCATATTAATAACTGCACCAACCAACATGCTATGCAATTTAACTTCTACAAAATATTTTTTCTCAGCTACCATCTAATGTAATCCATGCAACCTCTGATAGAAGAACTGTGGTTATTGTTATTGTACAGATAATGGAGGCTCAGAGATGTTACTTGAAGGAGGACACACAGTTTGTCAAGGTCAGAGACTGAGCCTTCATTATTTCTGGGTCTTCGGTGCCTTGCACAATGCCTGCTACATGGTCGATGCTCAAAAACTTCTTTTTTTTTTTTCAAAATCTTCTTAATGAATGCAACCCATTTGGGTGGAAAGCGGCTGTCTCCAATGCAGTAGATCCCAAGTAATGTTAGGGGAAGCACACTGATTGAAACCGCCCACCCTGGGTAGGCACCACAGTGACCATTTGCATGAATTGTTTTATGACAGGAGATCCTGATAAGGAATATGGAGCTAATAAGCCACCACCAACAGGAAGAGTTCGGGAAAGGTCGAAAGGAGACACCGTGTGTCCATACACTTCCCAGAATCCCTCTCGCTAGCATCCGTCTTGGCTGAGCAATGCGTGTGCCACCAGGAAAGACTCTGAATTAGAATGATTGGCCAAAGACCACCTGGAAACTAATCCCATCACCATAAAATCCGAGACTGTGAGCCACGAGGCAGAGCAGTTCTCCTGGGTTCCCTTACCCTCCTGCTCTCCTCCTGGGTGCCCTTTCCCCATAAAATCTCTTGCTTTGTCAGCACATGTGTCTCCTCAGACAATGCATTTCCGAGTGTTAGACAAGAGCCCAGTTTCAGGCCCTGGAAGGAGTCCCCTTTCCTACAACAGTAAGAGTGTGAAGGGAAAGGGGATCACGTTGGGTAGGTTCTAATCCTAGCTCGGTGATCTTATTCAAGGTCCTAATGCCTCCGTTTTCCCATTTCTCATCTGTAAAATGCGTTTTTGTGAGGATTTAAGTAAATTAATAAAACATATGGAAGTGCTTATTATTATTATCTTCAAATGGGATAATTCAACCTGCTTGGTGAACTTGTTAAGAATAATGTGCCTGGTGCATTGTAAGAGCTTAATGAGTGGCAGCTCTTATAATCCAGTGTTTGGGTTTGGTTTATTTTTTTTTTTAATTTTTTAGTGAGCAGAATGCTTTTTACCCTCAAAGAAACCTGTATTCATAAGTCAGGTAAAAGCCGAATTCATGTTACCTATGTCTGCTCTTCCAGGCAGCCCGGATTCCTCTTTGGAGCCCTCAGGCTCCAAGGAACAGATAGAAAATCTCACATTTAATACACCGCTATCGTTTTACCATCAAGGAAACTGTCTAAGGCTGGGGATATAGTTTTCTAAGTCAGACAAGGCAGCACCAAAATGGGATCTAGACTGCATATCTGCATCCCCCAAGCCACAATCAAAACCCTCGTGCTGTGCACGTAGATGTGACCCTACCTGGAAAAGCTGGAGAGGAGTGCTTCCCTGAGACTGACACCCTTTGCTGAATGTTGCCAAGGCCACCCCTGAGTGAGACCGGAAATGGTGCCAGCCGAGTTCTCAGCCCTGGGTTGAATGAGTGAGGACACGTGTAAGCCTTTATCAGCTCCCACACCCCTGTTCTGGCACTGATGGGTGCTTCCTCCCTGCGCCCCTGCAGCTCCAGTCCCATTTCCCTCCAACTCTCTTCCCCTATTTCCCTTAGAAAACATCCCCCTCGCCCCCATTAAAGAATGGCTTACCCCACGCAGAGTCCAGCCTAGAAGGGGGATGCTCGGATGGTGGTGGCCAGCATCGGTGCCTCACTCAGGCTTGGCGTGACCACCAACCTATGGTTATTGTCCAAATTAAGTAAGGGCAGGAAATGCAGACTTCTAGATGGAGGACCCAACAAGAAAACATCCGACAACAGGATGCACAGAGCCACAGGAAACCCAGTTCCCTGTCAGCCTTTCCTCTGGCAGATAGAAATCTCTTTTGGAGTCAGAGCTTCTGGCTTCTAGACAAGCCTTCCTCCAGGGCGAAGACTGGTCTGAAAGCCCCAAACAGAGAGAGACACTCGGTGCTTTGCTGCGCCGGCCACTGTTCCAGTTCCACCTCTGCCATGGCTGGTCATGTGACTTTGGGCAAGTCCCTTCAACTTCCTGAGCCCCTCTTCTCATTTGTGAAATGACAATGACAAAACCTGTCCCATTCTCCTTGGGAAAACCAAACTGGCTGACCACCGCTCCCCCACCCCTACCCCTCCCATGGCTTTTTAACCATGTCCATGGGGAGGCTATGATGGGGTACCAGTCCTTTCAAAGTTAGCAGAGGCTTCACGTCTGTGTGTTTGTTAGGGGGAGGAAAGGGTTCTTCTTCTTCTTCTTTTTTTAATCAGTTGTGTCAATGGAGTTCCAAATATTAGGTTTTGGTTTTCAAAACCATTTTGTGACCTGACTTTGTACACATGTAATATTAAAAGAGAAACCACCTGATGTATGGCAGAAACCAACATAATATTGTAATTATCCTTCTATTAAAAATAATAGAGGGGAAAAAAAATTCAGTGGGAGGGAGAGAAACAACCAACCAAGTGCTTTTCCCACCAAAGAAAAATGCCAAAGCCCCCAAACTACATGACTCTCTTTCCCCAGAGAGCACGTCCACTCTGCAGTGGGTGTGCAGGACCTGGAGTTCTGACTCCTGCCGAGTGTCTGGGAAAAAAGCCTTGAGAGCCAGGAAGCTGCTCAGAAAAGAATCACCTGGGGTTTTTTCTGACCTGAACTGAAAGTGCGAAGTGAAAGAGCATCACAGTCCCAGCTAGCTCCTCTGTACTGCTGTGCTGAAAGCCCAAAGGCACTGGGGTCACAGGTGAGTGAGCCGGCCCTGGCCTTTTGATGGTGGCTGCCACCCCTGCAGTGAGAAGCTGAGATTGTAGACTGGCAGCAATCTTTTTTTTTTTTTTAGTGTCAGACCATACTCCACGGCATGTGGGACCTTGGTTCCTTGACCAAGGATTGAACCCACACTCCCTGCGTTGGGAGGCAGAGACTTAACCACTGGCCCACTGGGGAAGTCCAGGAGCCATAATTTTTTATCTCTGACTGGGAATGGGGAGGCCTGGGTTCCAGTCCCTGTTCTGCTACTGAGTGACTTTGGGCAGGTCCTTTCTCCTATCTGGGTCTTTTCTCATCTTCAAAGCAAGTAGATTGCTGGGTCACTTCTTCGGTCTCCTCTGGGAAACTCACCATGTTGGATCCCAGTATCACACAGGCTTGGCAACCAGACCTCTCTGGATTCAGCCAGCCCTGGATTCAATTCCTGCTCTGTACCTTGTGGGCTGTGTGATGCTGGGCAAGTTACTTCACCTTCCTGAGCCTCTGCTTCATTCACCTGTAAACCAGGAGAAACACTACCCATGTCACACCATCGTGCAATCAAATAATAGAAATTTACAAAATGTACGGTGGCTTACAGTATGTGTCCAATGAAAGGCAGGAAATAATAGAGTTAGTTTATAGAATTCTTACAGGATTCTGGGCTTGTTCCACTTTTGTCTGAGAACTTAGGCATCTAGAAAGTTCTTCAGGACTTCCCTGATGGTTCAGTGGCTAAGAATCTGCCTGCCAATGCAGGGGACACGGGTTCAATCCCCAGTCCAGGAAGATCCCACATGTTGTGGGGCAGCTAAGCCCGTGAGCCACAACTACTGAGCCCACGCTCTAGAGCCCATGCTCCGCAAAAAGAGAAGTCACCACCACAATGAGAACCCTGAGCCCTGCGACAAAGAGTAGCCCCTGCTCGCTGCAACTAGAAAAAGCCCACGAGCAGCAACGAAGTGCAGCCAAAAATAAATAAATAAATAAAATTTAAAAGAGAAAATAAAGTTTTTCATTCATCCTTAGGGGACACTTTTTTTTTTTGGAAAAAAAAGCCCCCAAACCAACCTTGTTTGAGCTGCATAAATAATCCATTACTAATAGATCAGAGTTAGGCTCTCCACTTGCTTCCCAGCTGGCTGGGCTCTTGGCGCTATACTCAATCATAGGAAGAGTCCTGAGGCCGTCCTTACCCCTTTCTTCTCCTAGTTTCCCTCTGTGCTTGATAGCACTTGGTTGCAATTGCCACAAGTTTCTCTGGAGTTTTGGACTGTGGGCTATATTCCTTTGCCCAAATCTTATTTATTTTATCAGGCTCTATATCAAAAGTCACCTCCTCCAGGAAGCATTCTCTGGTTTCTTCTTACTGCTCCACATGGATGAAACTTATTGAGTCCTACTGCAGGGATCACCGCCTACCTTCCATTATTTGTGCCTATTCCTTGTATTGCTTCCTGGACTGTGAGTTTCTAATTTTGAGAATAGAATCTGGGTCAGGGAGCAGCAGCATCTTTGTATTCTATTCCCCCTTACACCAAAAAGAGTTTGCAGTAGATTCTTGGTGGAGATCTTCTCATGAAGGGCCTGAGCTAAGCAAAGCAGCCCTATGGAGCTGGAACTCAGCCCACATAAGCAAGGCAGTTCGATGGCCCCCAAGCCACTGCTCCACGTTCCAAAGCCACAGCAGATATTGCCCATCGCTCCCAGTCTTCCTGTGCCCTAAGCCTCACTCTCAGCTTCTCACCATAGTGCTTCTGGCCCGCAGATCCAGACTTCCGGAAAGAGGCGGGAACCACAAGCAACAGGTCAAAAGCAGAAAGTTAACTAGAAGGTTGGTAAATGTCCAGGCTCTTTAACCTTATAAACAGACCACCAGGATAGTCATTCCTAAAATGGATTTGGCCGTGGAGGTGGGACGGCATGTGGAGGAAGGAACTTACAATTTCTCCATCAATATGAATCAGAGGAGAAGGTTGTTGATGGGAGTCAGAGTATAGAAACTGCCCTAGGACTCCCCTAGGTCTAAAAATCTGCCTGCCAATGCAGGGGACCTGGGTTCAATCCCTGGTCCGGGAAGATTCCACATGGCCTGGAACAACTAAGCCACAACTACCGAGGCCTGAGTGCTGCAGCTACTAAAGCCTTGCCCGCATGAGCCTGCGCTCTGCAGCAAGAGAGGCCACTGCAACGAGCAACCCCTGCACTGGAATTAGAGAGCAGCCCCCACACGCCGCAAATAGAGAAAGCCCGTCAGAGCAATGAAGACCCAGTGCAGCCAAAAGTAAGTAAGTAAGTAAATAAATATATATATATATATACTTTTTTTTTTTTAAAGAGGAGAGATACAAAGAGCTGCAAAGGGGTTATTTTCCAAGCTGATTTCTCCAGTATATTCCTCCTGGATTTCCAGCCCTTGAGCACAGGGCCCTGGTAAAAAGTAGGCTCTTATGTATCCTAAAGTTAACTTATTGAATGAATGAATGAACGTCTATTAGAAAAAAAGCGGGTTTCTTCAGATTCTCATCTTTCCTTTCCCCTCAGCGGCCAGGAAGCTCCGAGTTGAACGCAATGCAGGCCAGCAGTGCTGGGTCATTCAAGATTGGTTCCTCATTTACTTCTTGGTCCTTTTAGGGGTTTCTGGTGCTTTGCTTCTATTTCCACTGCTCTAATTCATAACACAGGCCACCTCCAGTCCTTTTAGGAAATAATTTGTAATTTACAGAATTGGGGCGAAAGATTATTGAGGTCTCCTTGATAATTCCTTTCTAAATGCCTATTGCTTGTGGAAGAAACCCAGTCCCTATGAGTCTCCCTTGTGGGGCTGAAGGATTCTCTCCCAAGTCCGCTATCTATACACCATTCAACATCCCCACCCAGAGGTCCGCGGAGTTACTTCCTGCTGTCTGGACACTCATTCTCCCTCGATCTTCCTTCCTCATCCATCTGCATCATCTCCAGCCTCTCCTCCCAGGAGGAACTGAGCTACATGAAGCCTGAGGCCTCTTTCCACTGTAGTGAAGGTTAAACGTCAAGACTTTGGAATGAATCATTGTAGGATTCAAATCCCAGCTCTGCCACTGATGGGCTGTGTGACCTTAAGGCAAGTTACTCAAACTCTCTGGGCCTCAGTTTCTTCATCTGAAACTGGGGAAATTAATACCTGCATGCTTTTTTAAAAACTGTTCACAAGTTTATTGCTGAGTTGCAAAAATGTTTCCCCTGTAATATCTGCATGCTTGACGTCCACATGAGATAATTATTTAAAACGAGCAATAGCTTGGCTGCCTAACTGAAAGGTAGAGTTGTGAGTATGATGTAGTAGAAAGAAAAGGATTCCAAGTTAGGAAGCAGATACTCAGGGTTTGAACCTGGCACTGAAAGTGGACGTGTTAGTTGCTCAGTTGTGTCCGAGTCTTTGCAACCCATGGAGTGTAGCCCACCAGGCTCCTCTGTCCATGGAATTCTCCAGACAAGAATACTGGACTGGATTGCCTTGCCCTTCTCCAGGGGATCTTCCCGACCCAGGAATTGAACTCAGGTCTCCTGCATTGCAGGCATTTTCGTTACCATCTGAGCTACCGAAGCTGGCTTTCGGACTGGTTAGTTCTGCGGAGAAGTCACTAACTCTGTGTGGCCCCTGAACTGCCGTATGAAAAGAAGATTGAAGGATAGTAGTGATGAGCCTTTGTATTGTACTACTGCCCTCTCTTTGATATCTCATTTAAACCTGATCTTATTTTCCGAATTTTATAGATAAAGAAATTGGGGTCCAGGGATGCTAAGAGGCTGGCTGGGGGTACAGAAATCTGTGCTTTTATTCATTCCTCTGAAGACCCAGGGTCCTATATTATTGTTTACATTCTTTACAGCTTCCAAACCAGTACTCAGTAAATTAACTAATCTGAAATCTACCCACAGGACAATTTTGTTGAGCCTTTTCAATATCTTCTTTTCAACTACCTTCAGTTCAGTTCAGATCGTGTCCGACTCTTTGCGACCCTATGGACTGCAGCACGCCAGGCCTCCCTGTCCATCACCAACTCCCGGAGCTTGCTCAAACTCAT
>NW_011495069.1:6493072-6502740 GCF_000754665.1 Bison bison bison
GCTCAAACTCATGTCCATTGAGTCGGTGATGCCATCCAACCGTCTCATTCTCTGTCGTCCCCTTCTCCTCCCGCCTTCAACTACCTTACACTCCAGCAACTTCCCTTTCAAAGAATGGACCCATCAGGCCCACATTCAGAGTATATTTTATTTGACAGTTTGCACAGCAGGGGAGGGCTCATAGCCATTATATGAGGCAGGTGGCATTCCTCGAGCAAATGGGTTCAGAAAGGGCAAGGCCTTTGCCCCCAGTTTATAGCAAGTGGCAGGCCAAGCCAGGACTTGAGCCTTCGTGTTCTGACAAAGTCAAGTTGATAAAGGGACAGGATCTGGTGCATGACTCTGCCCAGGCGACACCAGACACTGGCAGTCTTTTGCCTTTAATCCCAGGGGCAAATCACATCTCTTTTCTTTTTGTCTTTTTCCTCTTCTGACCAGTTTCACTCCGTCATGCCTCCATTGCTAGCATTCTCTGGCCTAGATTTTAGTCCTGTCCCCATCAGCCTGGTGAAGTCCCGGTCTCATCTCTTCACCCCAACAGATCTGCCAGACAGGCTGAAATCCAGCCCTGACTCAGCCGACTATTAGCTTTGCACCCTCAGATAAAGTCACTTACTTCGTTCACTTCTTTCCCTCAGTTTCCTCACCTGTAAAATGGGAATAACATATAGAATATATTTCTTCGGTGACAGTGAAGCAAGAGAACTAGCTGGGAAACATCATGCTTAATACAATGCCTGGCCCAGAGTTCGCCTGCCAGCGATGGCAGGCTTTACATCTACCTATAAGGTGTGTACGTATTGTAACGTTCTCCTCTCTTTCTCAAGTTGCCTTGTCTGCTATGCCCTTGGGCTGTATGGGTACAGAGGCCTGGTTCCTGGGAGACAGGAACCAGAGGTGGGACGACGTTAAGAGAACAGAGGGAGAAGATCCTATTTCCATTCAGAATTTTTGGAACTGAGTGAACAGGAAGCTGAGAATGTTCCTGGGAGCCTGGTGGGTTATTAACCAGGCTGGGGCAGAGAAGTCAGCATAGGGACTTCCCTGGTGGCCCAGTGGCTAAGACTCCACGCTGCAATGAAGATCGAAGATCTTGTATGCCACGACGAAGACCCCGCGCAGCCAAATAAATATTTTTTTTTAAAAAAAAGAAGCAGCAGCAGCCAGCACCCATCAGCCTGCAATTATGGGGAGAGCTCTGGGCTAATGAGACAGGAATCTGGATTCCAGTCCAGATTTTGAGTAGAACTGTTGTGTAGCCACCTCAGGCAAAACAGTCCCCTTTTCAGAATGTCCATCTGCACCAGGTAAGATCTCAAAAGCCTTCTCGTTTGGTCCTTTCAATTTGTGAGTTGTGCAATTAACCTTGTAGGCTGGGGCAGGGCAGGGTGGAGGCGGGGAGTGGGTGAGGGGATCTGTCAGGTTGCAAAAGAGCTCAAGTGAGAAAGACTCGAGCAACAGTTCTCAAACTCTGTGGGCTCAACACCCCTTTACCATCTTGAAAGTTGCCCAGATCCTCAAGGGCTTTCCTTGATACAGGTCTTTCAAACAGTGACTGGTTAGAAACTAAAGCTGACAACTTAAAAATGATATTTAATCAACCTGTTCTGTGTGAAAGAGATAATATGTTTTTAATGCCAATAATTTTGGGGGGCAGATCTCTTTGCTATCTAGCAGCTGGACTCTCATCTCTGCTTCTGCATTCAGTCTGTTGTGATATATCATTGTGGTTAAAGTGTATGAGGAAAGGGGGTTTGTTGCTGTCCCCTGGAGCTTCCTTTGTGGCAGGCACTATGTGGAGGCCTTTTACCTACACGCCCTCTCTCCTTTATCCTGCTAACTCCTCTTTCGGATAGGTTCTTATTTTCACTGTCTTAGAGATCAGGAGGAGAAGGCAATGGCACCCCACTCCAGTACTCTTGCCTGGAAAATCCCATGGACAGAGGAGCCTGGTGGGCTGCAGTCCATGGGGTCGCTAAGAGTCAGGCACGACTTAGCGACTTCACTTTCACTTTTCACTTTCATGCACTGGAGAAGGAAATGGCAACCCACTCCAGTGTTCTTGCCTGGAGAATCCCAGGGACGGGGGAGCCTGGTGGGCTGCCCTCTATGGGGTCGCACAGAGTCGGACATGACTGTAGTGACTTAGCAGCAGCAGCAGCAGAGATCAGGAAAGTGAGGTTCAGCTGGAGGAATTTGCCCAAGGTCAGACGGCTTGTAAGTGGCAGAGTCAAAACTCAAAGCCAGGATGCTATGTTCCACTTGGCGCTGGAACCCGTCCATGAAGACCAGGCCGGCTTGTCTGGAGAGGGGCAGAGGTCTTTCTCACACTCCAGGTAACAGTCTCTTCCCTGGTGTCCTTTTCTACCTTCCCTCCTTGGACTGCTTCCTCTAACCAAAGCCTCTCACACCACCGTTAGGGCCAGGGCACTCAAAAGTCAGCTCCAAGAGGGCTGGGGCTCATCGTCTAGTTTGCTTCCTGCTGTGTCTTGGGGGCCTAGAACTCTCCAGCTTGTGGAAGCTGCTCAAGGAGCATTTGTCAGATGAATTGGTTGAAGGAGTTCTCTGACACTTGTGAAAATCCCCAAGGAGGGTTCCCTTCTTCAAGATGCTCAGAGCAGGGACTTCCCTGAGGATCCAGTGGCTAAGAAACCACCTTCCAATGCAGGGGACGTGGGTTCCATCCCTGGTCTGGAAAGATCCCACATGTGGGAGGATCCCACAAGGGGGGTAGATATGCCCCCCAAAATTATTGGCATGAAAAACACATTATCTCTTTCACATGTAACAGGTCGATTAAATATCATTTTTAAGTTGTCCGCAATGAAGTCTGTGAGCTGCTACTACTGAGCCCGTGTACCTAGAGCCCTTGATCCGCCATGCAACGAAGGAAGCCCCTGCAAAGAGAAGCCCACACACCACAACTAGAGAAATGAAGCTGAGCACAGCAATGAAGACCCAGCACAGCCAAAAATAAATAAATAAGGAAAAAGCTAAAAAAAAAAATGTCCCGCATCGATACAACCTATCCTTTTAAGGGGGAAAAAATGGACGATATATCAGCAAGAAGGGCATGGCTGGCTTAACATTTCAAAAGTGCCTCGCTAAGGATCTGTGGCAAAAAGACTTGGGTAAAAGCTTTCAGAGCCTGGCCTGCCTGCCTGGCACGTACCTGGCAGAGTGGAATCACAGGGTGGAGGGACTGTACCTTAACGGCGGTGGACCGAGCACTGGGCTTTGCGTGTAAACTCAGTCACTCCACACCATAAGGTGGGCAGGGTGGTTCTATTCTCCTGTCTCTCATTCACAGACAAGGAGACAGAAGCACACGGAGATGAAGTGACTCGCCTGAGGTCATACAGAGAGCAGAGCCCACCTGGAACCCAGGTCCAGGTCCATCAGCCTCATGCTCAGTGGGGTCTTGTACCTTTCTCCTGGGGACCTCCATCCTTGGAGGGGAGGGGGGCGGTTCTTCAAATACTGTAAGTACATAGCCTTCCCTGTTTCCTGCTTTAGCAGATCCCAGGAGACTCAAGAAGGGCGCCTTGGCAGGCTGTCTGAAACGTGTCTTAGTTCTGGCCTACAGGGAGCACCTCTGTGACTCAGGGCATCACTTTGATTCTGTGCTTTTTGTCTTCATATTCATTTATTCATTTATCTGTGGCTGCGTTGGGTCTTCACCGCAGTACATGGGCTCTCTCTGGTTGTGCATAGGCTCAACAGTTGTGGTGCACAGGCTTAGTTGCCCCAAGGCGTGTGGAATCTTCCCTGACCAGGGATTGAACCCGTGTCCCCTGCAATGACAGGCAGATTCTTAACCACTGGACCACCAGGAAAGTCTCTATCCTCATCTTTATAGTAGGAAAGGAAAACCCGCTACAGAAAATTTTAGGAATTCAATCATTAGGGCTTCCCTGGTGGCTCAGGTGGTAAGGAATCCACTCGCACTGCAGGAGACTCAGGTTCAATCAAACCCAGGTTCAATCCCTGGGTTGGGAAGATCCCCTGGAGAAAGGAATGGCAACCCACTCCAGTTTTCTTTCCTGGAGAATCCCACGGACAGAGGAGCCTGGTGGGCTATAGTCCATGGGGTTGCAAAGAGTCAGACACGACCTAGAGACTAAACCACCACCACCAATCATTACAGTGTAAATGCCTGGTAAGAGTCTATGGCTCCCCTTACCCTTGAGGGTACTTGCTGCTGGTGAAAGCTTGGTCAGGAGTCACTGGGAAGCCTGGTGAGGTGAGTGGATGGGTTTGGGAGCATTGTTGCTGCTGCTGCTGCTGCTGCTAAGTCGCTTCAGTCGTGTCCGACTCTGCGACCCCAGAGACGGCAGCCCACCAGGCTCCCCCGTCCCTGGGATTCTCCAGGCAAGAACACTGGAGTGAGTTGCCATTTCCTCCTCCAATGCATGAAAGTGAAAAGTGAAAGTGAAGTCGCTAAGTCGTGCCTGACTCTTAGCGACCCCATGGACTGCAGCCCACCAGGCTCCTCCGTCCATGGGATTTTCCAGGCAAGAGTACTGGAGTGGGGTGCCATTGCCTTCTCCGGGAGCATTTTAAAACTGTTAATTACACCTGGAAGAGGGTGGTTACCCCTTCCACCTGTGAAGTATTCTCTGTAGGACAAGCAAGGCGTTGTAACCCCGGGGTGCAGAAGGGCCATTAAAATAAGATGAGGGCTTTTTACAGTGGCTTCTCTGCACAGCAGAGAGTGGGAAAAGGTTAACCACGTGTGGTAAGTATTCTGAATCCCCCTGTGGTTTCTTTGCAGGCTGTTCTGCCTCTTTCTGGCTTGCTCAGATCCCAAAGGGTGGGGTCCCTCCCTAATCTTGATTCTGATTGTTTCTAGGGTTGCAGCAGCCCGGGAGGGGAGGCTGGTCCTGGATCAGAGGCAGCAGTGGTGGGGTGATGATGCGGAGAGCCCTGGAGGCTCAGCCCTTGAAACATACCAGTGATCATGACAAAGATAGAAAGTAACACTGAGTGAGTGCTTACTGTATACTGTGGGCCAGACCCCAAGCTACACACTTTACACTTAACACATACATTCTACAGGACAAGCCAATGAGGGAACTGGTACGACTTCCATCCTATAATTAAGGGAACTGGCACCAGCAAAGAGGCTCTGTTGTCCATAGGACTTCAGGCCACCAAGATCTGTGAGTGGTGACAGAGTGGCTAGAGGGTCACCAGGGCGGCTGGACAGGGGCTGGTGATAAATTAAACTCAGTGTGGGTACTCAAAGCCACGGAGAGATGAGGAGAGGCCAGCGATCTGGGAGTTAACCCTTACGGGCGCTCCAAGATAGCCCTCTACGATACCGTGTGTTCATGTGCTTTGGGGAATCTGTCTGGCTTCTGGCCTCTGTGGCCGTGAAGAGGAAAGCACGTTAGCATTTCTGGCCTGGGATCTGGGATCGGATCCAACAAGACTGATTCCTTCAGTAACTTGAGCGTTAACCTGGATTTCTATCTCCTGCTTCTGTGAAGAGAGGTGATAAGCAGGTAAGAATCCACTCAAAAGCTTCCCTAGTGGCTCAGTGCCTGCAATGCGGGAGACCTGGGTTCGATCCCTGGGTCAGGAAGGTTCCCCTGGAGAAGGAAATGGCAACCCACTCCAGTATTCTTGCCTGGAGAATCCCATGGACGGAGGAGCCTGGTGGGCTACAGTCCGTGGGGTTGCAAAGAGTCGGACACGACTGAGCGACTTCACTTCACTTCAGATAGAGGTTTAAGAGACAGCCCTGAGTCACAGATGTGAGTTCTGATTCTGCCTTTTGTGAAATCTGTGGTCTCCTGGGCAAATTACCTCACCATCCTGAGCCTCAGTGTCCTTATCTGTAAGATGGGGATAATGAAATTATCTCCCCCCAGGGATGCTGGTGAAGACTGAACGGGGTGGTGGTATACATACAAAATGTATAGCAAGTTGCCTGGCTGGCGCTTAAGAAATCCTCGTAAACGGTAGCTTTTGTTTTGGCTGTGCTGGGTCTTCACTGCTGCATTCGGACTTTCTCTAGTTTCGGTGGGAAGGCTTCTTGCTGCGGTGGCTTCTCTTGTTGCGGAGCACAGGCTCCAGCGTGCAGGCTCAGTGGTTGTGGTGCACGGGCTTAGTTGTCCTGCGGCATGTGGCATCTTCTCAGACCAGGGATCGAACCCATGTCCCCTGCACTGGCAGGCAGATTCCTAACCACTGGACCACCAGGGAAGTTCAGTATTAGCCATTAATGTTTATCGTTCTTGTGTGCATTTTCTCTGCCAGGTTACTTAAGGATCATATCCAAAATTTCAAAGAGAGAAATAAAACAGAATGAGGTGATTGGATTACACCATCTTTCAGCTTTTCTGACTCAGGAACTATTTCACAGTAATATATAATTTTACAAACCCCAGTGAGAATTATATGGACTGTGTCATAATTTTCTATGGTCCATGAAAAAGGAAGTGTTTTAAGTCAAATGTACTATTTGTAATGCGTCTTATTTCCAAAATTTCCTTAACATTTATTTAACTTATATGCCTAATATGTAAAAACAAAGTTTACTTCTCCACGGTTTACAGTGACACATGTGCTTGATTTACTTTAAATTCATGACCGAAGAAAATGCATGGTGGCTGAACAAATTTTAAAATGATGTTTTATGGAGGCACCAAATGGACTTTAAAATAGACTGACATGGGGAATTCCTTGGTGGTCCAGTGGTTATGACTTGGCGCTCTTACTGCCAGGGACCCTGGTTCAACCCCTAGTCCGAGAACTGAGATCCCAAAAGCCTCGAGGGATCATTTATGTGAGTTGAGGTTTTGCATTCTTGCATCTGATTGCTTAAAAAGCTGAATTGTAGCTTTTAAAAAGAATGTTATGCTGTTGTATGGTAAGATAAAATAGCTCTCAGGTCCCTATGTATAAGCACCTCTCTGCATATGCCTTCCAGGTATAGATCACTTTTCTGTGCAACACAGGAAAATAAAAACTACATGTTATTTTTTCTTTTTAACCATCTTTGACATTTCGTAACAGAATTTTCCTGGTAAGCCATGTAAGGAATTTGATCAGATAAATACAAATGATAAATCTGGAGGCAAATCTGTGAGGTCATTATCTTCCTTCTTCTACTTCCTTGTTTATTCAGCCTCAGAGTTCCCTTTGCGTCCTTTGTTTGTTTGTTTGTTTGTTTTTAATGTACTTATTTATTTGGCTGCATTGGGTCTTAGTTGCAGTACACAGGGTCTTTGTTGAGGTGCACTGACCCTCTAGCTGTGGCAAGCTGGCTTACCGACTAGGGATCAAACCCCAGGTCCCCTGCACTACAAGGTGGATTCTTCAGCACTGGACCACCAGGGAAGTCCCTGATTCCTTTCTTTAATCATTGGTTCATTAGAGGTATGAATTAAACAACATAAGATGAAGATCAGTGTAAAACCATGTATTAGCCAAAGCCACGCCAGTGGTCAAAAGATGAACCGCCTGGTTGGAAGTCATGAGAGTATCATTTATTTGATCACCACTAACTATTGCTTTTGATTCTTCCATTTATTTTATTAAAAAAATTTTTTTTGGCTGTGCCATGTGGCTTGTGGGATCTTAGTTCCCCAACCAGGGATCAAACCCAGGTGCCTGGCAGTGAGAGTGCTGAGTCCTAACCACTGGAATTCCCAATTCTTCCATTTACCTTAAGAAGTTCTCACACTGAGAAAAATGTCTTTTAAATGGCAAAACAATTATTCACTAATTTTTTTTTTAATGGAAATGTTCTAATAATGTGAACCTTCTGGAATAGCTTCTTCCTTGTTGGGATGAGCTGGTGGAAAACAGTGGAAAGACAGATCTGGGCTTGACTCTTGTCTCTGCCATTTACCTGCTGCGTCTGAGCCTTGGCAGCCTCACCTGCACAGTGGGTGTTGTATACAACGACTCAGAGACAGTCCACGGAGCCCCAGTCCCTGCTTTTGGCTTCTTCAGATTCCCCAGGATCCAGACAGATCCCTGGAGACCCATAAAGGATGGACTTGTTGCGTTCTGACAGAGGTAACACTGAACGCAGCTGTGATTCTCAAAGAGGAACTTTGGGGTGGCCCCAACCCCCCAGGAGAGGAAGGCAGGGGGACTTTGGTGGGAGAGGCTGCCTCTGACTCGCTGGGTGAGCGGATCTGGGGCCTCCCCTCTGGGGGCATCAGCAGGTGGGGGAGGAGAAGAGAAGCAGGAAAACCCACAGGATGCCCGACCTACCCATGCGGTCACCCGCTTGAATGTAATACTCACAGTTTTCTCTCCCATGCTGGGTGTGATGACGCTGGGGAGGCTCCTCCCCGCCTGACCCACCCCATCTATCTGCCCTGGTCTGCCATTTTCTTTCCTTTGGGGGCCTTCGCTGCCTGAGGGCGGTGGGGGGGGGGCGGGGCAGGACACCCTGCAGACCCTACCTCTCCAGAATATGATGGGAAAACGGAATAAAGGTCTTGTCCTTTTCTGCTGGAGGAGGGCTGACCCTGGGCCCGCCTTGCACCTTAGTGCTTAGGAGGCACTTACCACGTCTGTTCTCCTGTCTGATTCTCGCCACAATGAACCACAGTTCTGGATTCGGATAGACCTGGGTTTAGGGCTTTGCTTTGCCACGTGACCAGCCGTGTGAACTTGGGCAAGGCTTTATGCCTGGGTGAATTTCAGTTTCTCACCTCTCAAATGTGGGTAGCGGTAGCATTTCCCCCACAGGCTGCTGCGAGAATTGAAAAAGGTAAGGCTGCAGGTCTAGCAGAGCTCCAGCATGTTGTACTAGAATGCTCAGTAAATGTTGCTGTTGTTGTTCAGTCGCTCAGTCCTGTCTGACTCTTTGTGACCCTATGGACTGCAGCACACCAGGCTTCCCTGTCCTTCACCAACTCCTGGAGTTTACTCAGACTCATGTCTGTTGAATCGGTGATGCCATCCAACCATCTCATCCTCTGTCATCCCCTTCCTCTCCTGCCCTCAATCTTTCCCAGCATCAGGGTCTTTTCCAATGAGTTGGCTCTTCGCATCAGGTGACTTCAGAAAACGCACAAGCACTCCTTTGAGATGGGTAGGTAATCCTACCATAGCTTCATTTTTAGAGTTGAAGAGATTGAGGTTTGCAAAGGAGATGTGACTCAGCCAAGGTCGTCTGACTAATCGGGGAGACTTGGGTCCTCCACAAGGTTCAGTGATCGACAGCACAAGCTTTGGAGCCCACAGCGCAGGACTGGACCCTGGCTCTTCTTCTCCTTGGCCATGTGAGCCTGAGTGACTCCCCATTGCTCTTGAGGCTTGGTTTTCCTTCTCTATAAGGTAAGGCAGCCTGTGTCCCTTCAAAGAGTGCCCTTGGTGTCTCCCAGCTCAGGGACTTTTTGCAGGGGCAGGGGCAGAAAGCAGAAGCTGTTTGAAGACAGCCCTTCTTCCTGTCCTTTGTTAAAAAAATACCTAAGCTCAGTGAGAAGGTTAAGCTGGTGTCCCATGGGTGGAGAGAGAGGAGCCTGCACCTGTAATCGAAGGCCAGGGAGAGAGGCGATGGCCCCACGCAGGGAAAGCACCCGAGGTCACGAGTTCTGTGAGTGCTGGGGGCCTACAAGTGCCTTGGGGAGATGGCAGGACCTCTGGGGGAAGTTGCCGGGTGGCATACCCTGGAGGGTGAACCCAAGACACAGGGCACT
>NW_011495069.1:6502840-6510301 GCF_000754665.1 Bison bison bison
CAGCCTTGGCAGAGAATCTGGGCTCCAGGCATACAGGGGAAGGGAGGAGGGCTGGACTTCAGGGGATCAAACCCCTTTGGACAAGGGGGCATTCATCATAGGAGGAGCCCGGGTGGCTTCTCTCACTGTGCTCTGTAAGTGACCCTAAGAGTGAGGAGTAGGGGAGGGGATAGCTCAGTTCACACTGAGATCCACTTTCTGACTTGCTCAGTAGGATGGGGGCTTGGAGTCCTATTGAATGTGCTTTAATAAGAATGTATAAAAGAACATTTTATGCACATCTGAGATCAGGGAGAAAGGTGAAGAGACGCAACAAGATGAGGAGGGAAGAGAAAAGACTGGCCCCGAGGGCTTCGCTCAGCTGAACCGGGCTGTCATTTTCCACCTTGTGTGTGTGCTGTGCTCAGTCACGTCTGACTCCTCTGTCCATGGAACTTTCTAGGCAAGAAGGCTGGAGTGGGTTGCCATTCCCTTCCTCGGGGGATCTTCCTGACCCAGGGGTCGAACCTGGGTCTTCTGCACTGAGGGCAGATTGTTTACCATCTGAGCCACCAGGGAAGCCCCTTTCCCACCTTAATCTGACCTTAACCCACCAAAGGGTAAAGGACGTGCGTTACTGATAGAAACGGATGCTTGGGCTCAGGGCAGGTCAGGGACCATCTCTAGGCGAGCCAGAAGGTAGTTACAGACCTGGGGCCAGTGTTGTTGGGGTGCCACCTCCCGGGGTCTCTCCCAGTTCCTCCGCAGCCCCTCCTCCACCTCAGTCCTGGTCTTCATGCCCTGAAGGTGTCCACATGCTACCCATTCTAGGGGAAAGCAGCCCCACAGCCTCACTCATCCTCATCTCTAGTCCAGGGCCAGGGTGGATTCGGTGAAGGTCAGAATCTTCACCTCAGCCACTCCCTGAGCCCAGCACACGTGCCCACGGCAGTGCTGGCATCATCTCATCAACCCTCCCACGAGCCTGTGAGTGATGGTCTCAGATCTGAATTTCTCAGAAAAGGAAGCTGAGTGGGGGAGAAGTGGCATGATTTGTCTGAGGCCACACAACTGAAGTGACCTAGCAGCAGCAGCAGCAGCAGGGTTAGTAGAGGCAATGCTGGGGTTCATACTCAGGCATTGACTCCGGGGTACACTGTTAGCACTACTGTTTGCTGAGTGGACCCTCCAGCGAAGTGGATCTCTGGCCTCCTGGGTCTAGAGTGGACCAGACCACACTACACTCCTGAGATGCCCACTGGGCAAGCTGGGTCTCTCTGTCAGTTTCCCCATCTGTACAATGGAGGCCAGGACTCACCAGATGATTTCCAAGATCTCTTCTGGCCCTAGTCTTTTGTTGTTTTTTTTTTTTCCCCTGGCCCATGATCTCCTATTTAAGCCTGCACCTTGTAAGGCAGGAGAGCCTAGTGGCTGAAGTGTGCGGGGAGCCAGAATGCCCAAGTTCAAGCCCAGCGCTCTCATTGAATGCCCTTGTGACTTCGGGTGAGTCACTGAGCCCCGTCTGTAAAGTGGGGAATGACAACAGCACCTGTGGGAGACCGCTGTGAGGATTAAATAAAATTAAACCACGAAAGGTCCTTAGAGCGGTCCCTGGCACACAGCGAGGCTCTCTGAGGCTGCAAGCACCACTGTGCGTCCTGACCCTGGTGGACACAGAGCTGAGAGCTGATTCTTGTCCTAGCTGAGAGGGTGAGGACCACACAGGCCATGAGCCTTCCAGGGGCTAGTCCTGAAAAACTGCAGGAGTCCTCAGAAACATCAATCCCCTGGCCCCAGGCAGGTCCGCCCAGCTTCTTACCACCCTGGAGGGAAGGGGTACGGTGAGAACACAGGTTTTCTAGAATGAGGAAGAAGCCCTAAATAAAACAACAACAAAATCTACTCACGGTTGTCTGGTGGTTGAGCTCCCTGACCTTGCTGGACCTTGAGTGCTGGTGATCGCGTGTCTCAGGTCCGGCCCTGCGTCCCAGGCAGAGCTCCTGGGGCTGCTCTCCTCAAACCAGCTTCCTCGCTCATCTGGTTTCTCACAGATGAGTGAGTGTGGGGAGCTCTGGTCTTCCGTGCCTGTCACCACTTCCCCTCTGGGTTCCCGGTGCCACGGTGTTCTTGCCCTTGCAGTTGAATTGCTTCTCAGGGGGATCTCTGGCCAGGGCATAGGCCCAGGGGTCCTGGGATTTGGGTTCCAATCCAGCCTTGCTGTCATGATCTCAAGCAATTCACTTAACCTCCCTAAACCTTAGTTTCTTCATCTGTAAAATGGGGATCAAGTACCAGCCTTACACAGATCGCCTAACAGGACATTCTATGCTAACACTTCTTTCCCATCAGACCAGAGCTTTGAAATCCAACTGCCTTCAGGCACCAGGCAGACAACCGATATAAATGGGTGCAGGGTGCTGGAACAGGGCAAGAGGGACTGTGGTGGGGATGGTGGGGAAAACGGGGACCCATCTCTCAGCTCCAGGCAAGACTTGCCACCTGGGAGTGCAAATCTAATTGCCAGATGTTCCAAGCATTTGGAAGATGTACTACATCTTTTAAGAGACACTAGAAATCGTGACTTTTATGTAGTGGCTTCCATTTTTAGAATGTTGACCACAAAGTCAAATCTGAACGTGCTAAGTGGGTCAGATCAAACACCATTTTCAGTTTATGCCTGCTGGACCATGGGCTCCCTGAGGGCAGGGAGTGTGTACTCAACGCCCAGTCCTGAACCTGATAGAGTTCAAACGTCCCTCATACCTGTTATCTCAGATAGAATATTTAATGAGAGTCTACTTCTCCCTAGGGATACATAGATGAGTATGATACAGTTCTTGCCTTTCTGGGGTAATGGCCTTTGATGATCTCATTAGATCTTTTCACCTACTGCCCCTCACAATCCAGGCCTGAAGGGTTAGATTTGGCCAGTAATTCTCAAGAAGGGAGATTTTGGCCCTGAGGCGGAGTTAATAGATTCAGTGAGCAAAATTATAGGATGGTGATATTTGAGACCTGCACGTGCTGAAAAATTATTGTTTCTTATCTGAAATTGAAATGTGACTGGCCGTTCTATACTTTTATCTGGCAACTCTGCCCAGAGGGGACATCTGGCACTATCTGAAGATGTCACACTTGGCAGGGATCCTACTGACACCTAGTGGGTGGAGGCCAAGAATGCCACACACAGCCTACCATGCTTGGGACATGGATTATCCACCTCAGTTCAGTTCAGTCACTCAGTTGTGTCCAGCTCTTTGTGACCCCATGAACCGTAGCACGCCAGGCCTCCCTGTCCATCACCAACTCCCGGAGTTTACCCAAACTCATGTCCATTGAGTTGGTGATGCCATCCAACCATCTCATCCTCTGTCATCCCCTTCTCCTCCTGTCCTCAATCTTGCCCAGCATCAGGGTCTTTTCAAATGAGTCAGTTGTTTGCATCAGGTGGTCAATGTACTGGAGTTTCAGCTTCAACATCAGTCCTTCCAATGAACACTCAGGACTGATCTCCTTTAGGATGGACTGGTTGGATCTCCTTGCAGTCCAAGGGACTCTCAAGAGTCTTCTCCAACACCACAGTTCAAAAGCATCAATTTTTCGGCACTTTCTTTATAGTCCAACTCTCACATCCATACTCAACATGTCAATAGCACTGAAGTTGAGAAATGGCTCTAGATCCAGCCCAGGTCCCTTCTGAGCAAACCCCACTCTGGAAGGCCTTTCATTTGATAACTTATCCCTTGTGTGTGTGTGTGTGGGGGGGCAGTCCTAGGAGCAAGTAATTGTCAGTAAGGATGAGAAGAAATACTGGGGTATTAAGAAAGAAGGAAAAAGAGACAGGATGTAGCTGGGGCGTGGGGGCCACTTGCAGCCTACGTCAGACTTCTGTCTGCATAGGAATTGGGGAACACCAGGGATGAGCTAGGAAAGATCCAGGAGATGCTGTCACGACACTGACTCCTGGACCTCTGGCTTTGAGGAGACCCCATCAAGAAGAAGGGGGAGGTTGCCCTCCCCCCCGAAGCCTGGCTCCCCATTGCAGCCCAGAGAGTGGAAAGGCACGCTGAAGGCAGGTCTATGAGAAATGAATAGTGAATGAGAAAAGAAGGGAGCTAGTTTTGAGGCTAAGGTGGAAACAATGCTGGGAATCCGGGTTCTGCCGCTACCTGGCTGTTAACAAGTTACTTCCTTTGCCTGGCCTCCATTTCCCCACTTCTAAAATGAGAGGTGCCATTTTTTTCTAGATTCCACATGTAAGTGATATCATACGGTGTCTGTCCTTCTCTGCCGGACTTTCTTCACTTGGGGTGATAACCCCCAGGTCCGTCCATGTTGCTGCAAGTGGCATTATTTCATTCTTTTTAATGCCGAATAATATTCTCTTGTATGTATATTCCACATCTTCTCTATCCATCCTTCTGTCAATGGACATTTGGGTGGCTTCCATGTCTTGGCTATTGTAAATAATGCTGCTATGAACATTGGAGTGCGTGTATCCTTTTGAACCATGATTTTCTCTGCATATATGCCCAGGAGTGGGATTGCTGGATCATATGGTAGTGCTAGTTTTAAAACACACATGTTGGCTGAGGACTTGGTAAAACAGTCACGGGGACTTCTGTGCAGATTTTTAGAGCTCTTCTCTAAATTGTTTCTTTTTCTTCATTACTGTGCTGAATACTCTGTTATAACCTAAATGGGAAAATTTGAAAAAGAATAGATATATGTATGTGTGTAATGGAATCACTTTGCTATATACCTGAAACTAACACAACATTGTTAATCAACTATATTCTAAATGAAAAAAGATAGGTGCTTGTACAATTTTCAGAGTCACCTAAAGGGCTTGTTAAAACACACTGCTGGCCCACCCCACCCCAAGTTTCTGACTATGTATCCTGGGCTGAAGGCTGAGAATCTGAATTCCTGACAAACTCCCAGGGGAGTTTGGTCCCAGGGGATGCTTGGGATGTTGGTCCTTGTCCACACCTTGGGCAGCACCGAACAGTGTCATGGGTAAGGGCCCTTCCTGCTCAGTCAGTCCAGGATCTCCGAGTCCTCTGGGTACCATGGGCAGAGCTGAGAGGGCCCACAGAGGAAGTCCATTCTCTTTTCCCCAGGGAGGGCAAAGTGCACCTGCCGGGGAGGTTCCAAGAGTTGGTTTTCTGTTCCCAGTGAACAGCCGGCTTCACCAGCCCTTGTTCTGTGAGACGCTGCCATCTACTGGTTGCATGTGCCCATAGCCGGGTCCAGAGCACTGCCATGTTTGGGGCCTGATTGAAAGAGGAACCTTCCCTCCAGTATTCTTGCCTGGAGAATCCCATAGACAGACGAGCCTGGTGAGCTACAGTCCATGGAGTTGCAAAGGGTTGGACACGACTGAGGTGACTTAGCACAGCGCAGCACCCTCCCTGGGTGGTGTCTTTCCTACCAGATGGTGGTGGTGTCTTTCCTTCCTATCAGAGAAGCAGCCTTGGTAATGTCTAGGCCGCCTGCCCCCTTTAGATGGCTCAGTTCCCAATACACAGGACACCTGAGTTAACCTGGGAAATGAAGACAAGATGCGCTGGTAAGCCTGTGGGATAACATGCTATCTCCAAACATTGCTGCTTTCTGCTTTGAAAATCCTGCTGCTGCTGCTGCTGCTACTAAGTCGCTTCAGTCGTGTCCGACTCTGTGCGACCCCATAGACAGCAGCCCACCAGGCTCCCCCATCCCTGGGATTCTCCAGGCAAGAACACTGGAGTGGATTGCCATTTCCTTCTCCAATGCATGAAAGTGAAAAGTGAAAGTGAAGTCGCTCAGTCGTGTCTGACTCTTAGCGACCCCACGGACTGCAGCCTACCAGGCTGCTCCATCCATGGGATTTTCCAGGCAAGAGTACTGGAGTGGGGTGCCATTGCCTTCTCCGTGAAAATCCTGACATACAAGTATCTTCATTTATTAAATGGAAAAGGATTAATGTACCTTTACAAATTTTTACTATCAGCACCCTTTTAGTGCTAAGTTGCTTCAGTCAAGTCCGACTCTCTGTGACCCAATGGACTGTAGCCTGCCATGTCCCTCTGTCCATGGGATTCTCCAGGCAAGAATACTGGAGTGGGTCACCATGCCGACCTCCAGGGGATCTTCCCAACCCAGGGATCAAACCTGCATCTCTTCCTTCATTGGCAGGCAGATTCTTTACCACTAGCGCCACCTGTGAAGCCCAGGTGGTTGCATAGGGCATGCTTAAGACACAGTGGCTCACTTAATTAAACTGGGCAAAAATTTGATAGCAATGTTGGCAAGCCTGCTGTGAGACAGACATTCTTGTACACTTAATAAGCTCACTTAATAAGCATGTATAAGCTGAAAATAAGTAAAACTCTCTGACAGAGTGGGGTGGTTTGAGTGCAGGCTCTGGAATTGGACTACACCTGGATTTAGATTCTGGTTTGGGGCAAATCTATGTTGCTTGGTCAAAGCACTTTCTCTGGTCTCAGTTTCTTCAACCAGCAATGAGGAACTTGGTTCCAGTCAACGTTTCTCAAAATTTATCTTCATCAGCATCTCCAGGAGAGCTTATTAAAGTACAGACACACTGTACAGATAGCCCATAGGCACATGAAATGGTACTTATCATCATTAATTATTAGGGAAATGCAAATTAAAACTACAATGAGGTACCATCTCACACCAAAGTGGCCATCATTTAAAAGTCTACAAATGACAAATGCTGGAGAGGATAAGGAAAAGGGAACCTTCCTACAGTCTTGGTGGGAATGCAAGTTGGTACAACCACTATGGAAAATAATACGGAGGTTCCTCAGAAAACTTAGAGTGACCGTATGATCCAGTAATCCCATTCCTGGGCATATATCCAGACAAAACTCTAATTAAAAAAGATACATGCACCCTCTATGTCCATAGCAGCACTGTTTACAATAGCCAAGATATGGAAGCGAACTAAATGTCCATTGCCAGATGAATGGATGAAGAAGTCAGTCAGTTCAGTCGCTCAGTCGTGTCCAACTCTTTGCGACCCCATGGACTGCAGCACAGCAGGCCTCCCTGTCCATCACCAACTCCTGAAGCTTGTTCAAACTCATGTCCATTGAGTCGGTGATGTCATCCAACCATCTCATCCTCTGTCTTCCCCTTCTCCTCCCGCCTTCAATCTTTCCCAGCATCAGGGTCTTTTCCAAGGAGTCAGTTCTTTGCATCAGATGGCCAAAGTATTGGAGCTTCAGCTTCAGCATCAGTCCTTCCAATGAACACCCAGGACTGATCTCCTTTAGGATGGACTTTGTGCAGGGGTGGGGGTGGGGTGGGGTGGCGCTTAATATGGATCCTTAGGCAACGTTGTCCTCAAGCTGTGCAGACCTTGGGGAAGTTACTTCCTGTCTCTGGACCTTAAGTCTCCACCTCCGGAGGATGAGACGATTGGGTTTCCAGGAATGGCAAATAGATTTTACCTTGAGGGCCAAGTCCGGTATT
>NW_011495069.1:6510401-6528028 GCF_000754665.1 Bison bison bison
GTCCGGTATTTTGGTAATTGCTGCCTAGAGCATAATGTTGAGAAGGATTCTGAATCTAAGCTCAGGAGGAAGAAGTGTCGTGATCCACTAGTGAGGCTTCACTGGTGTAAGAGGGGCAGTGCTGGTCGGCATCTTTGGAATATAGTTCTTAAGCTTTAGGGGGGTCATGGCCCCTTTAGGAATTTGATGGGATGCAAGGCAAGTAGTGAAAACACAATGGGGGCAGGCAGAGAACTGGGTGTAAGGTCAGAGAGTGGAGGCCTGTGGCCAGCTGGAGAGCCCTTGCCATGCGGAAAGGAGGCTATAGCTCTCGGCTCTGCTGGGTTTTTTTGGCGATTTTGTCTTTTGGCTGCGCTGGGTCTTCTTGCTGTATACTGCCTTTCTCTAGTTGCGGTGAGCGAGGGCTTCTCTCTTGGACGGGGCCCGGGCTCCCCACTGCAGCGGCCTCTCTTGTAGAGCACAGGCTCTAGGCACGCAGGTTTCAGTAGTTGTGGCTCATGGGCTTAGATGTCCCGAGGCAGGTGGGACCTTGGTTCCTGGACTAGGAATCGAACCTGTGTCCCCTGGATTGCCAAGCGGACTCTTAACCCCTGGACCACAATGGAAGTCCTGCTGATTGTTCCTTGAAGGAGTGAGTTCAGCTGGGTGGCCAAACCGTAGGATTTTTCAAGAGATCCCTCAAATCTGGAATTTGTTACATTTTTTTTTTTTTTAATCAAACATGTTTAAACAAACAACATGTCTTTGGCAGGATCTATCCTGTGCGCCTCCAGTTGACAACTTCTGCCCGAGGACCCTTCTGGTTCTGGCATTTCCGTGTTGTCCCAGCCTCTCCCTCTCTGGCCCGTCCCAGTGAGGATAGCTGGTAACTTCTCATAGATGAATACACGCACATCCCCTCGCCGAGGGTAACTATTCTTCCCTTTTCCGAGGGATTTGTATTTCAAAAGAAGGGGGCATGTGACTCCACATCCAGTCACAGTTATCCCTGAAATCCATCAGACCCCACCATGGCTATTTATTGGGCCTTTTTTTTTTTCTGATTATGAAAGTGAACAGACGTCACAGACAAGGTTCATCTATGTGAAAGTTTAAAAAAGAGAGAAGCCGAATAAGATGTGTGGCATGCCTACTATTTTTGTAAATTAAAAAACACCTACACACATAACAACATATTTATAAGGATACATTTAAAGTCAAGGGTACTTGGTGACCAAAGAGGTACCCTAGAGGACTTCCCAGGTCCAGTGGTTGAGAATCGCCTGCCAATTCAGGGGACATGGGTTGCATCCCTGGTTCTAGAATGTTCCACGTGCCAATGGGCAATGTGTCAGCACCACAACTATTGACCTGTGCACTCTAGAACCCATGCTCCACAACAGGAGAAGCCGCCGCAAGGGGAAACTCTCCCCTCACAAGAGTAGCCCCTGCTCACGGCAACTAGAGAAAGCCTAAGCGCAGCAACGAAGACCCAGCACAGCCATAAATTAATATAAATAAAGAAGTACATAAGAGAGGTTACCTGTAGTCATGGGTGGGGTGGGGGGTGGGGGCTGGTGCAGATGGAGGCGTGGGAGGAAAGGGGATAAAAGAAATTCAATATGTCAATCAATCAGTTACCTGGGAGGAGAGCGCGGTAATGGTGAGCCATAGACTGCCAGGGGCTGCTCGAGACAGTCAACTCCCCCAAAGTCCTCCCTAAAAGAGTAATAATGATCATCACAGACATTTTGGGAATTTAAAATATATATAAGGGAGAAGACAAAAATGCCCCCTTCTGGTCCCACTGCAGGGAGCCTAGGGAGTACTTTTTTTTTTTTTTTTTTTTAATATTTATGTTTATTTATTTATTTGGCTGCACTGGGTCTGAGCTGCAGCATGTAGGATCTTTAGCTGCGTGGCATGTGGGATCTAGTTCCCCGATCAGGGATCGAACCTCAGCCCCCGCACTGAGAGCACAGACCACCAGGGAAGTCCGTTTTGCTAGCTTTTTTGTGTTCTTCTCTCACCCGCCACAGATCCAGGCCAGAGGTGTTAGGGGCTCAGTGTGCCTCTGGGGGGCCTTGGGGACAGAGATAGAGGGCGGCTGAAGAGATGAATTAGAGAGTCGGTCAATAGAACCTGAGTTTGGGGCCAGACTTTGAGCTCCAGTGCCCAGGTGAAGCGCAAGGGTATTTCCACCGGCTCTCAGCCCAGCTCTAGCAGAAACAATTGGCTCTATAAATAACGGTGTCGACAGGGCCTGAGGGCAGATGTGAGCCGGCCAGGCTCAGGAACCAGAAAGAGTTTAATAATAGTCTCGGTTCGTCTCTCACCACTGGGTTCAGACAGCAGTGCAAACAAAGGCAAATGACATCTGGGCTCCCAACCAGAACCTGTGTGTGGCTGGCGTCTTCAGTAGCAGACGACTGGATTTTCATTTTCCAGCTGGGTTCTGGCGGTGAGAAGCAAGGGGCATCAGGGTGGCTAAGCAGTCCACTGCTTCTGGACTTGGAAGCAGATGGACCTGTTCCTGATTCTGCCACTGAACAGCTGTGTGACCTTGATCAAGTTACTGAATTTCCCCGAACTTCAGTTTTCGCTCACACTAATGTGTGTGTGTGTGTTAGTCGCTCAGTTGTGTCTGACTCTTTGTGACCCCACGGACTGTAGCCCACCAGACTCCTCTGTCTATGGAATTCTCCAGGCAAAAATACCAGAGAGGGTTGCCATGCCCTTCTTCAGGGGATCTTCCTGGCACAAGGATGGAACACGGGACTCCTGCATTGTAGGCAGATGATTTACTGTCTGAGCCACCAGGGAAGCCCTCCCCTTGTGCTCATACCACCTATCAACTGTATGCAAAAAATGGAAAGCCATATATACATATCAGGAACAAGTGCAAACACAAGAGAAATAAGGCAGATACAGAAGCTGTCACTAAGACTCTCTCTCCCACAAAACTGTAGATGGTCTCCTCTGAGTCCCCTTTTCAACTTGGCCTTGATGTTGGCCCCTAGCCTGCCTTAGGCCTGCCCAGCCCAGTCCTAGCAAACAAGCAGGCTAAATCATCCCCATCATTGATATCCAATCAAATTCCTCATCGCCCAACTGTGATGTCTTAGTCCTTGGCCGGCCTTTGGCAAGAATCCCATTAGATCAGTTTAGCAAGAATCCCCCTGCCCTCAAAGACTTTTCCTAGTAACTTTCCATCCATGGGCACCCCCTCCCTGGTCCTTGGCTTTAAATCCCCAGCTGCCTTTGCTGTACAGTGAATCCCCTATGTATGAACCTTCAAGCTGTGAACTTTCAAAGATGCAAACACGCATCTGTTTCCAGCAAGGAACCAGAATTTGGTGCCGTCAGCGTCAGGTGTGAGTGAAATTGCAGCTTGCCCTCTGTCTCCTATTGCTGACGATCCTTCATCTCTACCATCTCCTACCTCCTCTCCCTTATCCAGTCAGTAACTTTTCTTCCCTGTGCACTCACTGCCAGTCCCTGTATACCAGCTGTGGTACTGTGCTACTGAACCTTTCAAGTATCAGTTCAGCTGAGTTGCTCAGTGGAGTCCAACTCTTTGCGACCCCAGGGACTATAGCACGCCAGGCCTCCCAGTCCATCACCAACTCCCGGAGTTTACTCAAACTCATGTCCATCGCGTCGGTGATGCCATCCAACCATCTCATCCTCTGTCGTCCCCTTCTCCTCCTGCCTTCAATCTTTCCCAGCATCAGGACAGCTCTTCGCATCAGGTGGCCAAAGTATTGGACTTTCAGCTTCAATCTTTCAAGGTATTGTAAGATTAAAAATGTTTTCCTTATTTTTGTGTGTTTTTTAATGTATGCACTATTTGTGTGCTAAGTATTATAAACCTATTACTGTACAGCACTATATAGCTGCTTGTGTTAATTGGGTTAGCTGTTGGACTTACGAACAAATTGGACTTACGAACATACTCTCAGAATGGACCTTGTTCGTAAGTAGGGAACTTAGTGTATTTGAAGGTGAGTCCCATCTCTCTCCTCTGCTGCAACATTCCTCTCACAATATTCCTGAGCTAAATCTTCCTCACTGTTTTAACAAGAATCATTGTTCTCCAATTTCCCCAACCGGAACAGAAAATGTAAAAGTTAACTCAAGAGAAACCAGCGTTGGGTAGTAAATCCTACATTCTTATTATAAACTTCACACTATCCCAGTACCTGGCATGAATGCCCAGTCCTCAAGTATGTGTTGAATGAATAAGTAAGGAGTGTCCCCAGGCTGGTGAAAAGAATGAGAGCCATAGTGTTTAAGAGCTGAGTTCCACCCGCTGCTTTAGCGCAGGTGTGGGATGGTTTGTGGAGAAGGAGCACCGAGAGTCGGGAGATTTGCGTCTGGTCCCTGGGGTTGCAGTCTCAGTTCCCTCATCTGTGAAATGAGCAGGCTGCTCTTTAGCTAACTTTTTTTTTTTTTACTGTAATCCATGAAAAATTCAGTTTACATTATGACCCAGTACACTTATAACATTTTCACTCAGCCATAAAAAAGAATGAAATAATGTCATTTGCAGCAACATGGATGGTCCTAAAGACTGTCATACTGAGTGAAGTAAGACAGAGAAAAACAAATGTCATATGATATCATTTGTATGTGGGATCTAAAAAAAGGGTTATAAATGAATCTATTTACAAAACGGAAATAGAGTCACAGATGTAAAAAAGAAACTTATGCTTATGGGAGGTGGGGACAGGGTGGAAGGATACATTAGGAGATTGGAATCAATGTAAACACACTGCTATATATAAAATAGATGGCTAATAAGAACATACTGTTTAGCACAGGGAACTCTACTCAATATTCTCTAATGACCTACATAGGAAAAGAAATCTAAAAAAGGGTGGAGAGAAGACAAAAGCAAGGGAGAAAGGGAAAGATATAAAGAACTAAAGCAGAGTTCCAGAGAATAGTAAGAAGAGATTTTAAAAATAAAAGTCTTAAGTGAACAATGTAAAGAAGTAGAGGAAAACAACAGAATGGGAAAGACTAGAGATCTCTTCAAGAAAATTGAGGGCATCAAGGGAACATTTTATGTAAGGATGGGCACGATAAAGGACAGAAATATTAAGGATTTAATAGAAGCAGAAGAGATTAAGAAGAGGTGGCAAGGATACACAGAACTATACAAAAGTGGTCTTAATGACTGGGATAACCATAATAGTGTGGTCACTCACCACCAGACACCCTGGAGTGTGAAGTCAAGTGGGCCTTAGGAATTATTACTACAAACAAAGCTAGTGAAAGTGATGGAATTCCAACTGAGCTATTTAGTGCTAAAAGATGATGCTGTTAAAGTGCTGCACTCAATATGCTAGCAAATTTGGGAAACTCAGAAATGACCACAGGAATGGAAAAGGTCAGTTTTCATTTCAATCCCAAAGAAGAGCAGTGCCAAAGCATGTTCAAACTACTGAACAATTGTGCTCATTTCACATGCTAGTAATGTTATGGTCAAAATCCTTCAAGGTAGGCTTCAACAGTACATGAACTGAGAACTTCCAGATGTACAAGTTGGATTTAGAAAAGGCAGAGGAACCAGAGATCAAATTGCCAACATTTGTTGGATCATAGAGAAAGCAAGAGAATTCCAGAAAACATCTACTTCTGCTTCATTGACAAAGCTAAAGCCTTTGACTGTGTGGATCACAACAAACTGTGAAAAATTCTTAGAGATGGGAATACCAGACCCCCTTACCTGCCTCCTGACAAACCTGTATGCCGGTCAAGAAGCAACAGTTAGAACCTTACATGAAATAACCGACTGGTTCAAAACTGGGAAAGAAGTACTACAAGACCGTACATTGTCATCCTGCTTATTTAACTTCTATGCAGAGGACACCATGTGAAATGCCAGGTTGGATGAATCACAAGCTGGAATCAAGATTGCTGGGAGAAATGTCAACAACTTCAGATATGCAGATGATACCATTCTAATGGCAGAAAGTGAAGAGGAACTAAAGAGCCTCTTGATAAGGGTGAAAGAGGGGAGTGAAAAAGCTGGCTTAAAACTCAACATTCAGAAAACTTAAGATCATGGCATATGGTCCCTTCACTTCATGGCAAATAGAAGGGGAAAAAATGGAAGCAGATTTAATTTTCTCGGGCTCCAAAATCACTGCAGACAGTGACTGCAGCCTTGAAATTAAAAGATGCTTGGTCCTTGGAAGGAAAACTATGACAAACATAGATAGCATATTAAAAAGCAAAGACATCACTTTGCCGACAAAGATCTGTAAACTCAAAGCTGTGGTTTTTCCCAGTAGTCATGTACTGATGTGAGAGTTGGACCATTAAGAAGGCTGAGTGCTGAAGAATTGATGCTTTCAAATTGTGGTACTGGAAAAGACTCTTAAGAGTCCCTTAGACAGCAGGGAGATCAAACCAGTGAATCCTAAAAGAAACCAACCCTGAATATTCATTGGAAGGACTGATGCTGAAGCTGAAGCTCCAATACTTTGGCTACCTGACGTGAAGAGCTGACTCATTTGAAAAGACCCTGATGCTGGGAAAGATTGAAGGCAAAAAGAGAAGAGGGCAGTGGAGGTGAGATGGTTGGATGGCATCACCGACTCAATGGACATGAATGTGAGCAAACTCCAGGAGATAGTGAAGGACAGAGAAGCCTGCCATGTGGCAGCCCATGGGGTTGCAGAGTCAGACACAACTTGGCAGCTGAGCAACAACAACGGGCGATGAAAATTAATTAAAAACAAACAAAGATTAGCATTCAGGACACAATACCATATTGACCCAGCTGAGCTTCCTCCTGCTCCCCAGTATGCTTTAGTTCTGTGGGTCTTTCCAAGGGAAATAAAGTGAATGATTCAAGATCATCTTAAACTGATCTAATCAGAGGCAGACATCTCTTCAGGACTTTTGTTTCCAGGAGCCCTGCTCTGGTGAAGAGCGTGTGAATTATGAGCTGCGTGGAGCTGAGGCTAAGCCAAGATCAGGTGAGGTTGATGAATGTGCAGAGTGTGCTCCTCTCTGAATTTGTGATACACAGATCCAAGTGACCACCATCCCTAATATTTCCTTCCCACGATTGAGTTTGCTGGTCAAAACATCATTACTTCATTTATTGGATAATTTGATACTTGATATTTGTCTTTGAGATATTCCAAGTTTTCCATTAGCTTTTGTAGCAAGCATTAGTAAAAGAGAAAAACTGTACTTAAATAGTAATTTAATTATTTAAATAACCAACTATCCAAAAAATAATAATATTTACATGGTGTATATAAAATTACAATATCAATTTCATGTGACAGTAATAATCTCCTTTATTCTCTTTGAATCTACTCTGTTTTACTTTTAAAATGCTGTGCTGCTGCTGCTAAGTCGCTTCAGTCGTATCCAACTCTGTGCGACCCCATAGACAGCAGCCCACCAGGCTCCCCCGTCCCTGGGATTCTCCAGGCAAGAACACTGGAGTGGGTTGCCATTTCCTTCTCCAATGCATGAAAGTGAAAAGTGAAAGTGAAGTCGCTCAGTCGTGTCTGACTCTTAGCGACCCCGTGGACTGCAGCCCACCAGGCTCCTCCGTCCATGGGATTTTCCAGGCAAGAGTACTGGAGTGGGGTGCCATTGCCTTCTCCATTTAAAATGCTATTTGTAGCCAAAAACATACTTTTAAATCATCCACGAATAGGTCACAAACTGAAATCTGCAAACCCTTCTTAGACAATAAATGCTGGAGAGGGTGTGGAGAAAGGGGAAACCTCTTGTACTGTTGGTGGGAATGCAAATTGATACAGCCACTGTGGAGAACAGTACGGAAGTTCCTTAAAAACTGACAACAGAACCACCACACGACCCAGCAACCCCACCACTGGGCATGTACCTAGAGAAAACCATAACTCAAAAAGACACACGCACCCGTGGTCACTGCAGCACTAGGTACAATCTCCAGAATACGGGAGCACTTTTGCCTCTCAACAGAGGAGCGGATAAAGAAAATGTGGTGTACAATGGAGTGTTACTCAGTCATAAAAAGGAACAAAATTGGGCCATTTGCAGATGTGGATGGACCTAGAGACTGTCATACCAAGTGAAGTAAGTCAGAAAGAGAAAAACAAATGTCATATAGACACTTGGAATCTAAAACAATGGTATAGGTGGACACGGAGATGTAGAGAACAAATGTATGGACAGCAAGCGGGGGAGGGAGGCAGGCTGAACTGGGAGACTGGGATCGACATATATACACTATTGATACTATGCATATAACAGACAACTAACGAGAACTGACTGCGTAGCTCAGAGGACTCTACTCAGGGCTCTGTGGGGACCTCAAGGGGAAGGAAATCCAAAAAAGAAAGGATATATATGTGTGTGTGTGTGTGTGTGTAGCTGATTCATTTGCTGTACAGTAGAAAGTAACACAACATTGTAAAGCAATTATATTCCAATGAAACTTAAAACAACAACAACAGAAAACAACCCTTGTGAGACAACCTCCTATCCAGGTCTGGAATTCTGACCTGCCTGCATACCACAGCTTCCACATCTTTGGTTATGCTATCATAGCAGCCTGCAATGCCCTCTCCCTCTGCTTTTCTGTTTGGTCTGGACTCCTTCCCAGATGGCCTGGTGGTAAAGAACATGCCTGTCAATGCAGGAGACACAAGAGACGCAGGTTTGATTCCTGGGTCGGGAAGATCGTCTGGTGAAGGAAATGGCAACCAGCTCCAGTATTTTTGCTGGGAAATCCCATGGACAGAGGAGCCTGATGGGTTACAGTCCATGGGGTCACAAGAGTCAGATGCGGCTGAGCAGAGCACCACCACCTTCTTCCAGGTCTAACCAAATCCTTTCCCCTGTAGATCTTCCCTGCTAGGCCAGGAGTCCCGCTTCTCAACCTGCTTTTGTTTTTTTCATAAATGGTTATATTTTTATCTGGCAATTAGCTAGTAGTTATGCCTATGTGTCTAGAACTGTGCTTGGGTCTATGGAGGAGTCAAAAAGGCAGAAGACTCATTCAGGGTCCAGGTGCTGACATGGAGGGATCAGCAAGACACGAGGAACAGGGAATGTGAGAAGGCAGCCTGGAGGGGGTGGGGTGAGGGTAATATCCTGCAGAAGTGGGGAGGGGAGAGAACCCGCTTTTCACTTCCCTGTTCAGAGAAGTGGAGGATGGGCGAGGAGAGTTAAGGCTGAGGACAGAATGAGCCCAAAGGCAGGGGAGGAGCAGAAAGAACCCCTCCTTGAACAAACAGGAAGCGGCACCGGGACCTCTGTGCAGGGGTCCAGGGAAGTGGGTCAGAGGGAAGCGCTTCCTGCCGCCTGACTGGCTGGGCTTGGTGATGAAGCAACCTTAGGGTCAGCAAAGGCATTTTCCACTCTGGGCAGATGCCGAAGGGTCTGACTGGCTGGACACTTCTGACTCAGGGTTGACTCAAGAAGCTGTCGATACATTTACCTTGAACCTTTGAAGAAAAGAAAGTTGACTAGACTATTTCACGGTTTGGGGATTCTCTGGTGGCTCAGATGGTAAAGAATCCACCTGCAATGCAGGAGATGCAGGTTTAATCCCTGGGTCGGGAGATGCCCTGGAAAAGGAAATGGCTACCCACTCCAGTATTCTTCAATTCTCCAGTATACCAGGAGAATTCCACGGACAGAGGAGCCTGGTGGGCTACCGTCCATTGGGTTTCAAACAGTCAGACAGGACTGAGCGACTAACACACACACACACACACACACACACTTCATGGTTTTAAATTGGAAGCTGAGTAGCAATGAAGATTCTCTCCTTGACCAAACTCTGCTCAGGCTCCCGGGACTTTTCAATTAGGCTTCAACTTTTGGATTTTCATGTTCATCTCTGCTGTCTGGTTCTAGAAAGAATCCTGCTAGGTTGGTTTAGTTAGAATCCCTCATCCTCTGTGTCCCATCTCCCTCCATTTCTAATTGGATTTCTCATCCGCCACCACCCCCAGGTGGTAATTGGTCACCCTGACTGGACTTCAGCAGGAATCCTGTTGGATCAGTTTAGCCAGAACCCCCATCCCCCTTACTCCTGATGTTTCCTCTTAGTAATTCTCCATCCACTTACACCCACCCTACCCCTTGGTGATAAATCCCCTCTTGCTCATTGTAAGGTGAGTGCAGAGAAAAAGAGAGCGAGCCGGACAGTCAGGTAAGAAAAGGAAATTTACTAGAGGGAAAACAGGGTAACTGCTCTTAAGGAGAGCCAGCATTCTCCCTTTCTGACGGAGTCCTTCTTATACCCCACCAATGAAAAATTCTCTGAAGGGATGGTCATGTAGCCGGAGGTCTGGAGTCTGGTGGTCTCGCAGCTTTGAGAGATAACAGGATGCCATTTGGGCAATTTGGTCAGTCTCACAGATCACTGTGATTTAGTCTTTGTTTTTCGAGGTCGACATAATGAGCCATCTTATCAATGAGACACCATGTGGGCCCTATCACCCATACGGTATTCAGAGTTGCATCCAGTCTCTCCCCTGCAGCAAAAACCCATTGCAAAGACTTCCCTGGCAGTTCAGTGGTTAAGAATCTGCCTGTCAATGCCGGAGACACTGGTTCTATCCCTGTTCCAAGAAGATTCCACGTGCCTTGGGGCAACTGAGCCCGTGCACCACAACTACTGAAGCCGAGCTCTAGAGCCTGGACTCCGGGCTCCACAACGGGAAAAACCACCACAAGAAGAAGCCCACACGCTGCAACCAAAGAGTAGCCTCAACCACTGCAACTAGAGAAAACCCGCACACAGCAATGAAGACCTAATGCAGCCAAAAAAACAACAACCAATCCATTGCAGTGGTCCCTACACTTACCATGATGCCCACCCCCCACCACAAATAAAGTCTCTTACCATCTCTAACGTGTGTCATAAATAATTTTCCAGTAGCTTTCAGGACACATGAGAAAATACGGAAAACAGTCCACAAGCAAAAGTTTGTGGGGAACACCTGGATGGTTGAAGAAGCAACAGTGGAGGCAAGACTGGATCGGGTTCAAGTTCTAGTCCTGCCTCATCCTGGCTGTGTGACCTAGGACAAGTTGGAGCCTTAGGTGCTTCTCCTATAACATTAGAGGATGGGGTGGACCCCCCAGCTCTGACTTTCTGTAGGTACTTAGTAAGCGCTCATTGAATAAATGAAAAGAAAATAAAAACAACCTTCAAGTATTGAAGCCTCACTGTACACAGTTCTAGACACATAAGCAGACAAATAAATACCTACCAGCTAATGGACAGATGCTGATGCTGAAGCTGAAACTTCAATACTTTGGCCCCCTGATGTGAAGAACTGACTCATTTGAAAAGACCCTGATGCTAGGAAAGATCGAAGGCAGGAGGAGAAGGGGACGACAGAGGATGAGATGGTTGGATGAAATTACCGACTTAAAGGACACAAGTTTGAGTAAGCTCAGGGAGTTGATGATGGACAGGGAAGCCTGGCGTGCTGCAGTCTGCGGGGTCGCAAAGAGTCAGACACAACTGAGCAACTGAACTTAACTGAACTGACAGATATAACCATCTAAGAAAAAAATAAAAACAGATTGAGAAGTGGGACCTGTGACATAGCAGAGAAGATCTATAGGAGAAGGGATTTGGTTAGACCTAGAAGGAGTCGAGGCATAGAACCAAACTTTTCAATAAATACATTCTCATTTGTGAGAAAATCTCACAACACTTAGCAATAAGGATCATATATCCATATGACATTGTGTGTGAAAATATAGCATAGTCTTCTCTAGGAAGGAGGGAGAAGGCAATCTATGATTTGGCTGAGATCAGGTCTACCATCCTTTGTGCCCTGGACTCAAATCTTCAAAGGTCTTATAGGCCAGGAGGCAAATCTCTTTATTTCAGGATTTCCTTTCTCCTTCCTTTGATCTGTTTCTTCAAAGCACTCATCATCTGACATCCATTGAGTATTTGACTTAGTTTTTCATTTGTCTGTTTCTCTTCCCTAAAATGTAAACTCCACAAGGCAAGGATCTATGTCTATTTTGGTCCCTTCTATAAAACTAGACAGTGTGTTAAAAAGCAAAGAGATCACTTTTCCAACAAAGGTCCGTATAGTCAAGGCTATGGTCTTTCCAGTAATCAAGTATGGATGTGAGAACTAGACAATAAAGAAGGCAGAGCACAGAAGAATCGATGCTTTTGAGCTGTGGTGCTGGAGAAGACGCTTGAGAGTCTCTTGGACAGCAAGGAGATCAAAACAGGCCATCAAAAAGGAAATCAACACTGAATACTCTTTAAAAGAACTGATGCTGAGAAGGGGACGAAGAGGACGAAGAGGATGAGATGGTTGGATGGCATCACTGACTCAATGGACGTGAGTTTGAGTAAATTCTGGGAGTTGGTGAGAAACAGGGAGGCCTGGTGTGCTGCAGTCCATGGGGTTGCAAAGAGTCGGACATGACTGAGCAACTAAACTGAACTGAACTGATGCTGAAGCTGAAGCTCCAATACTTTGGCCACCTGATTCAAAGAGCTGACTCAATGGAAAAGACTCTGATGCTGGGAAAGATTGAGGGCAGGAGGAGAAGGAGATGACAGAGGATGAGACAGTTGGATGGCATCAATGATTCAAGGAACATGAACTTGGACACACCTTGGGAGATGGTGAGGGAGGGGAGCTTGGTGTGTTGCAGTCCACGGGGTCACAGAGTCAGATGTGACCTGGCGACTGAATAACAACAACAACCTCCTCTGTGCCTGGAATGGTGTTTGGCTGTGCTGGGTCTTTGTTGCGGGGTGACTTTTTCTCTAGCTGTGGCGAGTGGGGGCTACTCTCCACTTGCGCTGTACAGGCTTCTCATGGCAGCCACTTCTCTTGCTGTGGACCATGGGCTCTAGGGCTCATGGGCTTCAGTAGGAGTTGTGGCTCCTGGGCTCAGTAGTTGTGGCTCAGGGGCTTAGCTGCATGTGAGATCCTCCCGGATCAGGGATTGAATCCATGTCTCCTGCATTAGCAGGCAGATTCTTTACCATGGAGCTACCATGGGAAGCCCTGGTGTAGATCATTTTTAAAGCCTTTATTGAATGTGTTAGAATACTGTTTCTGTTTTGTGTTTTTGACCATAAGGCATTTGTGGAATCTTAGCTGCCCAGCCAGGGATGGAACTCACACGGCACTGGGACGCAAAATCTGAACCACTGGACTGCCAGGGAAGCCCCTCAGTGAATGTTTATCAAGATCCTAATTCCTGTTGGGCCCCGTTCCAGATGCTGGGGTTACAGCAGTGAACGAAACAAAACCTTTGGCCTCAGGCTGCTTACTTCCTAGTATCCTCCCATAAGAAAAGAGACCGATCCAGGTTCTTATTCTGCTGAGCCCGATGCCGCTCACAATCCTCTGGACTGCAGCACTCCAGGCTGCCACTGTCGACCGGAGTTGGCCGAAATAAACCCTATTTGCTGTGCAAGAACAGGTGAGGCAATAAAGGCAGGAATCCCAATCAAGTGCTGTGCAGTCAGAACCTCTGGCTGGCCCAGGACTTGGAGTACCTTCCCACTGGCCCCAGTGTCTCCCATTTTCCTTTCCCCAGCCGCTGACCTATCCTGGGGAGTGGAGGGCGAGGAGGCTCACCTAGGTGCAGATCGGATGGAAAGGCCCTAGAGGTGACCAGGTTGTGTTGAAGCTGGGAATGGAGCCTGGTGTAAGCAATGGGCACAGGCTCTGGGATGGGCAGTTCATGGTTCAAATCTCTACTTCTCTATTCATTTGTGTGACCCCAGGCAAATCACTGCACCATTCTGAGTCTTAGTTACCTCACTTGTTAAGTGGGATAATTGGCTTTGAAGGGTTCCCTGGTGGCTCAGCTGGTAAAGAATCCGCCTGCAATGCAGGAGACCTGGGTTCGATCCCTGGGCTGGGAAGGTCTCCTGGAGAAGGGAAAGGCTCCCCACTCCAGTATTCTGGCCTGGAGAATCCCATGGACTGTATAGTGCATGGGGTTGCAAAGAGTCGGACATGAGTGAGTAACGTTCACTTTCATGTTAAAGGGTTGACACGCTGATTAGGTGAATAGGGATCAGCTGTGCTCGGCACATAGGTGTTGCTCAGCAAATGTTTGGTGAGCGGATGACTGCCTGAGTGAGTGAATGCCTTTGTGTTCTAGCAGGGAAAGTGGACCACCAGCCCCGTTCCCCAACTCCTTTTCCCAGACCCCAGGTCAGGTTCTAAATCCCCATAACTTTTGGGCTGCTGAACAACAGGAAGAGCACGGGGCTTGCAGTCACAACTTTCGGGTTCAAGCCCTGTCCCACGACCAGTAGCTGAGTGATTGGGTAAGTCAGTTTGCCCAAGTCAGCTAAACCTTAGTTCCTTCCTTATAGAATGGAAATGCTGTAACTGCTAATATTATTAAGAAAACTGCAAAATTATTAAGCATTCTGTACCTCCTGGGCTCTGAGCCCTTTATTTTATTATTATTATTAATATTTTTGGTCACGCTTCACAGCATACCCCGACCAGGTATCAAATCCATGGACCTTACATTGGAAGGGCCAAGTCTTAACCGCTGGGCTGCCAGGGAAGTCCCCCTCTGAGCCCTTTAAACATACCACTGCCCTTAGCCCTCATACTCCCCAGTGAGATAGCGATAATCATCTCCATTTTACCAAGGATACCTGACTCAAAGACATTAAGCAACCTGCCCAGCTTTGTGCATTGCCTGAGTAACAGGGCTGAGATTCAAAACCAGGCAATGGAGCTCCAGAGCCTGAGCTCTGAACATTGTGTTGACCCAGTGGGGTGGGGTGGAACTCACGGAGCCCTTGTGAAAGTCAGTGAAAGGGCTTCTGTAAGTGAAAGCTGTGCTGTGTGCAAAGGTGCGGAAACTTTTTTATAGCTGTAGCTCCCTCGGAGCGCTTTTTCATGTTCTGCATTGTATAGTGTACACAGTTGCTCTCGTTTCTGACTCCTGCTGTCAAAACTCCCTAAAGGCAAGAACCATGTCTTATTCATCTCTGCACCCACCCAACATTCAGTCCAGTTCTAAAAACTGAACTGGAGCTCAGGAATAAACATAGAGGGTGTGGGTGCCTTGTAGAAGCTGAGGCACTCAGGTAATGATATTTGCTCATTAAAATGTAATGAAAACAAGAACACCTTTCAAAACACATTAAAAAAAAAAAAAACAACTCAGTGTTCCTGAAACACTTTGAAATCACACTTGCTATTCTAGGCTTTAAAACTCCACTTATCCTTTTCTTTCTGAGAGTTTGCAGATGTGGTCTCAGAAGAAGGGGAATAAAGAGAAGCACAGGATCTTAGGGACACATTTCTCAGGGAAGAAAGAGTCTTCCATTCACAAGTAGCAGAAATCTGACTTGGGGGGAGGTGGGAATTGGGGGTAGTTATTTGAAAGCAGAATCCTCTCAGGCCAGAGGTTCTGTGGAAACCTGTCTTTTCAAAGTTATCTAGTGTGTGACCTGACCGAGAAATTCTGTGGAAGTTCGAGAGAGATTTGATATTATGAGGCAGCTGCCCAGGAAGTTAGGTTTGAGGCAGGAGGCAGATGGGCCCCCCAGGGCAAAGCAATTGGAGATTCATTCTCTATTGACAGAAACTCCAAGACAAGAATAGCAGGGCAATTAAGGGAGGAGGCTGAACCCCGCACAGGCCAGTATTTCTGGTTCCAAAGGCTAGAGAGCCCCCAACCAAATGTTCGCAGAAAAGGCGTATCTCTTAGCCAAGATGGATTCTATCACAAAGGCCTATACATGTGTACACAGGAAAGGATCCTGAGATGCACCAAATGTGGACTGTGAACCAGGCAAATCATAATGACTGGCCAAAGGAAACCTGGAAGAAATGCCCCATCAAAGTAATTCAAACTGCCGTGAGGGCATGACTTAGCAACTCAGGGACTCTCTCCCAAGCCTGGCCGTGTGTCTATCCACACATACTATACTCTTTTTCCTCCTGATGAATACTTCACTTGCTTCACTACTTTCCATCTCTGTGGAAGTTCTCTGCAAAGCCAAAGGGCCAGGGCCCTTGTCACTGACCATTGGTCTAAGGGCTAGGATCTGCTGCTTCCACTGCCGCGACCCAGCCTCCATCTCTGGTTGGGAACCCAAGCCACCCGAGATCACGTCCACAAGCTTTCCTCAGTCTGAGGTTCTTCTTATAGAAGCCTGGAAACCCTAAACCGTCCCCAGTGGAGCAAGAAGGGAGATTCTTCAACATGTTTGTGTTCGTGGCTTTGTCAGTCCGTTTCCACAGTGAGTAGCAAACTTCCCTAACAAGCTGACGCTGACCCAAAATAGGATTCATTTGACTAGAGCTAAATGCAACTCAAAGAGCTCATTCTCCTACTCACGAACAGTCATCTAAGACTTTAGCCAGTGGTAAATTTAAGCTCTAAATTATAACCATTAACATTTCAGATTCATCTGAGCTGTTGAAACAGCCAAGTGGGCATAAAAAGTACAATGGCTAAAAACAACAGTTTTGGGATGGAACAGGCCAGGTTTGACTCTCAGTTCAGTTCAGTTCAGTTGCTCAGTCGTGAAATGAGCACAATTGTTCAGTAGTTTGAACGTTCTTTGGCACTGCCCTTCTTTGGGATTGGAATGAAAACGGACCTTTTCCAGTCCTATGGCCACTGCTGAGTTTTCCAAATTTGCAACACTTTCACAGCATCATCTTTTAGGATTTGAAATAGCTCAGTTGGAATTCCATCACCTCCACTAGCTTTATTTGTTGATGCTTCCTAAGGCCCACTTGATATCACACTCAAGGGTGTCTGGCTCTAGGTGAGTGATCATGCCATTGTGGTTATCTGGGTCATTAAGATCTTTTTTGTACAGTTCTTCTGTATATTCTTGCCACCTCTTCTTAATATCTTCTGCTTCTTTTAGATCAATATCATTTCTGTCCTTTATTGTGCCCATCTTTGCATGAAATGTTCCCTGGGTATCTCTAATTTTCTTGAAGAGATCTCTAGTCTTTCCCAATCTATTGTTTTCCTCTATTTCTTTGCATTGATCACTGAGGAAGGCTTTCTTATATCTCCTTGCTATTTTTTGAACTCTGCATTCAGATGGATACATCTTTCCTTTTCTCCTTTGCCTTTTGCTTTTCTTCTTTTCTCAGCTATTTGTAAGGCTTCCTCAGAAAACCATTTTGCCTTCCTGCATTTCTTTTTCTTGGGGATGGTTTTTATCATAGCCTTCTGTATAATGTCATGAACCTCTGCCCGTAGTTCTTCAGGCACTCTGTCTATCAGATCTAATCCCTTGAATTGATTTGTCACTTCCACTCTTTAATCGTAAGGGATTTTAATCACTGCAGATGGTGACTGCAGCCATGAAATTAAAAGATCCTTACTCCTTGGAAGGAAGTATCTAGACCAACCTAGATAGTATATTCAAAAGCAGACACATTACTTTGCTAACAAAGGTCTGTCTAGTCAAGGATATGGTTTTTCCAGTGGTCATGTATGGATGTGAGAGTTGGACTGTGAAGAAAGCTGAACGCCGAAGAATTGATGCTTTTGAACTGTGGTGTTGGAGAAGACTCTTGAGAGTCCCTTGGACTGCAAGGAGATCCAACCAGTCCATTCTGAAGGACATCAGCCCTGGGATTTCTTTGGAGGGAATGATGCTGAAGCTGAAACTC
>NW_011495069.1:6528128-6530414 GCF_000754665.1 Bison bison bison
AGGACATCAGCCCTGGGATTTCTTTGGAGGGAATGATGCTGAAGCTGAAACTCCAGTACTTTGGCCACCTCATGCGAAGAGTTGACTCATTGGAAAAGACTCTGATGCTGGGAGGGATTGGGGGCAGGAGGAGAAGGGGACGACAGAGGATGAGATGGCTGGATGGCATCACTGACTCGATGGACGTGAGTCTGAGTGAACTCCGGGAGTTGGTGATGGACAGGGAGGCCTGGCGTGCTGCGATTCATGGGGTTGCAAAGAGTCGGACACGACTGAGCGACTGAACTGAACTGAACTGAACTGAATGATCTAGTGGTTTTCCCTGCGTTCTTCAATTGAAGTCTGAATTTGGCAATAAGGAGTTCATGATCTGAGCCACAGTCAACTCCCAGTCTTGTTTTTGCTGACTGTATAGAGCTTCTCCATCTCCAACTACAAAGAGTATAATCGCTCTGATTTTGGTGTTGACCATCTGGTGGTGACCATGTGGAGAGTCTTCTCTTGTGCTGTTGGAATAGTGTGTTTGCTATGACCAGTGTGTTCTCTTGGCAAAACTCTGTTAGCCTTTACCCTGCTTCATTTTGTCCCCCAAGGCCAAACTTGCCTGTTACTCCAGGTATCTCTTGACAACCTACTTTTGCATTTCAGTCCTCTATGATGAAAAGGACATCTTTTTTTGGTGTTAGTTCTAGAAGGTCTTGTATGTCTTCTTAGAACCATTCAACTTCAGCTTCTCAGCCCCATCATTTTGTAGCTGTGATGCATAGGTAAATAGTTTCATCTGTTTAAAACGTAATACCGTCCAGTACAAACTAGGTCTAATGAGTTAGAGATTCCCAGGGTTCTTGTCAGGATTAAATGAGAATGTACGTGGCTTCCCAAGTGGCACTAGCAGTAAAGAACCTGCCTGCCAACACAGAAGACTTAAGAGGTGCTGGTTCAACCCTGAGGTCAAGAAGATCCTTGGAGGATGGCATGGCAACTCACTCTAGTTGTTACCAAGTCCACGCTTGCTCTGCTTGTGGCAGAACAGTCCAATGAATCTGAGAGATGAGGTGTTGAGGCTAGGAAAATGAATTTATTTGGAAAGCCTGCTGACAAGAAGATGGCAGGCTAGAGCCTCAAAGCAACCATCTTCTCAGGGTCTGAATGCCAGGTTCTTTATAGATCAGAGAGAAAGAAGCAATGAGGAACTAAAGTCAAAAGGCAGAAGAGAGTGTGAGAGGCAGTGGGAAAGTAAAGTGAAAGGGTCTTCAGTCTTGCAAAATATCTGCAAGAGAATGGCCAGCCTTTGGAAGGCATATGTTAATCTCTTCTATTCACAGGTTACAAACTATCTCTCCTTGAGCTGAGCAAAGGCACTTTAATTTACAGTCAAGCAGAGGGGCAGGATCCTCTGAGGCAGGCAATTATGTATAATTAACCCACTCCAGTATTCTTTCCTGGAGAATCCCCATGTATAGAGGGCCTGGCGGGCTGCAGTCCATGAGGCCGCAAAGAATTGGACATGACAGTGACTAAGCACATAATAACAAAAGGGACAAAAAAGCAAGTCAAACAAACATGAAGTCAAATTGGCCTCTTCCCTGCAACGCAGTATTCTTGCCTGAAGAATCCCACGGACAGAACAGCCTGCTGGGCATGGAATCGCAAAGAGACGGAGGTGACTGAAGGGACTTTAGTCCACACACAGGCAACTATCTATACAATATTTACATTGCATTTACAACTATTTGCATAGTATTTACAATGTATTAGGTGTTATAATCACGATGGTGTGATCACTCACTTAGAGCCAGACATCCTGGGATGTGAAGTCAAGTGGGCCTTAGAAAGCATCACTACGAACAAAGCTAGTGGAGGTGATGGAATCCCAGTTGAGCTATTTCAAATCCTAAAAGATGATGCTGTGAAAGTGCTGCACTCAATATGCCAGCAAATTTGGAAAACTCAGCAGTGGCCACAGGACTGGAAAAGGTCAGTTTTCACTCCAACTCCAAAGAAAGGCAATGCCAAAGAATGCTCAAACTACTGCACAATTGCACTCATCTCACACACTAGTAAAGTAATGCTAGTAAAGTAATGCTCAAAATTCTCCAAGCCAGGCTTCAGCAATACATGAACCGTGAACTTCCTGATGTTCAAGCTGGTTTTAGAAAAGGCAGAGGAACCAGAGATCAAATTGCCAACATCCACTGGATCATGGAAAAAGCAAGAGAGTTCCCGAAAAACATCTATTTCTGCTTTATTGACTATGCCAAAGCCTTTGACAGTGTGGATCACAAT
>NW_011495069.1:6531111-6539414 GCF_000754665.1 Bison bison bison
AGCACAGAAGAATTGGTGTTTTTGAACTGTGGTGTTGGAGAAGACTCTTGAGAGTCCCTTGGACTGTAAGGAGATCTAACCAGTCCATTCTAAAGGAGATCAGTCCTGGGTGTTCATTGGAAGGACTGATGCTAAAGCTGAAGCTCCAGTACTTTGGCTACCTCATGCGAAGAGTTGACTCGTTGGAAAAGACTCTGATGCTGGGAGGGATTGGGGGCAGGAGGAGAAGGGGACGACAGAGGATGAGATGGCTGGATGGCATCACTGACTCGATGGACGTGAGTCTGAGTGAACTCCAGGAGCTGGTGAGGGACAGGGAGGCTTGGCGTGCTGCGATTCATGGGGTCGCAAAGATTCGGACACGCCGAGCAACTGAACTGAACTGAACTGAACTGAGGTGTTATAAATAATCTAGAGATGATTTAAAGTGTACAGGAGGGTGTACCTAGGTTATAAGCAACTACCACACCGTTTTATACAAAGCAGTCGAGCATTCACAGGTTTTAGTATCCGAGTGGGATCCTGGTTCCTATCACCCGCAGAGACGGAGGGATAACTATTTATTGCCTTTGTGTGATTTCCTTCTCATGATGGTGGACTGGACTCAGTGACTATTAATAGCTTCCAACAAACAGAGTATAGCAGAAGTAATGAGATATTAGGGACCCTAAATAGCCAAAACAATCTTGAAAACACAAAAACAAAGTTGGATGTCTCATTTTGTGATTTCACGAAAACAATGGGGAAAGGGCATAAACGTGGACATACAGAACACTGGAGTAGAACAGAGAGTCTAGAAATAAGCCCTCAAATAGACGGTCACATGATCTTCAACAAGGGTGCCAAGGCATTCAATGGGGGAGAAGTCAGTCTTTTCAAAACATGTGCAAGGAAAACTGAATATCCACATGTAAAAGAGTGAGTTTGGACTCTCATTTTATGCCACATTCAAAAAATAATGCCAAATACATCTAAGACCTAAACAAAAGAGGCAAAACTTTTAAGGAAACATGAAATAAGAGCTCCACCACATTAGATTTGGCAAAAATATGTTGGATTGTGACACAGATAACAAAAGAAAAACTAAGCAAATTGGACTTTATGAAACCTAAAAGCAGGTGGACCTCAAAGTGACAGGCAGAAAGTAAAGAGACAAGGTAGGTCATTAGAAAAAGCATGGGAGACCCGTGTGAGTTCATGATCACTTAAGAAAACAGATTTGCTTAACCACAAAATCAATCAGGCTTGCTTAGCAGCAAAACCCCGCAGCAGAAGCCTGAGACGGGGCCTCAAACAATGAAACAGTGGAGGCATGAGGCCCACATCCTGCCCAGGGAGTCAGTAAGTTAATGATTCCCGGGACATGCGCTCTGCACACATGAAAACCAGTGATTGATGGAAAGGCGACACTCATTTATTTATACTTGTCTGTGCTGGGGCTTCCTTGTTGCACCTGGGCTTTCTCTGGCTCCGTGAGTGGGGGCTGCTCTTCACTGTGGCGTGTGGGCTTGTCATCGCAGTGGCTTCTCTTGAGCAGCATGGGCTCTAAGTGCGTGGGCTTCAGTATTTGCGGCACACGGCTTAGTCGCTCCGAGGCATGTGGGATCTTCCCAGACCAGGGATCAAACCTGTGTCCCCCGAATTGGCAGGTGGGTTCTCAACCAGGGAAGCCCTGAAAGGTGACATTTCAAAGTAAAGACCCCCATTGTGCTGAGACCTGAAATAATATTTCCATAGTACCATGGAAGTACCAAAGTCATAGTGCTGACTTGACCGTGCAGGGACAAGAAAACTCCTCTGCCAACCTGGAGGACTAGCTGGAGGTGGGAGCGTTGTGTCTACTCCAAAATGAGGAAAAGTGGTCTCCCCCTGCCACTCTTCCTTTGATTTGAAAACTGTAGCCCAGGAAGTTCTCAGTGTGGCACCCTCTCGTTCACCTGCCTGTGAGCCTCATAAGCTTTCTACTCTAATAAACCGTCTTCTTATCTATCACTTTGCCTCTTGCTGAATTCCCTCTGTGCCAAGGCATAAAGGACTACAGTTTCTCAGAAACAACCCCCTCCCACCCCTGGAAGTGCCACCTAATGGTTTCCAAAAGATATTCATAACAGAGTGAAAAGGTAACTTATTTAATGGGAGAAAATATTTACATATCATGTATCTGATAAGGGATTAATATCCAGAGTATATGAAGAACTCCTAAAAATCACAACAACAAAATGACCCAATTCAAAAATGGACAAAGTACTTGAACAGATATTTCTCTAGAGAGATATACACATGGCCAATAAGTGTATGAAAAAAGATGGTCTGCATCACAAATTATTAGGAAAATGCAGACCAAAAACACAATGAGATGTTGTGTCACAACCATTAGAATGGCTACTATAAAAACAAAAACAAAAGTCCTGGAAATAAGTGTTGGCCAATGAGTGGAGAAATCAGCACACCTCTGTAGTGCTGATTGCTCAGTCGTGTCCAACTCTTTGTATCGTGCTGATGGAAGTGTAAAATGATACAGCTGCTGTGGAAAACAGAATAGTAGTCCCTGAAAAAATGAAAAATATAGTTGCCACATGGTTTTCCACTTTTGGGTACCTAACAGAAGAGTTGAAAGCAGGGACGTGAACAGGTATTTGCCACACCCGTGCTCATAGCAGCGTTATTCACCATGGCCAAAAGACAGAAATAACCCAAACGTCCATCTACAGATGAACGAATAAACAAAATGTCCTTACCGGTGGAATCTTATTTTCAGTCTTAAAAGGAATGGAAATTCTAATACATATTACAGCATGGATGAACCTTGATGATGTTCTGCTAAATGAAATAAGCTGGACACAGAGAGAAAATACTGTATGATTCCACTTAAGTGAGGTGCCTAGAGGAGCCAAAATCAGAAACGGAAAACAGGATGGTGGTTATCACGGGCTAGGGGGAGGGGAAAATGGGGACTTATTGTTTAAGGAGGACAGAGTTTCAGTTCAGGAAGATGAAAAGCTCTGCAGATGAGTAGAGGTGATGGTTTCACAACAGCATGAATACCTTTAATGCCACTGAACTGTGCACCTAACAGGGGTTCATGGTAAATTTTGTGTTAGGTATATTTCACCACAGTGCAAAAGTAGTGATGGGATTTTACTTCTGAGGTTAAGTTGCAAAAAGACTGTGACTTCCGTCTTGCTTGCTCTCCTGCTTTAACTCCCCCTGAGGGAAATCCCCCTGAGGGAAACTGTTGCCATACTGTGTGCTGTCCTTCAAAGAAGCCCCTGTGACAAGAAGATTAATTTTTCAGCCAATAGCCAGGAAGTAGGCCCGTGGACAGCCAGCTGAGGAAGTCTGGAAGCGAATCCTTCCTGACTTCCAGCCTGGAAATGACCAGCTGACTCCTTATTGCTATCTTGGGAAGAGCCTGAGCCTCTTGTTGATTGAATAAGAGACCAAGACGAAATCTCTAAATTGCAGAAAACATTGTTAAGAATGAAATATGTGAATGGGTGATTATCATTCTATTTCCAAATGAATGAGCACAGGAATGAAAAAAGGAATATGTAAATAAACCTATTTTGCCAGCAATGGGAGTTGAAGGATTGTTTGGCCACATGGGTTGTTTTGCATGCCAAGAACACGAGGGCACTTCTGGTACCCAAAGTGAAAGAAAGTGAAGTCTCTCAGTCGTGTCCAACTCTTTGCAACCCCATGGACTGTAGCCTGACAGGCTCCTCTGTCCATGGGATTTTCCAGGCAAGAGTACTGGAATGGGTTGCCATTTCCTTCTCCAGGGGATCTTCCCAACCCAGGGATCGAACCCAGGTCTTCCACATTGCAGGCAGACGCTTTACTAGGGAAGCCCAGTGCAAGCTCAACACAACCCCCAACATCCACTCTTACGGTTAACAATGTTTTGGCTCCAGGAAAATACTTTCCAGATATCTTGCTGCATGATTTTGAAACCAAAAGCAACTGCATCCAAATGATAATGAAATTTTGTGGTAGATTTTGTTGTTGTGAATATAAATTTGACAAGGTAGGAAGCTAGGATATCTTTTATTTAAATATTTTTTAGTTTGTCCCGTTTAAATATTTAAACAAATGATATGTGGGTCTCCATTTGCACCCTTGCCCCAGACCCTCACATGTATCAGGGACAGTGATACAAAATCCTGGCTCTCTGTGCATTAAGGCCAAAAAAGACATATGGAGGCAGAGCTTTGGAGAAACAAGGAAAAGAGCTTTATTCTTTGCCAGACAAAGAGGGAACATAGTAGGCTATTGGCTCAAGAACTGGGGCTCACTTCCTGGGGACTAGGGAGAGGTTTTATATCCTAATGAAGGTCTTGCCTTATTTTTTCTTTTGCAAAATTTCAAAATGGCCACAGTTGGCATCAGGTAACTTGGTGACTGGAGTTAGTCTTGTCTAAAGTCCCATCTGAAACAAAGAATGCTACTAGGGTGTGCAGGGGGAGAATACCAGGAGCAGAATGTGATTCATATGGAGTCAGAGAGTAGCTTTGTGAAGGCTAAGTCCGGCTACAAGTGTTTGTTCGTATTAACCAAGAATAACCAAGATTTTTTAACTCTTTCAGACCTGTTTATGTTGTTTTCCCAGCCTGTTCCTTGTTCCTTTTTTTCCTTATCAGAAAAGTCTCACTTTTATGTAAGAAAAATCTCATCTTTATTTTTGCTGCAACAATGGGTCTCAATATCATCTTGGATGATCAGTTGCTCAGTCGTGCCCAACTCTGTGCAACCCCGTGGACTGTAGCCCACCAGGCTCTTCTGCATATGGAATTTCCAGGCAAGAATACTGGAGTGGGTTGCCATTTTCCTCTCCAGGGGATCTTCCCAACCTGGGGATCGAACCTGTGTCTCCCACATCGGCAGGCAGATTCTTTACCACCGCGCCACCTGGGAAGCCCTCAGTAACATGGTATGTTGAAAAAGAAGCTCCATGGTATAAAGAAGTATTTTTATTTCTCTTATCCTGCCCCCTCCCTGTCTTCCCCTCCCCCTCCTCTGCTTCTTACTGTGGTAAATTAATGGAACATAAAATTTACTAATTTAACAATTTTTAGGTGTATATTCATATAGTTGGGTAACCATCAGCATCACCCATCTCCCAAACTTTTTCATCTTGCAAAACTGAAACTCTATATTCATGTTTTGTTTTTTTGTTGTTGTTGTTTATTTGTTTTTATTGAAGTGTAGTTAATTCACAATATCATGTGAAACTCTATACTTATTAAACAATAACTCCCCCTTCTCCCTCTTTCCAGCCCATGGTAAGCCCCATTATATTTTCTGTCATTATGAGTTTGACTACTCAAGGAACTTCCATTCATATAAGTGGAATCATACAGCATTATCTTTTGGTGATTAGCTTATTTCACTTAGCAAAATATCTTCAAGTTCCACCCATCCTGTGGCAACTGTTAAAAGTTCCTGTCCTTTTAAAATGAAATAGTATTATATTTTATGCATATGCTACATTTTGCTTATCCATCCACTCATCAATAGACACGTGAATTGCTTCCGTGTTTTAGTTGTTGTGAATAATGTTGATGGGAACATGGACTTAACAAATATCTGAGACCTCCACTTTAAATTCTTTTGGATATGTACCCAGAAGTGGAAGTGATGAACCAAATGATAATTATGGTAATTATATTTTTTAATTATTTCAGGAGCCAGCATACTGTTTTCCACAGTGGCCATTCCAGTTTACATTCCTGAGTGCAGAACTGATGCTTTGAACTATGGTGTTGGGGAAGACTCTTGAGAGTCCCTTGGACTGCAAGGAGATCCAACCGGTCAATCCTAAAGGAAATCAATCCTGAATATTCATTGGAAGGACTGATGCTGAAGCTGAAGCTCCAGTAATTTGGCCACCTGATATGAGGAGCCAATTCATTGGAAAATGATGCTGGGAAAGATTGAAGGCAGGAGGAGGAGGAGGGGACGACGGAGGATGAGATGGTTGGATGGCATCACCAACTCAATGGACATGAGTTTGAGCAAGCTCTGGGAGATGGTGAAGGACAGGGAAGCCTGGGGTGCTGCAGTCCATGAGGTTGCAAAGAATCGGACATGACTGAGAGACTGAAAAACAGAAGCAATGCACAAGGATTGCAATATCTCTAAATCCTCACCAACATTTGCTAGTTTTTGCTTTTTTATTTTTGTTTTTATAAGAGTCATCCTAATGATTGTGAAGTGGCATCTCACTGTGGTTCAGCTTTGCACTTCACTAATGATTAGTGATGTGGACTATCTTTAGAATACTTATTGGTCATCTGCATATCTTCTTTGGAGAAAATCTATTCATGTTCTTTGCCAATTTTTGGATTGGGTCATTTTGTTGCTGTTGTTTTTTATAGGAGTTCTTTATATGTTCTGGATATTAATCCCTTATGAGATATAGTATGTACAAATATTTTCTCCCATTTCCTAGGTTGTCTTTCCACTCTGTTGATAGTGTCTTTTGATGTGCAAGACTTCCCTGGTGGCTCAGATGGTAAAAGTGTCTGCCTACAATGTGGGACACCTGGGTTCGATCCCTGGGTCGGGAAGATTCCCTGGAGAAGGAAATGGCAACCCGCTCCCATACTCTTGCCTGGAAAATCCCATGGACAGAGAAACCAGGTGGGCTACAATCCATGTGGTCACAAAGAGTCGGAAACCACTGAGCGACTTCACTTTCACTTTGATGCGCAAAAGTTTTTCATGGAATCCAATTTGCTTCTTTTTTCCTTTTTTCGTCTGTGCCTTTGGTGTCATGATCCAACACTACATTGGCCAATCTAAATTTTGTTCCATGTTTTCTTAAGAGTTTTAGCTCTAATGTTTAGGTCTCTGGTCCATTTGTGGTTACTTTTTGTATATGGTATAAAACGAGAGCCCAGCTTCACTCTTCTGAATGTGGATATCCAGTTTCCCTAGCACATTTGTTGAAAAGACTATACTTTCTCCCACTGAATGGTCTCAGTACCCTTGTTGGAAATCATGTGACCATATATGTGAGGGTTTATTTCTAGGGTCTCTATTCCTTTCCATTGATCTCTATGTCTATGGTTATGCCAGTTTCTCACTTTTTTTTGATTACTATAGCTTTGTAGTAAGTATTGAAATCAGAAAGTTTGAGACATTCCATTTTGTTCTTCTGTTTTCAAGATTGTTTTGGCTATTCAGGGTGCCCCGAGATTGCATATGAATTTTAGGACAGATTTTCCTGTCTGACAAAATGTCATTGCATATCGACAGGGATTTCATTAAATGTATAGATCACTATGCAGTGTTGACATCTGAACAATATTAAGTCTTTCAATCCATAAACTTTGGTGTCTTTCTACTTGTTTATGTCTTCTTTAGTTTCTTCTAACATTAGAAAAATGTTTTTATTTTTTCCTTGACTAAGACTCACCTCCTTGGTTAAATTAATTACTATTTTATCCTTTTCGATACTGTTGTAAACTGTGTTGTTTTCTTAATTTCCTTTTCAGATTTTACATTGTTACTATATAGAAATGCAACTGATTTTGAGGCCCTGATTTTTTATTCTGCTACTTTGTCAAATTTTTTTTTTATTGTTTCTAATGGATTTTGGTAGAATTTTAGGCAGATGACACCACCCTTATGGCAGAAAGTGAAGAGGAACTCAAAAGCCTCTTGATGAAAGTGAAAGTGGAGAGTGAAAAAGTTGGCTTAAACCTCAACATTCAGAAAACGAAGATCATGGCATCCGGTCCCACCACTTCATGGGAAATAGATGGGGAACCAGTGGAAACAGTGTCAGACTTTATTTTTCTGGGCTCCAAAATCACTACAGATGGTGACTGCAGCCATGAAATTAAAAGACGCTTACTCCTTGGAAGGAAAGTTATGACCAACCTAGATAGCATATTCAAAAGCAGAGACATTAGGTTCGTCTAGTCAAGGCTATGGTTTTTCCTGTGGTCATGTATGGATGTGAGAGTTGGACTGTGAAGAAGGCTGAACGCCGAAGAATTGATGCTTTTGAACTGTGGTATTGGAGAAGACTCTTGAGAGTCCCTCGGACTGCAAGGAGATCCAACCAGTCCATTCTGAAGGAGATCAGCCCTGGGATTTCTTTGGAAGGAATGATGCTAAAGCTGAAACTCCAGTACTTTGGCCACCTCATGCAAAGAGTTGACTCATTGGAAAAGACTCTGATGCTGGGAGGGATTGGGGGCAGGAGAAGAAGGGGACGACAAAGGATGAGATGGCTGGATGGCATCACTGACTCGATGGACGTGAGTCTGAGTGAACTCCGGGAGTTGGTGATG
>NW_011495069.1:6539514-6541500 GCF_000754665.1 Bison bison bison
CGATGGACGTGAGTCTGAGTGAACTCCGGGAGTTGGTGATGGACAGGGAGGCCTGGCGTGCTGTGATTCATGGGGTCGCAAAGAGTTGGACACGACTGAGCGACTGATCTGATCTGATACATAAAAAGTCATATCTGCAAACAGAGATAATTTTACTTCTTTTTCTTGCTTAAATTGCTCTGTTTAGGACTCCAGGTCTATGTCTAATAGAAATGGCAAAAGCAAGCATCCTTGCCTTCTTCCTGCTCTTAGAGGAAAATCTTTCAGTCTTTCACCATTGATTATGATGTTTGCTGTGGGTTTTTCGTATATGACTTTTATTATGTTGAAATAGTTTCTTTCTATTCCTAGTCTACTGAATGTTTTATGTTGTCAAATTCTTCTTCTGCATCAGTTGAGATGATCATGTGGTTTTTCCCTTCATTCTGTTTCAGTGCTGATCAACTTCAGGAAAAAATTGATAAATTTTCTGTGTTAAACCATCCTTGCATTTCAGGAATAAATTCCACTTGATCATGGTGTATTACTATGATACATTTTACTATGCTGCTGAATGCAATTTGATAGTATTTTGTTAAGGGTTTTTGTATTAATGTTGATAAGAGATATTGGTGTGTGGTTTTCTTTTCTTGTAGTGTCTTATCTAGCTTTGGTATCAGGGTATTATAAAATGAGTTAGGAAGTGTTCCCTCCTCTTTAATTTTTGGGACAATTTTGAGAAGGATTGGTATTAGTTCTTCTCAAATTTTGGCTTCCCTGGTGGCTCAGATGGTAAAGAATCCACCTGCAATGTGGGAGACCTGGGTTTGATCCCTGGGTTGGGAAGATCCCCTGGAGGAGGGCATGGCAACCCACTCCAGTATTTTTGCCTGGAGAATCCCCATGGACAGAGGAGCCTGGCAGGCTACAGTGCATAGGGTTGGAAAGAGTCGGACATGACTGAGTGACTAAGCACAGCACAAATGTTGGTAGAATTCACCAGTGAAGCCATTAGGTCAAAGCTTTTCCTTTGTCAGAAGATTTTGATAACTGATTTAATCTCCTTGCTAGTTATAGGTCCAAAAAGATTTTTTATTACTTTATGACTCAGTCTTGGTAGGTTATGTGTTTCTAGAAATGCTTACCTTTCATCTAGATTATCCCATTTGTTGGAGTACAGTTGTTCATAGTACTCTCTTATAATCGTGTGTGTGTGTGTGTGTGTGTGTGTGTAGAACTGGTAGTAATGTTTCTACTTTCACTCTAGATTCTGAGTAAATTGAGTCCTCTCTTTTTTCTTAGTCAATAAAGCTAATTTGTCAATTCTGTTGCATTTTTTTTCAAAGAACTAGCTTTTGGTTTTGTTGGTTTTCTATTCTCTATTTTACTTATCTCTGTTCAAATCTTCATTATTTCCTTTCTTCTGCTATCTTTGTGCTTAGTTTGCTTTTCTTTTCTAGTCCTTTAAGCTGGAAAGCTAGACTGTTCATTTGAGATATTTCTTGTTTTTCATTGTGTTTATACATACCCGTTTCTTCCTTAGCCCTGTTTCTTCTGGGTTGCAAAAGTTTTGATATGTTGTGCTCTCAATTTCATTTGGTTGTAAGTGCTTCCTAATTTCTCTTATGATATATTTGATCCATCCATTGTTTAAGAGTGTCTTGTTTAATTTCCACAACTCTGTGACTTTTCCAGTTTTCCTTCTGTTACTGACTTCTGACTTCATCCTGTTGTAGTCAGAGTTCAGTTCATTCAGTTCAGCCCCTCAGTCATGTCTGACTCTGTGATCCCATGGACTGCAGCACGCCAGGCCTCCCTGTCCATCAACAACTCCTGGAGCTTACTCAAACTCATGTCCATTGAGTCGGTGATGTCATCCAACCATCTCATCCTCTGTCGTCCCCTTCTCCTCTTGCTTTCAATCTTTCCCAGCATCAGGATCTTTTCAAATGAGTCAGTTCTTCACATCAGGTGGCCAAAGTATTGGAGTTTCAGCTTCAGCATCAG
>NW_011495069.1:6541600-6557930 GCF_000754665.1 Bison bison bison
GCTTCAGCATCAGTCCTGCCAATGAATATTCAGGACTGATTTCCTTTCAGATGGACTGGTTGGATCTCCTTGCAGTCCAAGGGACTCTAAAGAGTCTTTTCCAACACCACAGTTCAAAAGCATCAATTCCTCGGCACTCAGCTTTCTTTATAGTCTGGCTCTCATATCCATACATGACTATTGGAAAATCCATAGCTTTGACTAGATGGACCTTTGTGGTCAGAGAAGATACTTTAAATGATATCCATATTTTTTAATATATTGAGACTTAATTTAAGACATAAAATATGGTCTACACTGGAAAATGCCCCATGACACTTGAGAAGAAAGCATATGTTGTTGTTGTTAGGTAGAGTGTCCTCTATATGTCTGTTAGATCTGGTTCGTTTATTGTGTTGTTAGACAAGTCCTCTCTATTTTTTTTTTTAACTTGTCTTCTACCTGATTATTCTATTTTTTAATGAGAATGGCATGTTGAAGTCTCCAACCATCATTGTAGAAATCTCTATTTCTCCCTCAGTTCTATCAATTTTTGCTTAATACATTTGATGGTCTGTTATTATGTACATAAACTTATTCTTTTAAATCTGTGCAAGTTGATTGTCTTTTTCAGTCAGTGGGTGACACACCCATTTTTATGGGCAGATGACCTTTTTGATTACTCCTAGGCAGGGATGACATTTATCCAGTATGCTCCCAATGGTCCTGCTTCTGCTGCTGCTGCTAAGTCACTTCAGTCGTGTCCAACTCTGTGCGACCCCATAGATGGCAGCCTATCAGGCTCCCCCCTGGGATTCTCCAGGCAAGAACACTGGAGTGGGTTTCCATTTCTTTCTCCAATGCATGAAAGTGAAAAGAGAAAGTCAAGTCGCTCAGTCGTCTCCGACTCTTAGCGACCCCATGGACTACAGCCCACCGGGCTTCTCCGTCCATGGGATTCTTCAGGCGAGAGCTGTCTAATTTTGATTAGTCAAATGTCTGATGTTGTCTGTGCTACACCAATAGTTCTTTTACATTATCATCATTTTGGGGGTGGATGGGTGGGTAATAGAAATCTTTGATTACTTTAAATTTTAAACCCATTTTAACCCAGTAATTAAAGTTGGCCTGTCCAGGTAATAATCAGAACTTTGAACTTGGTTGAGAGTTGATGCTCCTTTCTTCCTTATTCTTCTTCTGCAGCTTGCTAACTATATAGCTTTTGACACCACTGAGATTTCAGTCACAGAGGAGGAAAGGCAAAGGAGAACAGGAAAGTTCCTTCTGTACTAGATAGAGCTCTTTTCAGATGGCTTCATGTTTTCCTAGCTAGATGGACATCGAAAGCTGCCTCTTTTTCTCATGGGCACTTTTGGGAGTTCTTCAGGAACTCCTCTTCGTGAGTTTACCTGACTGTGATTTCTTTGCATTGGTCATGCTCCTCCTTAAGCTGGCGGCTGCAGAAGTTCTCTCAGCTTCTGTCTCTTAGCAGTATACTTTCACTGCAGGAACCACCTTTGTGGGCAGGATCCCTTTGAAAATAACCCCACATATTTATAGTCTAGCCTCTCTTTGCTTCCTTTCTAATTGGCATTAAGGATATATGCACAAATTTACTGGGCTGAAAATAGCTTGGACTCAGAAGGGTAGCGACCTCCCGTTCCAGAGCAAGCTGTATTCTATTTCCTAGAAATACAGACCCTGCAGACTATGCCAGTGTAGCAGAGAGACTAAAAGCAGAGGTTTTGGTATCTGCTTAACCCAGGTGAGAGTTCTCTGTATATGACTCTGAGAATATCACTCAACCTGCCTCTCTGAACTTCAATTTTCTCATCTGTTAAGTGGAGATAATAATATTACATACCTAAGGAGGAGTGCGTTGAGAATTAAATAAGATAATGCATGTAAATTGCTTGGTACACTGTCTTGCTCATTGTAAAGTGCTCAGTACTCATTCCTTATTATCTAATAGGGGGTTCATTTGGAATATGCAAAAGAGCATAGCTTTGAATTGCACAAGGTATCAGTTATAACAAGATAAAATAAAGATCTATCCATTAAAGGTAAGGAGATGGTATAAAAATTCAGCAATGGTGAACTGGAGTCAAGAAATCAGACTATCCTTGGGTAAGATATTTCACACCCCCATGCCTTAGAAGCCGTGAATTTAAAGGAGGCTGCTTGGTGCCCATGTAGTCACATCACGGTGTCAACTAGGCCCAAGTGTTTAATCATTTACTAAAGCTGTGTCACCACGTGTTTTTGTGCTGTGGCGAACACAAGCTCTCGGGCCATGGGAGTTTGACTCACAGTCTCTTCCCAAGCCTATGCAATCAGCCTCAGAACAAACATCAGCCTGCCTGAGTCAGTGGAAAATTCCAGATGTTTGTTGCTCATTCGCTGCCAAATCGATGACTAGGGAGGCCATCAACTGTGATGAGTAGGTAGAGCCTATTACCACCATGGTCCCCAGAAGAAAGAACTGTCCCATAGGCATATTCCTTACAAGGGCCACATAAAATATGTCATCTTTAAAAACCTTTTCAAATTTTCTAGGCTATTTCTTTTCTGTGTAAATTCACTAACTCCGCTTACAGACCCAGTGTCAGAGAAGCAGCCATAAATAACAAGGAGGGAGAAAAGTGTCCTCAAAGCTGGAGACTTCACTTTTACCTTGATGTTTGTGGTGGTTTAGCCGTTAAGTCAGAGAAGGCAATGGCATCCCACTCCAGTACTCTTGCCTGGAGAATCCCATGGATGGAGGAACCTGGTAGGCTGCAGTCCATGGGGTCGCTAAGAGACACGACGGAGCGACTTCACTTTCACTTTTCAGTTTCCTGCATTGGAGAAGAAAATGGCAACCCACTCCAGTGTTCTTGCCTGGAGAATCCCAGGGGCGGGGGAGCCTGGTGGGCTGACGTCTGTGGGGTCACACAGAGTCGGACACGATTGAAGTGAATTAGCAGCAGCAGCAGCCGTTAAGTCATGTCTGACTCTTTGTGACCTCATGGACTGTGGCCTGCCAGGCTCCTCTGTCCAGGGATTCTCCAGGCGAGAATCCTGGAGTGTGTTGCCATTTCCTTCTCCAGGGGATCTTCTTGACCCAGGAATCGAACCCGGGTCTCCCGCATTGCAGGCAGATTCTTTACCGACGGAGCTACAAGGGAAGCCCTACCTTGATGGTGGGGGCATGCATTAAAAGTCTGACCTATATATTTACTTTAGTAATTTCACCTCTAGGAGTTTATTTAAAGGAAATGTATTTAAGGAAGTGAAGTTTTATCTATAAGGATATTCAGCTCAGCATGTAATAGTAAAGATTGCAAACAACAGTAGGGAGGTTGGTGAAGTTAGTGACAGAGGGTCACAGCACAGCACACTGGTAACAGCCGTAAATAGGTGTGTATATACGCACAGAAACACATTCACAATACACTGAGTCTAAGAAGTGAAAAGAAAAAGTCAGGTAACAAAAGAATGTATACCATCTATTACCATTTTTATAACAAGAGGGAAAAAGCTCAATAACTAGGATCTTTCTATGTGTCAGGCATTGTTCCAAGTACTTCAAAGGTGTTGACTTATTTAATTCCTTACACTAACTATTAGGTACTATTATTATCACCATTTTATGGAAAAGGAAACTAAAACACAGAGGGGTTAAAGAGCCTGCCACGGTCATATGCCAGTAAGTCACAGTTCTGAGATTTGACTCTGGACAGGCTGTGGAGTCTGTGCTCATATTGCTTCTCAGTATAGGAAAAAAGGCTGGAAGGATGTCCTCAGAAAACCTTATCTCTGTGCTTATCTCTGGGAGGTAATATGTTTTGTTATGTTTCTTTGTTTATCTGCCTTCTCTACAGTTAACACACATTACCCTTATGTAGCAAGACAAACGCCAATAAAAATGTTTAAGGAGATCTTTTTGCAGATTTGAACCAGTCTCTCTAAGCCTCAATTTCCTCATTTGTAGAAGAACACTACAAATTCTTTACTCTATTTAATAGTACAAATAGAGAGTAATAACATCTTTCCCACAGAACTAATGCCAATATTAAAGCAATGCTGTGAAAGCACTCTGATAATGTAGATTTGGGATGTGTTAAAAAGTGCCAGTTGGACTATAAAGAAAGCTGAGCTCGAAGAATTGATGCTTTTGAACTGTGGTGTTGGAGAAGACTCTTGAGAGTCCCTTGGACTGCAAGGAGATCCACCCAGTCCATCCTAAAGGAGATCAGTCCTGCGTGTTCATTGGAAGGACTGATGCTGAAGCTGAAAGTCCAATACTTTGGCCACCTGATGTGAAGAGCTGACTCATTGGAAAAGACCCTGATGCTGGGAAAGATTGTAGGCAAGAGGAGAAGGGGACGACAGAGGATGAGATGGTTGGATGGCATCACTGACTCGATGGACATGGGTTTGGGTGGACTCCAGGAGTTTGTGATGGACAGGGAGGCCTGGTGTGCTGCAGTCCATGGGGTCGCAAAGAGTAGGACACGACTGAGCGACTGAACTGAACTGAAAAAGTGCCGGGTGCTACAGTACAAAGCAATAGAAAGTAGAATGCAATGAGGCAAGGTGTCTGCAGGAATTCAGAGACTGTCAAGTTGAGCAAACTCGTGGGAGCTCAAAGGGCTTCATCGCTCTTCTGATTCTCTTTAGAGCCTTCCATGACTTCTTTTTTGGCACCATTTATTTATTTGGCTGTACCAGGTCTCAGTTGTGGCATGCAGATCTTCCATCTTCACTGCAGCAGGCAGGATATTTTAGTTGTGGCATGCGGGATCCGGTTCCTGGACCAGGGGTCAAACCTGGGCTCCCTGTATTCTGAGAGAATCTTAGCCTCTTAGCACTGGGCCGCCAGGGAAGTCCCGAGCCTCCCATGACTTCTGAGCTGAGGATTATATGCCTCTTCCTCATGCCCTAGGCATGACTTGTTGGGAGACAGGTATTGTCATGGTCTTATATATAAGTAAATGGCTCTCATAGCCCATTACTATTTTTTTTCATTGAGTATTGGTCTCCCAGATTTCCTCTTATTATCAATCCACTTGCCAGTCGGAGGCTGTTATGGTTGTTCTGAATGTTGCTGCCCATCTCACTGTTCACACAGCTTCTGGCCTGAAGGACTGGGAGTTCTCCCTGCAGTGGGCAAAGGGATGGACAGCTTGGCTTAATGGACTAGCAGGGAGCTTGCTGATAGACCTGGAGTCTGCTTGTGAGATACACACATCATAACCTATGTTCCTCTGGGTATGCAGGAGCTAGTTTCTCACTTTTTCCGGTTGTTTGGTATGATCACCACCTTTGAGGATTATGGAGGACAAAGGGGGTCTCCTTCACACATGCATCCCTATGTAGAGGGGCTGCCCTTTGGAAAACCGAAAGCAGAAATTGTCAACCAGAGTGAGACACTGCAATCAGGTGTATGGTGGGCAAAACTGTATCTTCATCTTGGTAAGATCTTCAGCTGGACCTAAGAATGAAACTGACACAAAGCAAACGAGCAAGATAGACACATTCAAGTCTATTTAACAAAAGTTTTGTGTGACATAGGAGCCTACATAAGGAAATGAAGACCCTAAGAAGTGGCAAAGCCTAAATGCTTTTCATTTTTTTTAAATTTATTTATTTTTATTTTATTTCTGATTGTGTTGGGTCTTTGTTGCTGTGTTTGGGCTTTCTCTACTTTCTGGGGACAGGGGCTACTCTCTAGCCGATTTCTCATTGCAGTGGTTTCTCGTTGCAGAGGACAGGATCTAGGCACACAGGTTTCAGTAGCTACAGTCCCTGGGCTCTAAAGCAGGGGCTCAGTAGTTGTGGCACATGGGCTTAGTTGCCCTTTGGCATTTGGGAACCTCCTGGACCAGAGGTTTCATTTCAAGGAGGATTCTTAGCCACTGGACCACCAGAGAAGTTCCCTACATACTTCTTTATTAGATTGAACAAAGAGAGGCAATTTCGGAAAAATAACTAAAATATGTGGGGAGCCTAAACCAAGATGGGGGCTTCCCTGATGGCTCAGCAGGAAAGAATCCACCTGCAATGCAGGAGACATAGGCGACTCGGGTTCAATCCCTGGGTTGGGAAGATCCCCTGGAGGAGGAAATGGAGACCCACTCCAATATTCTTGCCTGGAAAATTCCATGGACAGAGGACCCTGACAGGCTACAGTCCATACAGTCACAAAGAGTCAGACATGTCTGACCATGCACGTGCAAAGGAAGATGAGTCGTTATCGAATTGGGTCCCATTCCTTGCTGCTTATAAAATCAATAGATACTCTATCAGTGTTGATACAAAAGCTGCCTTTAATCAGAATGCCAGAAATCTGGGCAGATGGACTCAGTGTCTTCCAAAACCATCTCTGAAGTTTCTGCTCAGCCATGATAACTTTTAAAGGGAACAGGGAAGCAATCTCCATTCATCATTGAGATGAGGGGTCAGAGTTGTCACCATCCCCCACTGTGCAGGCTTGTGTGCCAGCTTGTTGACGCCTCATGATCTTCACTTAAATTTTGTCTCAATTAGAAAATAAGCCAAAGGCAAAATGAATTTTAAGTAAAGTAAGTCCTTGAGGACTCCTGATCTTTATTTAGATGTTATCTTGTTCACACAGTTTGTTTGAAAGATTGCTGAAGGGGAAGCTACGGAAGAGATTTGATCATCTGTTGATTTCTTCATTTCTACTTCATCGATCTACGGAAAGAACGAACAAGTTATATTGTGTGATCAAAAGATTTGAAAGGAGTGCTAGAGCTGAAGATGAGTATAGCATGGGGGTGCCTTGTTTAAGATTAGTGTCAAGAAAAAGGGGTGCCTCTTTCAGAGAGTTCTTTCCTGCAAAGGGATTTTTTTTTCTGCCAAAAGCTGCTTAGAAATCCCTACTTGTCTGAACATCATTCCATTTCTACGGCATCATGGGTGAAAGTTCATCTTCTGTAGCTTCTTCGTGCTGATATAGAGCACCATATCTTTAGAGTGGAAAATATCTACATGGGTATGTAGAATCTCTTTGCTGACTGTTGTACTCACCTATTCACACATGTGGGCAGAACAAGCTACAGTTATTCTGATGCCAACAAATATATAGATTATTATGAGCAATAATGCTAATCCCATTCTCTTACAGCCAATTCTGGGAAATGTGTGAGCCATAGACTCAGTACTGCTCAATATGGAGCAGCTTATGTCATGGTTGCAATCTGGTCATCAGTTAGCTTTTTCCCTACATTGTGGCAGTTCTTACAGTGTCTGTAAAACAACCCAGGAATGTGCATCAGACACTGAATCTGTGACTCTATTGTCCTAATCATTAACTGGAGCCTGCTCTTTTGTGATTCAGGGAGGCCTGGGAGATTTCAACTTTTCTGTAAACAAGAGGCAGGAGATATGAAGGGGCCTTTGTACTTGAATGTTCAAACTACTGTCCAATTGCACTCACCTCACATGCTAGCAAAGTAATGCTCAAAATTTGCCATGCCAGGCTTCAACAGTTTCCTGAACCGAGAAATTCCAAATGTTCAAGCTGGATTTAGAAAAAGCAGAGGAACCAGAGATCAAATTGCCAATATCCATTGGATCATCAAAAAAGCAAGAGAGTTCCAGAAAAACATCTACTTCTGCTTTATTGACTAGGCCAAAGCCTTTGACTATGTGGATCACAACAAACTGTGGAAAATTCTGAAAGAGATGGGAATACCAGACCACCTGACCTGCCTTCTGAGAAATCTATATGCAGGCCAAGAAGCAACAGTTAGAACCAGACATGGAACAATGGACTGGTTCCAAATTCGGAAAAGAGTACATCAAGGCCGTATATTATCATCCTGCTTATGTAACTTCTATGCAGAGTACATCATGTGAAATGCCAGGCTGGATGAAGCACAAGCTGGAATCAAGATTGCTGGGAGAAATATCAATAACCTCAGATATTCAGGTGACACCACCCTTATGGCAGAAAGCAAGAGGAACTCAGGAGCTTCTTGATGAAAGTGAAAGAGGAGCGTGAAACAACTGGCTTAAAACTCAACATTCAAAAAACTAAGATCATGGCATCTGGTCCCATCACTTCATGGCAAATAGATGGGGAAATGATGGAAATAGTGAGAGACTTTATTTTCTTGGGCTCCAAAAACACTGTGGGTGGTGACTGTAGCCATGAAATTCAAAGATGTTTGCTCCTTGCAAGAAAAGGTATGACCAACCTAGACAGCATATTAAAAAGCAGAGATATCATGCTGCCAACAAAGGTCTGTCTAGTCAAAGCTATGGTTTTTCCAGGAGTCATGTATGGACGTGAGAGTTGGAGCATAAAGAAAGCTGCTCCAAAGAATTGATGCTTTTGAACTGTGGTGTTGGAGAAGACTCTTGAGAGTCCCCTAGATAGCAAGGAGATCCAACCAGTCGATCCTAAAGGAAATCAGTCCTAAATATTCACTGGAAGGACTGATGCTGAAGCTGAAGCTCCAATACTTTGGCCACCTGATGCAAAGAACTGACTCATCAGGAACTGACTTTCCTGATGCTGGAAAAGATTGAATGTGGGAGGAGAAGGAGACAACAGAGGATGAGACGGTTGGGTGGCATCACCGACTCAGTGGACATGAGTCTGAGTAAACTCCGGGAGTTGATGATGCATGCTGCAGTCCATGGGGTCACAAAGAGTCAGACATGACTGAGCAACTGAACTGAACTGACTTGTACTTGGAGAAGGGGGTGTGGCCTCAGGGTTCTGCTTCATTTTGGAGTTACTTCTGACAAGTTCTGTTTGTAAGAATTCTCTTGGCCTTGATCCCCCATCGCTGATGATAAGACTGTTTCTTTCCTCCTAATATCAAAGGGATATCTTTCACAAGAGAATTTTCTCCTGTTCTCAGGAAGAAAAGGCAAGGCGGGTCAGAGCATCCTTCTTGTACCTATTGTTTTTCAAGTGTCTTTAGCTCAAAATAATCATTGTGGCCAAGTGGCATATTTGGGAATGGTGTATTCTGCCAGCCCTCAGCTGGATCTGGAATACCCCAGCACCCATCCTTAAAGATTCTGATCCTGGACTGGGGGTCCTGGCATCTGAAGCCTTGAAAGGTCCTGGAAATTGAGAACCTTTGGGTCAGAATCACAGAAAGTGTGGGAGTTTTGCAGTGACTTCCTGTGCCCCATTTAGTAATTAAACCAAAATCGCTCTAATGGCTGAGGACTGATTTGCAATTGCTCTGGAACATGTGAGCAACTGGGAAGTCCACAGCAGCTGTTTCCCCAGGAAACAAAACCACTGTGTGGGGAGGGGTGTGTGTTGATACCAGTTTGGCAACAAGATAAGACCCCCAAGATACATAACATCAGGCAGGAGGTTCACTTTCCTCTTGGCAGGTCCCAGGAAACTTGCTTCCCCTAAATGAAATAAACCATCAGCTGACAGAGCTGCAAGTATTCAAAGCTGTGCCCCAAATTCATAGATGAGCTTGAAGAAGAAAAAGAACCAAACCAGCTTGTTTGACATACAGGGGTGTAAGGGATCCAGCCTGAAAGCCAGGCAGTTCAACGGGAGACTTGTTCCCAATGTTTGGCAAACACGTGTGTTTTGTCTCACCATCCCTGACCTTTGTGGGGTCTAAATATTGAACAATAAGCATCAGTCTGCCACTCACCAGTCTTTCAAAGCTGGACTTTCAGAAATGCCTTTTTGGGGACTTCCTTGGTGGTCCAGCGGTTACGATGCCTTGCAGGGATGCAGGGGACACGGGTTTGAACCCTGTTTGGAGAACTGAGATCCCGCATGCCATGCAGTGCAGCCAAAAAATAAATAATTTTTAAAAAAGAAAGAAATGCTTTTTTTGCCTCATTTCTACTTATAGATTAGGTAGGTTTTGTTGATTTTAGCTCCTACAGATACTAATTCAAAACAGATTCCCAGGGGGAAAGAATGTCAATGAATGTGGAAATCCTCTCATTTTCCTCCCATTCTACAGGGTCTGAGCACAATGTCCGTAATCTGCATTCCTTTCCAATGTTAGCAGGTTAATTTTTGTGTTTATATATAATTGGCACTACCTGTCCTTTGATTCTCAGGGGAAGAACTGAGAAAACAAATGTCCCAGACACCAACTTCCCTCTCTGATATATAGTAAAGGGAAAAGGTTTTGAGTTGTTTAGTGCTTGAATGGAGCCTCATTCACTGTTGTGTTCCCAGGGCTTGATGGAGTGCCTGTCTCAAAGAAGCCACCAGCTAAATCTTTGTTAAACAAATGCATGGCATGAAGCACTCACGTATTTATTATGCATTTGGTGCCCAGCATTGGTAACTCCTCTACATCCTGAGAGCTATTTGTTTATATCAATAATTTCCTATTTGAACTGAGAACCATTACTTAGATAGTGTTGGTGGAACTGACTTTAAAGCCTAGCCTAGGACATGCGGAGGCTGGGCCAAAGCAGAAATGACGCTCAGTTGTGGATGTGTCTGGTGGTGAAAGCAAAGTCCAATCCTGTAATGAACAGTACTTCATAGAAACCTGAAATGTTAGGTCCATGAATCAATGTAAATTGGACATGGTGAAGCAAGAGATGAACATCAGAATCTTAGGAATCAGTGAACTAAAATGGACAGGACAGGATGAATTTGATTCAGATGACCATTATATCTACTACTGTGGGCAAGAATCCCTTAGAAGAAAGGGAGTAGCCTTCATAGTCAACAAAAAATTCAAAATGTAGTAATTCGGTGTAATCTGAAAAACGACAGAATGATCTTGGTTCATTTCCAAGGCGAACCATTCAATATCACAGTAATCCAAGTCTATGCTCCAACCACTAATGCCAAAGAAGCTAAAAGTGACCACCAGTTCTGTGAAGACCTACAAGACCTTCTAGAACTAACACCCAAAAAAGATGTCCTTTTCATCACAGGGGATTGGAATGCAAAAGTATGAAGTCAAGAGATACCTGGAATAACAGGCAAGTTTGGGTTTGGAGTACAAAATGAAGCAAGTTAAAGGTTAACAGAGTTCTGTCAAGAGAACACACTGGTCATAGTAAACACCCTTTTCCAACAACACAAGAGACAACTCTACACATGGACATCACCAGATGCTCAATACTGAAACCAGATTGATTATATTCTATGCAGCCCAAGATGGAGAGGCTCTATACAGTCAGCAAAAACAAGACCGGGAGCTGACTGTGCCTCAGATCATGAGTTCCTTACACCAAAATTCAGACTCAAACTGAAGAAAGTTGGGAAAACCAGTAGGCCACTCGGGTATGACCTGAATCAAACCCCTTATGACTGTACAGTGGAAGGACAAATAGATTCAAGGGATTAGATCTAGTAGACAGAGTGCCTGGAGAAATATGGACAGGGGTTTGTGACACTGTACAGGAGACAGTGACCAAAATCGTCCCAAAGAAAAAGAAATGCAAGAAGGCAAAGTGGTTGTCTGAGGGGGCTTTTCCAATAGCTGAGAAAAGAAGAGAAGAGAAAGGCAAGGGAGAAAGGGAAAGATATACCCAACTGAACACAGAGTTCCAGAGAACAGCAAGGAGAGATAAGAAAGCCGTCTTAAGTGAACAATGCAAAGAAACAGAGGAAAACAACAGAATGGGAAAGATTAGAAGTCTCTTCAAGAAAACTGGAGATACCAAGGGGATATTTCACACAAGGACGGGCACATTAAAGGACAGAAATGGTAAAGACCTAACAGAAACAGAAGAGATTAAGAAGAGGTAGCAAGAATACACAGAAAAACTATACCAAAAAAAGTCTTAATGACCCAGATAACCATGGTGGTGTGGTCACTCACCTAGAGCCAGACATCCTAGAGCATGAAGTCAAGTGGGCCTTAGGAAGCACTACTACAAACAAACCTAGTGGAGGTAATAGAATTCCAGCTGAGCTATTTAAGATCCTAAAAGATGATGCTGTTAAAGTGCTGCAGTCAATATGTCAGCAAATTTGTAAAACTCAGCAGAGGCCACAGGATTAAAAAGGTCAGTTTTCATTCCAACCACAAAGCAGGGCAATGCCAAAGAATGTTCAAATTACCATACAGTTGCGCTCATTTCACAAGCTAGCAAGGTTACGCTCAAAATCCTTCAAGCTAGGCTTCAGTAGTATGTGAACTTCCAGATGTACAAGCTGGGTTTAGAAAAGACAGAGGAACCAGAGATCAAAGTGCCAACATTTGTTGGATCACAAAAAAAGCAAGAAAATTCCAGAAAAACTTCTACTCCTGCTTCATTGACTAATGTAAAACCTTTGACTGTGTGGATCATAAGAAACTGTGGAAAATTCTTAAAGAGATGGGAATACCAGACCACCTTACCTGCCTCCTGAGAAACCTGTATGCAAGTAAAGAAGCAAAGTTAGAACCTTATTTGGAACAATGGACTGGTTCAAAATTGGAAAAGGAGTACATCAAGGCTGTACATTGTCACCTGCTTATTTAATTTATATGTAGAGTATATCACATGAAATGCCATGTTGGAGGAATCCCAAGCTGAACTCAAGACTGTCAGGAGCAATATCAACAACCTTAGATTTGCAGATGACACAACTCTAAGGACAGAAGGTGAAGAGGAACTAAAGAGACTCTTGATGAGGGTGAATGAGGGGAGTGAAATAGCTGGCTTAAAACTCAACATTCAAAAAACTAAGATCATGGCATCCAGTCCCATCACTTCATGGCAAATAGATGGGGAAAAAGTGAAAACAGTGATAGATTTTATTTTCTTTGGTTCCAAAATCACTGTGGATGGTGACTGCCATGAAGTTAAAAGACACTTGCTCCTTGGTAGAAAAGCTATGACAAACCTAGACAGCATATTAAAAAGCGGAGACATCACATTGCTGACAAAGGTCTGTATAGTCAAAGCTACGATTTTTTCATGTATGGGTGTGCGAGTTGGCCCATAAAGAAAGCTGAGTGCTGAAGAATTGGTGCTTTTGAACTGTGGTGTTGGAGAAGACTCTTTAGAGTCCCTTGGACAGCAAGGAGATCCAACCAGTCCATCCTAAAGGAAATCAGTCTTGAATATTCATCGGAAGGACTGATGCTGGAGCTGAAACTCCAATACTTTGGTCACCTGATGTGAAGAACTGACTCAATGGAAAAGACCCTAATGCTGGGAAAGATTGAAGGCAAAAAGAGAAGAGGACGACAGAGGACAAGGTGGTTAGATAGCATCATGGACTGAATGGACTTGAATTTGAGAAAACTCCAGGAGATAGTAAAGGACAGGGAAACCTGTCCATGGGAGGTTGGGGTCCTGCATGGGCTGCAGTTCATGGGGTCACAAAGAGTTGGACACAACTGAATTACAACAATATTGGATGTCCTGAAGAGAATGTGTTTTCCACTCCTGCTTCCAGTTCTGGGCTGTTGTGAGTACTTGGTAAATGATTAATGAAGGATGAGGCTGGAGCTGTATTGTGAGACTCCTGGGAGCCTGGGACATGGTGTAGGCTTTAACAGTGCTCTTTGGAGGGCCCTGGGGAGGACACAGAGGTGAGTCAGAGACAGATGCTGCAGGGAACATGGAGTGGGCTTTGAAGCCTTAGTTTGTGGCTTTCAGCTTTAAACTGTTCTAAGCCTCAGATTCTTTATCTGTACAGTGGCGATAAAAATATCACCTACTCTATATTAATGTCTTGTCAACAAAACAACTTAGCACAGGGCAGAGGGAGGCAGAATAAGTATCCAATACACCATGTGTGTGTACCCAAGCATCAGATACCTTCAGTAGAGTTCAGTTGCTCAGTCACGTCTGACTCTTTGTGACCCCATTGACTGCAATATGCTAGGCTTCCCTGTCCATCACCAACTCCCGGACTTGCTTAAACTCATGTCCATCAAGTCAGTGATGCCATCCAACCATCTGATGCTCTGTCATCCCCTCTCTTCCTGCCTTCAATCTTTCCCAGCATCAGAGTCTCTTCCATTGAGTCAGTTCTTCGAATCAGGTGGCCAAAGTATTGGAGTTTCAGCTTCAGCATGAGTCCTTCCAGTGAATATTCAGGACTGATTTCTTTTAGGATTGACTGGTTTGATCTCCTTGCTGTCCAAGGGACTCCCAAGAGTCTTCTCCAACACCATAGTTCAAAAGTATCAGGTCTTCGGCACTCAGCTTTCTTTATAGTCGAACTCTCACTTTCATACATGACTACTGAAAAAACCATAGCTTTGACTAGATGGACCTTTGTTGGCAAGGTAATGTCTCTGCTTTTTAACATGCTGTCTAGGTTAGTCATAGCTTTTCTTCTAAGCAACAAGCTTCTTTGAAATTTCATGGCTGCAGTCACCATCTGCAGGACTTTGGAACCTCCAAAAATAAAGTCTCTCAAATACATTACAGGTGTGTTTATACAGATAAGGTCTGGAGGCTGATTTAAGTTTGTAATACAACTTGGGGCCAATACAGGTTTTTTTTTTTTTTTAAAGTAACACAATCAGATCCATGAGGGCAGAATGGAGGGAGAAGAAGGATTGTAGCAGGGATGAATTTAAAAGATATTTGGATGATAATAAAAAAAGAATTAGAAAAAAAAAGTGTTCAGACTAAAACAAGACTGTTCATTATACAAAAAGTGAAAGTCACACAGTCCTGTCCTACTATTCAGGACCCCATGGACTATACAGTCCGTGGAATTCTCCAGGCCAGAATCCTGGAGTGGGTAGCCTGTTCCTTCTCCAGCGGTCCTTCCCAACCCAGGGATTGAACACAGGTCTCCCGCACTGCAGGTGGATTCTTTACCAACTGAACCCCCAGGGAAGCCCAAACCACTATATTAAAAAATACATTGCAATGGTCTTTTTAAAAGTCAAAGTCTTGAATCCATTAAATACCACTTAGCTGTCATCTAGCTGCATGTCTAAAGTCAGCTTCTTAAATTTTTAGGAAACAGATTACACTTTCAGTGAGGTAGTAGTTCCTTGTTATGTACATCTTATTTGACTATAATGCTTAGCAGCTGAAAGTCCCATGCTCAGAAATATCTCTTCTACTCTACACATTTCACCAAATTAATTTGATTAACAAACTCCTCTTTTAAAATGGTTTTCTTAAGAAACTTAAGGTCCATGGGTAGAAGAACATGGGGGTGGGGGATGATGGTAGCAGAAAAACTCAAGATTAAAAAACGAATCGTGGGACTTAAACAAAGTACACATAAATCTTGTAACAAAAATGTTTGTATGTTTGTAGAAACTGGTGTTCTCCTTTAAAACGCCAGCTTTGGGTTGCTTATCCATTTACTCCAAAGCAGTTGCCCCTTTCCTCTTCCTGGCACCTTGGTGGCACAGTCAACTGAACTCTTTTCTTCCCCCTTTCACTTACAAACGGAGCCGAAAGGGGGAAATGAGAGAGCCCCATTCTCTCAAACTTTTCTCGTGCACTTAGCATGTGCTCTGGGCTCAAACGAGTGTGTGCGTGAGTGACTGGGTCGACAAGTAGCTACAGTACGGTGTGACTCAAGTTTAGGACAAAAGAGGAACTGATTAACTTGATCCGCACAAGTGTCGGAAACCTCTTCACAGAGGAGGCAACTTCTCAAGAATTTCGAGGCTGCGGGCAGGGAGGGCGGGAGGGAACCACAAGCTGGGGGAGCTGCAAAGGAATTCCCTTGACAGGGGAACACGGTCGAAGTGTCAGGACTAAGTGGCCAAGGGTCGGCCTCGGGAAGCAACTTGGTGGAGTATCTTGCATCGTAAGAGACTGGTTACACGGTTAGGTGAATTTAACTCGGGAACTCAAAGCTGCCTTCAGTGACGCCCCACGGCGGGGAACCATCGGGTGCCAAGGGCCGCGGGATCCGCGAACCGGGCAGCCCCGGTATAAGCCGCGATCCGGGTGAACCGCTCACGTCCCTTCCCCGGCGCCGGACGCGCGCACGGCTCGGAGTCGCCGTGACGGGTTGGCGCTGACTGCGTCCTTGGGTGCCGAGCCTGGCCAGGCGGGCGCCTCCCGGGAGAGGACAGTGTCACCCGGGGCCCTGCAGAGGGTCGGCCACCGGGACCGCGGCGGTTATTCCCGACATGCTCCTCTCAGGGAGGATTTCAAACCTTCGGCCACAGCCAACTCCCCTCCCTCGGCCCCGTCGGGCCCCAGCAACAGGCGGTGGCCCGCGTATCATTGGCCGGGTCGCGCGAAAGCGTGTTTTGATTGGCCGCCGCGCCTCCCGGCCCCGCTTCAGCGCTCGCCGCCGCCTCCATTTTGTCGGTAGAGACAGGAGGAGGAGGTCGGTGGAGACGTTGGGGTGGCCAGCAACTAGCTCGTCGGTGCTCGTGGGCTTCGCCCGTTCCGTGCCTCGTCTCTCCCTGGAAGGGGAGCGGGGCTTTGAAGCCAAGCAGAAGCCGCC
>NW_011495069.1:6558152-6598851 GCF_000754665.1 Bison bison bison
CCACGTCGAAGCCCAACCCCGTTGCGGAAGACCCGAACTTTCCGGGCTCGCTTTGGGAATGATTCAGGGTCTGGAAACTAATTTCCTTAGGGCGTTAAAACAGTCTGGAGGGGCCTTTCACCCTTTCGATAAGAGCTTCTTGCTTGGTAACTTGGTTTCTTGGACTATCAAGTGGAATCGCAAATGTTTAATGTTTATAATAGTGATTGTTTTTATATATTTAAGATGGGAAACTGACTGCTTGTTACGGCTTGTGAAACTTATTTTAAAACGGGGAGGAGTCAAGAGTTCATAACCAAAGGAAGCGCTGCGTGACGTAAACATGTTGGGAGAGGAGGCTCTGCTAAAACAGATACGTGATGTGTCTAAAGATTGGGAAATTCTAGTGGGACTTTAAAAACACGGTCTCTTTAGGAAACAAATTTTAAGCCCATTTCTTGGCATGGCTGTAGAGGCTAACGTTTCCATGGTTTGACAACATTTTGGTCACTAAATCTGTGTGAGACATTGTTCAGTAAGTAGCCATTTAAGTTTTTTCTGGAGTAAATATGAACGATCACATTCTCTGTTTTTTAATTGAAATAATGAAGAAATCGTTGCTTTTCTAGCTAAGACTTCTCTCAAACTTGTGTGCTGAGGAGACTCAGATGTTGGCCTCAGCTCCTAGGCTGAACTCAGCAGATCGGCCCATGAAAACTTCTGTATTGAGACAAAGGAAAGGATCTGTCAGAAAGCAACATCTATTATCCTGGGCGTGGCAGCAAGGAAGAGGACAGGTAGTGGAAATCCTGCAATCGGAAAAGCAGACTGAAAGGTATCAAAAACTCAACGGTTGTAATGGGGCAGACATTTTATGATCAGATGAGTCGCTCAGTCGAGTCCGACTCTTTGCGACCCCATGAATCGCAGCACGCCAGGCCTCCCTGTCCATCACCAGCTCCTGGAGTTCACTGAGACTCACGCGTCCATCGAGTCAGTGATGCCATCCAGCCATCTCATCCTCTGTCGTCCCCTTCTCGTTTCAAACCAGGATCTTCCCTGGTGGCTCAGACGGTAAAGCGTCTGCCTACGATGCGGGAGACCTGGGTTCAATCCCTGGGTGGGGAAGATCTCCTGGAGAAGGAAATGGCAACCCACTCCAGTTTTGTTGCCTGGGAAATCCCATGGACGGAGGAACCTGGTTAGGCTACAGTCCATGGGGTCGCAGAGAGTCGGACACGACTGAGCGACTTCACTCACTCATTCTAGAGCTTCCCAGGTGGACTCCATGATAAAGAATCCACCCAGCAATGCACGAGACCTGGGTTAGATCCCTGGGTCGGGAAGATCGCCTGGTGGAGGAAACGGAAACCCACTCGTGTTCTTTGCTGGAGAATTCTATGGACAGACGAGCCTGGCGGGCTACAGCCCATGGGATTGCAAAAGGTTGGATGTGACTGAGCAGGCACACGGGCACATCCTAAACAAACTTTTTAATGCAGTATTATTTAGATTTGTTGGTAAACTCATTAATTTCTTAGGAAGGTAATAAAGGCTGTACATGTAATTGTGAACAGTATAGTGAAGCTAAAGAAGCTGAACAGCACATGAGTCTTCTTCAAGATATTTGGAGTTGCAAATTGGGGCCACTGAAGTTTTGTACTACTTTGTGGGATTTCACTCAGTATTTTGTTTCCACTCACAGGTGACAAAGAAGCTGAAGATGGGTGGTGGAGAGAGGTATAACATTCCAGCCCCTCAAACTAGAAATGTTAGTAAGAACCAACAACAGCTTAGTAGACAGAAGACCAAGGATCAGAATTCCCAGATGAAGATTGTTCACAAGAAAAAGGAAAGAGGACATACTTATAATTCATCATCAGCTGCATGGCAGGCCATGCAAAATGGGGGGAAGAACAAAAATTTTCCAAACAATCAAAACTGGAACTCTAGCTTATCAAGTCCCACCTTACTTTTTAAGTCTCAAACTAATCAGAACTATGCCGGGGCCAAATTTAGTGAGCCACCATCACCAAGTGTTCTTCCTAAACCACCAAGCCACTGGGTTCCTGTTTCCTTTAATCCTTCTGATAAAGAAATAATGACATTTCAACTTAAAACCTTACTTAAAGTACAGGTATAAAATGAGGTAAAGTACTAACATTTAAACTTAGTCATATTTAAGGATAACTGGCAATTGTTTCAGACCAAATTCACTAGGGAATTAATCTGTAAAACTGATTAATGTGGAAAATATAATTAGACTTCATCTTAATTGTTTTATGTGCACTGTGATGGTAGAATCAGTACAGTTTAAGATAACTGAATTATGGATAATTGTATTTGATCTCTTCACTAGTATTCTCAATTGAGTGACCATACAAGTGAAACCATTCAAATTTAGATTTGGGGAATGGTAAAGGAATCAACTTTTTATATTGCTTGTTGGGGGAAAATACTGAAGATTATCATTTCATGGGTCAGCAGATTGACTTGTTAAGATGGTAAATCAGATCATAAGCATCCAGTTAAAGACATACAGGGGTTGAAAACTGTTTGAATCTTTGAGATGTTATTGTCCTAGAGACAGCTAAATCAGTACACCTAAACCAGTAGTATGACAACAACCTGATGCACTGCCTAAAGAAAATGTGAATTTTTTTTTTTAGAGAATAGTATTTTAATGAACTGTATGGTGGTGAATGTGTGAAGGGCACTAGGGGCTATTTAGAATGAAACAAGCCATTGGCCCTCTTGTGTGCAGTGGATAGGTGTCTGCCAACAAATGCACCAAAACCAATTTTTATAGAAACAGTATTTGGTGTTCAGAGTAGCTTTCAAAATAACATTTTTGTATGATGGCACTGCACAAGCTATTCTGACAGTGATACGGCTTTAAATCATCCCTGCAAAGTTTTTTTTAAAGTTGGGAGCTGTATAATGTGAAAGTTCTGCATACCTAGGAAAGAGCCATGTAAATACATGTAATAAAATTGTAGCATATGTAAAGTTTTGTTGGCATTTATCCTATAAAAATAGAATATTTTAGTACAAATTTGCTGAATGTAAGACATGGACTCTTAATACTATGGCCTAATTTTAAAGGTCAAAAAAACCCCCACAAACTAACCTGTTTTTAAATTTTGCCCTTGTGCTGAAGTGCCAGTGTATGTATGTTATAATTGATCTTGCTGTAAACTATATTTCAAAGTAAATCCTAGTGTAAGAAGTTTTATATAACTGAAAAGGTTTTAAGCTGCTAAAACACTTGCTATTTTTGAGATGTGAAATGCAGTATGGGGTTATTTTTTTTCCTTAAACCCAAAGATTAACTATTAAGCAGTCCCTCCAACCTTAAAGACTCCTTTTGGCTTTCGACAGCTTGTGTAACCTATGAGTATAGGGTAGAACGTCAGTGTATTTTTTTTTCTTGTCAACAGGTGCAACCCAGGGGACCAACTTACTGCAAAAGATGTAGTTTCTTGCATAATACCTTGATAACATGTTTTGCTTACTTTAAACATGCTAATTACAACAGCCATCCCAGTAGTAAAAGTGTGTGTATGGGGTGGGGGGGCGGTGTCTATTTTCTAATTTGGCAGCTTTTTTTTATACTTTTAAGCAGAATGCCTAAATTGTTTCTCCAAATAAATTGAGGTGAGATGTCCAAGTCAAATGATGATATCCTAAAAACAAGTTTTATATAGTACTTAATGTACATACATGAATTCGAAGCATGAAATTAAAAAATAAAATTGTTTCTTCCCCACTGGCTTGTTTTTATTGTATAGAAGTTGTTATGACTATTTGCATAATTAACCCCACTGAAATACAATAGAACCATTGGTTTTTAAGAAGCAACCCATTTGCTGACAAAGTCTTGGATTAGCAGCTATACATTAAAAAGGGAACTGACTTGCTCTTTACAGCAGGGCTAACAGGAAAAGGCCATAGAATATTTCAGGAACTTGCATAAAGCTTTTGAATTTATTTTACTCAGTAAAGCACGTTTAATTGCCTAAGATGGCTTAGGTTTATAGAAAAAAAAAATAGAATTACTCAAATTGACAGGAACATTTGTGTTACCTATTTGTTAACATATAGTCTTCACAAGAGGACCTTGGGGGAAAAAAGAACTATAACCGGCTTTCTAACGCATTCCAAAAGATAGGACAGCTTAAAGTAGTTTTAAGTTCCACACTAAGCAGGCTGTGATGCTAGGGCCAGGCTGTATTTTCTCACGCAAACGCTAACATCTGAGTCGTCACCTTTGTCCTGTGTCCCAGTGTAATTTCTGTGGGCAATAATGCCAACAACTGCCAAGTGCCCTTTGTGCTGTACTGGAATCCACTGGACTGAACAGTCCTTATCCCAGGCATTAAGTTAGGTTTGATGTATACATATATATTCTAGATTTTTTGGCTTGGAATTGACTCAAGTGGTAAAAAATGTTCTTCACTACAAAAATTTTAATAGCTAAGGGTAACTTATACCTTAGATACAGAGTTATGGTTCGCCTACAACAAGTATGTTGACATCAATTTCCCAAATTGTTCTAAGAACCAAAAAGTTTAGCACTCATCTATCTTGTAGGGCTGTGGTCAGCAAAAGCATGAGCCTTGTCAGTGTCATAATTTACATTGTCATCTTTCTGATGGCAGCATATACAGTTCGATAGAATCTTCAGTCTATAACCTATCTTTACACTTAAGTTCTCTTCATCCCAGAAGCAAGCACAAGATGGAAAAAAACCAAAGGGTTTTGGGTAAGTTTTCTAGCGTTTCTTTAACTATTCTCATAGGCAATTACTTTGTAAAATAAGTGGGATAAAGTACATCTCCAACTTCTTATACAAATGAGGAAAGCCTACCCAGTCACAAATCTGTCAGGCAGAGCTAAACCTAAAAAAATAAAAATAAAAAAAATTCAAGATTTTTTGGATCCTTGACCAGTTTTATTTCATTATCTAGCATTCAGAGATGTGCTCTACAAAAAACTAGACACAAAAAGGCCTTTTACTTCTTTACAAACTACTCTGTCAATTATCAATAAAATCAATTTACACACCTTGCTTTTTAGGCCAAATATTAAAAGAATCCCACCTTTAACATAAGGGTGAAACAGCTGTTAGGAATACAGAGGAACAACACAATGAACATAACCAGCACTGCTGAGGGAGGGACAAAGGGGAACCCACAAGGAGCCTTTTCCATGGCAGCCAGCTATGTTTTACAGACAGGGAACAGTGGTTGGGACAGGTTGCTGACTTCATTTATCAATGAGGACAGTTACACCTCGGACTCCAGGTGTGAAAAGCTGACAGACCTTAGTTGAACACTGTGACTCCTGAGCTACCACTGTGCTCTTCAAGTTCACAGCCTCCCCACTTCAAAATATCTCAGGATCTTGTAAACAAGAATGTTCAAAATGCAATACAATGTGATTGAAATCTGGAAAGCTAAATTGGAAAGTGAGTGACAGCTGCTGTCAACAGCTGATCCTGGATTACATTTAACCTCTTTTTCATTCAAGAAAGTTCCAAAAAACTTTGTAATTCAATTATGTTCATAAATCTATTAAATCTTGCAAGTGAATTCTAGATTCCATTGTATTAATTAAGTTATTAAATTTACCTATTTGATTTAAAAAGATGAACCAAATGAAAAACCATGGACACTTAACTAGTATCTGCCACTTACTTGCTGTGTGGTCTTGTGCAAGTTTGAAATATTAAAAAAATGAAGCAGGGGTAAAAATACCTCCATTTCACATCTCCCTTAGATGTATTCTGCTATGTTTTCAAAATCTTTATAAATGCTTAAACACTTCTGTATTTTTAGGTGAATAACTTTAGATAAAAAGTTTTAAATGCCGCAGAAATAAGACAAAAATATAATATGCAAGTGATGAAATCAATGTATAGGTAAACTGCACATCCTAATGAGGAACTAAGGAATCCAAACCATTTTGTGATACTACAAAAGTTATTTATTCACTATACACAGAACATGTCCCCTATAAAATGTACATGTAAATCACTAAAAAGTATAATTTGGTGAACATTTTCTCAATTACAGAACATACTAAATCAGTTGGGAATTAACAGCTCTCTGTCTGCCTCAAAATAATCTTTAATTATAGCACCCAGAGTCTCCTTTACATCTGATGCAAAGTTAAATACTTATTTTGGGGATTGCTGCCTAATGTGTTTGAGGAGGCAGAGTTAACAATTAAATATAACTCTAGTATATTACAGTCACTGCACAATAAATCAGTTTATTACAGATTAAAACAAATCATTTTTTCATTATCTGTATTAATGGGATGCAAACAAATACTGGATACTTTTAAATGGCAAATAACCACAAAATTGCTTCTTGATAGTATATTGGATTTTATAATTACATAGGATATAAACGGTGTAAAATATTGTTATTATACACCTCAAACAAGACAATGAGGCCACACTGTTATGATTCACTAGATTGTGCTCAGTAGACATTTACTGAATAAGTGAGTTTTACCTGTTTTTCTCCCCAATTACCCAGTACAATTTTGGGGCATACTATGGGCTCAGTAAATGTTTGCTGTATATACTGACTAGGAAGGAGGTGAGAAGAGATGGACCCTCTTAGCTGGATGTCAAGTATCATAATTGGAATTTACGAGGGAGCGTGTTTAAGGAAGATGTAAACCACATATGGCATACAAGGAAACTCAGATGCCAACAAAGCAAAGCATTAGCAGAAAACACTGGCACTGGAATAATAAACAAAGGCAAGATTTCCCAATAGCAAAAATAGAACTGACTTTTTTAAGAGATAACCAAGTTTATATTGGACCATACCTTTTCTCACCCAATTCACTTTGAGACAGACCAATAGAGGCACTGTAAGAGACTATGGCTGTCTTCCTTGATATTCAGACATCCTGGTTTCCAATAATTTAACATGGACCTGTTACCCACGAATCAGTATAAACCTATTCAGATTTAGGGATTAGTTTCCACAAGTACAAAGTTGAATTTCCTTTTATTTGTCCTAAAATGCTTACTTTCAAACTTGAAGGGACTTCAAATATTCCATGTAGTTTCCATAACATTCTTTTATCTTTTCAGACCAGAGTCAAAATATTCGTACAGTATTCATACTGCAGCACCTTCCACCCACCCTTTGGTCGCTTGAACTGCCCTTCTTTGGTTCTTTTTCCGCTTTCTCAGATCTTTCTTGAAGTGTAGTAAGCAGAACTGTACTGGGTATTCCAGCTGCAGTTTGGTCTTAAATAAAAGAAGGATGTTTGTCAGTTTGGTTTTTCTTTATTCTTCTCTGTGGTATACAGGATTTTGTTAGTTGAACTGGATGTAGCAGCTTACAGGGCCAAATTCTCAAGAGAATAGTATAATAGTTCCCAGGCCTTTTTCCTGGGTTGTAACTTAAGAGCTCACACTCTATGTAGCACCTTTCCTTTCTTAAGCATTATCTGTCATTATTCTTCTTGTTTACTTGGCTTCAAAAAAAAAAAAAAAAGCAGAGAGATCTTAAGTAAAAAGAGAGGTGAACTGTCAGCTCTCACTTGAGTCTTGATATGTTCTACTCCAATGCTGGGTTGTGCCAGACACAGTACATACTCAGTAATTATGCACCTATGTAACCCAACATTAAAGCCCTCTATAAGGATCCTCCAGTATCAGGAGGATCCCTATCATGGGTTCAACTATAAAATAGTCCCTTTGAAGCCATGTTAAACATGTCACTTTAGAAATAACATAAAGTTCTCAAGAAAGTCTAAAAATAAGTGACACATCAGGCCTTCTAATTCTATATGGACTGAGAACAATTTCCATGGGTTATTTCCTCAATCTACTCTATTTATAGTCCACTAAAAAAAAAAAAAAATCTAAGGATCAGGCCTGAGCTCAAATCCTGGATCTGCCTTTTATAGCTTTTCCTTTGTGCCTCAGTTTATCATCTGTGACATGGAGAAAATAAAAGTATCTTTCTTACAGGGTTCATGATAAGTAAATGAATTAATACAGAAAACTTTAGAACAGTGTCTGGCACATCATAATAAATATCAGCTATACTTGTTTTCATTATAAAGCTAGAACTCAGACCACAAAACACCTAAACCAGTTCCCCACAGTGATTATCACTTAACATTAAGTGCTCACCAACACTGAACGCAAAAATATATTAAATCATGCCATAAACATAAGGCCCAATCCATCTTGTTCAGGATGGGGACGAGTAGGATTATTGGTCCATCTAACAAAGAAAATATAAACTTAAAAATCTGACTCAAATTTCATTTTAATGCATATCTTAAAACAAGTAACCTAAGTTATTTAACCCGAGGGGTTTAATATGCAATCATGAAACAACTTTGAACTTACACAGGAAATGTTAAGCACTATGTAAAAGACGTACCTTTCTGGCAAGTTCTATCATTTCCAAAGTAAGAGCTGTGCCTAGTGCAACGCTGATTTAAAATGCTCCTAAATCTACAAAGAGCTGTTTCCACTGTTATTTTAGAATCTCATTCAAAACTATAATAATTCCAGTTAATCATTATTTCCTTCATTTTGTTTTTATTATAGCATGTTTGCTTAATTTACAGCAAGCAGAAAATAAGCTGGGTCTTGTTTTGATCCAAACATTGATGTTTTAAAGGTTGTACACAATATTTGTTAAAAAGAACATATAAAAATACCTTTTTAGAAGCTTCTATAAGAAAGAAAATACAAAGTTTAACCCCACAACTTTCCTCTTTGCTAGAACTGCGAACTACTGCTACAGTTTTAAATAGACTTTTTGTTTAAACTATACATCCAGGAAAATCTAAAAAAATTAAAGAAACGTGCATATAAATGATTGCATAGCAGAACATGAACATTAACTGCAAACAGTAAAGAAATGAGTTAGAAATACTATCAAATATACAAAGGTTCTAGAATCAATCCTTGAAACACATTCCACAAACAGTATTTAAAAACCACCTTTTGTTCTTTACAGGCAAGGCCTAGATCTCTAAAACCGAAACTGAAAAAAGTAATCCTCTAAAAGGGATAGTTTCCCCACAACATTTCTTACTTATGCCTGTAAGCAAGCAATCTAAAATTTTAAAGATGCTAGCTTTTACTCTGAAATGAGACTGGACATATCAAGTCACTTTTTATTGCCCCCACATGATATCACAGAGAGATGTTAGAAATTTTTATAAAGAGCAGGGTATTATTCTCTTGTTTTTATCAGGTACTATACTGATAATCAATCATAAACTCAAAGAGATGTGACTTTCTTGAAATTAATTTTTTCCAAAGTTATTTTAAATCTCATGGCACCAGAGAATCACTTAGAATGGGAGTGTTGTTTTTTAACTTGCCTCACGTTAAACTGAGGTGTGAAGAACAAGCTTCCTTCATAAAGAGATGGGCACATTTTGATACAAATGCACACACCAAGTGCTTTAAGCATCAAAATTCAGTCCTCTTACACTATGCACACTCACAAACAAATCCTCCTTTGAAACACTTTACTTGCTTTTAACAGCAGTAAGAAAACTATGCAATATTATGGTTAACAACGCTCCTTAAAGTAACTACATAAGAGCTTTCTTTTCCCCTTAAAATTATTTCTGCCACCATCAACCTGCCCAAATTTTAAGGTGAGTTTTTCCGACGTTTGTATGGTTCCAAATCTTCATAGAAACCAGGAAAGTGAAGGCTCCTTGTTTCAAACAATCTGCCTGAAAATGCTACTTAACCCACTTGTCATGTTCCAAGACAGTGGGGGTTAACAGAAGAACTACTCCACACTGTGCCATAAACTATCATCACGGGCCTAGACATCTGGACAAGACAAAAAGGTCCACCCTGAACCTAAATGTGTCTGGTCGTCAGTGTTTACTGTGGCTACGACTTCACTTTTTTTCATTCTATCTTATTAGCAAGCTACATTTCTAGGTTAACAGTTCTACCAAATATGGATATGAAAGTTTATTTTTAATAAGACAATGTTGCAAATTATGGTCAACCAACATCTTTTCACCAATACTTCAAGCATAAAAAATGAGAATCTTTACAAAAATATACAGAGACACCACGAATTGGTAGCTGCCCATAACATTAAACAAACTGGACTCTTAAGAGTGGCTTCTCAACAGCATATCATTTTAATTATAACCATTGCCTGGTACAGGGAAAACTGACAAGTGTTTTTTAAGCATCATTGCAACATTGTATTCCTGATAATTTAAGTAAACCAAACTATGAGTAAATGAATGATACATGCCTAAAAATATCATGGTTTATACTATCAGTGGCCACTGGACTTAGGACTAGTCCAAGACCTTGACCTAGATTTTGACCTAGACCTAGACTGTGATCTTGACTGAGATTTGGATCTAGGTGGTTCTTTTTTCCTTGATTCCTTTTCATATCTTGAGCCAGACTTATAATGTGTTTTGGAATCTGTTTTAGAGGTGCCTCTAGTTTTGGTGTGAGATGCAGACCTAGAACGTGATTTAGCCTTCATTTCTTTCTTGGGCTGGGACTTGGACCGTGATCTTGAATTGGATTTAGATCTTGAAAAAGATCGATTTCGGTGTTTGAATCTTTCAAAACAGAGGAGAAATACAATTAGAGTAAAAATTAGATTCTATATTAATCAAATTTGTTTTTAGAGCAAAAGTTCACTCTGAAATTGAAAAATGTATAAAGTCTTTTTCAAAGCAAAGTTATTTACCTATCATTGTCGGAATGGCTTCTGCTACGCCGTGGTCTTCCAGTCGGTCTACTGCTAAAAAGTACATCAGAAAAAGCAAACAGTGACACATGTCTATTTATAAGTTTCTAATTCAAAAAGTGAACCATAAAACTTTTAAAAATAAAGTAGTAAAAATATTTTAAGTCTCAATGAAGCATACAATATACATAATTAAAAAGTATACAAAAAGATAAAAAAAACAAAAGACTAACAAAGGTTTTCTAACAGATCACTGTGGTACACATCACTTACTTTCTAGGACTATAAGATCTTCTGTAGTTGTAATCGAAGGACCGACTCCTGGATCTTCTTCTGTCATAACTTCGGCTTCTAGAACGTCTGTATCTGTCATAATCATCATAGCGCGAAGAACTATACACATTCCTCCCTTCCTTGGCTTTCATCTGATTTGGAGCTATGAAACAGAGAAGGGAAATATTTACAAACATTAAAAATGTAGTATTTAAGCCTTCAAATTATAGGATAATTTCCTGTATCACTTTCCCTTTTGCCCCCAAATCTTTGTCAAGGCTAACTGTGAATATCCTGGAAAAGGTATTTATTTTCAAGCAAGGCTATTAGGAGATGGTTTTATGTTAAAAATGATACTCTCAAATATCTCAATTTTTTTTCCCCCAAAGACCTCTCACATCTAGTGTGTTGTCCAAAATAAGCCAACTACTTCAACATCAGGAAAATATTTTTAAAATTCCAAATTAAAACACAAATGACTTTTGAACCACATGCTAATTTGGAACAATCTCACCATAGTTTCCATTCATCTGGAACACAATTAACAATGACAAAATACTTAATGGTGGCCTATGAACAATATGCAGTGTCAAAATGCAACAACATACATTTAGTTACATAGTTCTGAGAAACCATGACAAAGAAAACTAACACTTGCTGAATGCCTTGGTGGTGGTTTAGTCACTAAGTTGTGTCCGACTCTTGCGACCCCATGGACTGTGGCCCGCCAGGCTCCTCTGTCCATGGGATTCTCCAGGCAAGAATACTGGAGTGGGTTGCCATTTCCTTCTCCAGGGGATCTTCCTGACCGAGGAATCGAACCCGGGTCTCCTGCACTGCAGGCAGATTCTTTACCAACTGAGCTATGAGGGAAGCTGAACGCCTTAGACATACCCATATCCTTGGACAGGCCTCAATCCGTTCATTAGCCTTATTTGATCCTATGAAGCAGATTTACGTGTACTTTACGTATGTGTGTATGAAGGTATAAATAATACAGTGACTACCCAGGAACCTATCATCCGACCCAAGAACTAGAGAATTACCAATAGCTTGTATCTACCTAAGTGATCCTCTCTTCAGTAACTATTTTAATCTCTATCTTTTACTATCTTGCTTAAGGTAACGTAAAGGTTAAGACAGAATTTAAACCCAGGTCCATCTGACTGCAAAGCCTGTACTTCTGCCTTACTGGCATGCGGCCAACACCTGGTGTAATGCCTGCATTAACAAAAATCAAGTACTAATAACAGCATCTATTCTAGGTTTAATCTAGATACTCTTTCCCAGTCTGTCAACTTCTACAGCCACCTACATAATTAATCAGTATACCATGATGAAGGGAAATGGCTCAAAAGAACCAGAACTTTACAAATTTTATTCCTTTCGATTACACAATCAATATATTAAACATGCCCTAACTGATAATAATGATCCACTTTCTTAAGAGTCCAAACATACTTCAGGGATTCTGATCAATGCATTCTAAATCCTTATGTCTACCTTGAAATTCTGCAAAGTATTCAAAAATTCCCCCAAACTATCGTTTTCGGTTTGAACAGATAAGACATATTGCACAAGTATTTCCAAGAAGCATTCTCAAAACAGTGTCTAAGTATGATGTGTTTTACATGTATTAGACATAAGAGTCCTGATACTTACTCTTTCGATCCCCCTGTGCAAACTGTATTTCAATTTGGCGTCCACAAATCCACTTTCTGTCCAAATTATGTAAAGCATCTTCAGCATCACGAACATCCTCAAATGTGCTAAATGTTAAGGGGCTTGGGAAGTTTTGCAAACTTTGATAATGAATGAGTTCAGTTGGTAAGTCTGGAACAATTTGCAATCTCTCAACATTATTCTAGAAAATCAAGACCCCACTAACTAGTTGGTTGATTCAGCTATAAACACTTCATCGTATTAAAGCACTTGTGCTAAGTTTGAAAACGCATGTGAATGAATACATATTATAAAGTTATAATTGATATAAAGTCTGTTATAGCTGAACTACCAAGTAATCCCATCAGGATTTTCCTGTTTTAAGAATTTTACAGAAAAATACAAAATAGAAAAACAAATGCCAATTTTATGTTGTATGCCAAAACAAAAATTTCTTAAAACCAAAACTGTTTTTCGTATTTTTGTTTCAAATGAAAAAAAAAAAATGCCAATAGTTCTTGTGGAAGCAAGCGGAATATACAAGAAATGAAAGCATTAACCTCAAATTAATCTTGCTATTTTTTCAGACATATCTAACCGATTATTTCACGTAGCTGTCTTACCATATACCACACTGAGAAGACTGATATACTAGCCACTTGCAGTTATCAAGACAGAATCAAGCAATACTAAAGACATCACTATACCAGAAGCACATTACATCCATGCACAGACTATAAAAGTATGCTGTCAAGAAATTATAGACCATTTCTAAAGATTCCTGGAGTAGAAAGCCCTTACCATGACACTAAACATAAAGCTTCCCATGAGGAAATGGGTTTGGGACTGGTTTTCAATTTGAGAATTTCAAGATAATACTTACAAGCCCAAAGCAGGAATTGCTGGTACCCAGCTTTTGATCTGAGAGGCCAAGTTGCTTGTTCTCCCCAGTCAATGTAAGCTTTACAAAATTCTTCTGGCCAAATGTAGTTCCTTTCCTAAAACCACCATTCTAATAGAAGCCAAGCACATATTGAGAGCAGTGTTTAAAGGAAAGCTTCTCAAGTGGACCTAGGCTAGGTCTGTGTGTGGATTTTCATTCTGTACTAAAATTCACTGTTCTAACTTGTCCATTTCTATTTCTTAAATTTGAGAGCAGCGCAGATCTTAAGTGCTGATTAAAAACATCCCAAAGTGATATAGTCCCTTCAAGACTGATATTAATATTCTCTTACTCCAGAGACTAAAAGGTCTGTCTCACTTTATTTGCTATTTTTAATTCTGAAAGGACTTAAGGACCACAGCAGGGTCCCAGTTCTCTTTTCCTGAGGCTGTTATGTGTAGTGAAGGAGAGATTTTCTCAAGTCTTAAATCATGAGGCTTTCATCATGAAAAGACAAAGGTTCAAGGAAGTTTACAGCCTGGAATACTATAACCAAATACTCCTCCAGGTTAATGCAGTTGGGCTCTAAAGTAATTGAAAAGAACAAGTCCATTTAATGGTATACTACTTTGAGACAAAATAAAGGATTTAGACCATGAAGCATAAAAATTATTAATGAGAGCCAATCACCATCTGAGGCTACCCTCAAAAACAGAACCCTGGGTTGGATGAACCACGGTAAGGCTCTACCTTACCGGTTAAGAGATGGTTAGTTGGGAATGGGGTCAGATAAAAAAGAAAACGACAGCAAAGGCAAATATTCTGATGCCAGTTATGGAGAAATTTATACTCAAGGTCCAAGGTCTTTGCAAAATCCTGATACCCATTTTTAACTATTTTAAGACCATAGAAAGATTTTATATATATATAAAAAGCTATAATTTGCCTTGAGGTTCCTTTGAATAACTACTCCTCTGGCTCAAGTATCACATACTCCTGAGTCAAACTGCTGATCCTGGTTCCCAGGCCACCCCCAAACCAGATAAAATCAGGTCAACACTCTAAGCCAGAATGCACTGCTACTTAAAACAAACAAACAAACAAAACAAGCCAGATATAGCTCTTATCCTGTCTGTAACAGAGCTTTGCAACCAATTCTCACAACTGTCCTTGAGCAGAGGCCCTGTAGGAGTCACAGCTTTGGGCATTTCCCCTAAGCCACTCTAGAACTCTAAGTTTTCAGAGAATCGCTGAATGTAAGCAGTAAGAATTTAAGTACACAGCCCAAACTTTTGCTGTCACAAGATGATCTCACAGAAGGAAATAATGTCACCGGAGACTCTGGGCCAGGGAACAATTTCCCATAGATTCTGATTAGCGCTTATAGCAAGGATAAGGCTTTCTGCAGCCATTCTGGGACAACTGATCGTATGTGCTAAAAAGCATTCAGGGCCACTAGGTCTCACAGAACTAAGCTTTAGATATTAGAAGAATGTGTGTGCCACTAGCATTCCCTTTAAAAATCTATAAATAGACAGTATCCCTAGTGGACATGACCTTCTAAGACCACCAGAGCAGTTTCTAAGTAATCCCCAGTCCGTGCACCTGTGTCTCCTTTCAGCATGCCTCTGTGGAGGCCGTTTGACTCCAGAACCTCATGCTACTCCAAGAGCTCTGCCTGCCACCCTATGGCACCTTACCACCTGGTCCAAAACAGAAATATGCTGAATTTAAGCTTAACAACATTACATCCTGGTACACTTTAACTTGACAAGCTGAGAGAGAGTGCATTTATACAAGACCACAACACAACATCAAAAGCCCACAAAATCAAGTTACAGGTTTTGTCCCTAGACCAAACCGGAAAAATTTTGAAAATTAACTGCTTACAAAACATTAGGGAAAAAAAAAAAAAAGAAAAAAACAGAAAAAAAAACACAAAAAACAAGGAAAATAGTTATTCTGTAGGATACATCAGGTATGACTCCTTTAATCTTGGCCATCATTCAACTTCATCTTGACCTTTAACTCTTTAAGTGCTTGTCAGAAGGACTTGTCATGAGATGCTTGGCCAAATATGACAGATGGCTTTATCTTTAACTTTGAAAAACAACCTTTTCCCCCTTTTGTAGATAAAGCGAGGCTTTGTCTCCCATTAGGCTTGTCCTTCTTCCAGCTTTTCTTTATATTTTCTTTTCCCAAACTCTCCCTTCTCTTCAAGCCTGATCCTTAAGAGGTCTTTGGCTTGTCTACTTGCCTTAAGTGTTGAACTCTACTCTAAAGGTTCTTTCATGCTTTCTCTTTGGGGTCGCCATTAACTGTACAGCTTTACATTCTCTGAGGTAACAACAGAGGACAGCAAATTAGGGGACAATATTAAAGAAGCTTACCTCATTGTTATTATACAATTTGTTTTTGATCAAGTGATTCAAATTAACAAACAAGAATACCAAACTTTAATTGCTAAGCACAAGAACATATTAACCTTTAATTTGAGTTACATTAGAGGTGGTAGAGTGTATTCAAATTTAAATCACATTATAATTGATTTGAGTTTCAGCAGCATGAATGGGAATTTAAATATTTTACTCTTTTTGGATTAACTTTAAGAAATAGTAAGAACAATGTGAGTCAGAATTAATTTAGAAAAAAACTGAAGACAAAACATTAGAGGCCCAAAAAAAAAAAAAAAAAAACCAACCCACCAAAAAAACTACTTTTTAGATGTTACCTCTTACAAAAACTTGAATTTCAAACTTCAACACCCCTCACTAATCAGCCATCTGAAGAAAGGATATTGAACATATGCAAATCCTCTTGGACGGCGAGTGTAGAAATCAAGTGGAACATACACATCAACTATAGGACCATAACGACCAAATTCCCGACGTAAATCTTCAGACCTAAAAACATCATAAAAAGACGCCAAATTTTTATGTTCACTCTTTTAATAGTTTCTTTGTAAGAAATAGGTTTCTTTCTGTACTATTTTAAATAATGAAAGGGACTGTGCTATGTTCCTGGGTGACCTGAAACAAACAGGGAGAGCCAACTGTAAAAATACACAACATCTATCTTTTTGAGAAAGGACAGCCAGAATCCATGATTTTGGAACATAATAAACGAGCTGGTAATAAAACCTACTAGTGTTTTACATCAATAAGAAAACAAGACATTTAAGGAAACCTGATTACAACTTAATCTTCACTGCTTTTATCCACAGCCTTCATAACTTTTCATAAAAAGTATAGTTAACATTAAATTGTATATAAGTATTGTTAATTTAAAAAAAAAGTTTTAAAGCAACTCCAGTATTCTGAAAAATATCAAGCACTTTTTTTAGCCCCAAATTTTAGCGAAAGGGTTACACACTTAATAACAGGTAAATACGGTCTGAAAATTAAAAGACAAATATATAAAATTTCTCAATAAATGTCAATATGACATAAAGGGGAAAATTTCCTAGAAGCTAGAGTAAATTACTATTGCTTACTTTCCCTACTTAAAAGTTAAGACAGAAAAATCACACAAGGCTACCAAAATGGTGTGTGTGTAGAGTGGTTACTTGTGAAACCGTAAATCTGGTAACATTTCTTCCAAAAAATTCTGACCGCAACTCCATGCAATTAAGGGAATTGGCGAGAACAAAGGGGCGGTCCAGATTAATCCAATTTAGCTATCAACGCCCTAATGGTAGAAGCTTCCTAAACCTCTGTTTTCAAAGGGTGATGGGCATTTCCCGGAAAAGGGGAAGGACTATTTCGTACCGTCTCGCTGGGAGAATTTTTTTTTATCTCTAATCTCAACATCCCTTTTCTCCAAACATCTCCAACACCAAAAGAAAAAAATAAAAAAGGGGCAAATATAACACAGCAAAAAGGGTAGCAAACGCTACGCCACACTCCCCCTCGCCCCGATCCCGTTATTCTACTGCAAAGAAATTTTAACTAAAAAAAAAAAAACAACTTGTGGGCCGAGGGGGCGTGCACCCCAAAGAACGTTAACTTCAAATCAATGGGGAGCTGATGATCGGCGGAGACCCGAGACTGGAACCGAAGAGAGGAAGCGGGGAGGAAGGCTCCCCCCGATCTGCGGAGGGGAGGGGGCCGAAACCCGCGCCACGCGGGCCGCGCTCCCGCGTCCGCCTGGGAGGATCAGCGGCCGCCGCCCTCGCTCCCAAGCGGCGGTTGAGCCGGCGGCGCGGCCTAGTTCGGGCCCGAAAGCCCGCGCTGTACGCGCCATCTTCACCCCTTCCCCTCCCCCCGACCCAGGCCCCATGCGTCGCCGCACCGGTCTTCCCCGACCGCCTGCGGCCTCCCCTGTACATACCTGGTATCGTCGGCCACGTTCCTCACGAAGAGAGACGTGTTGGGGGGGCGCAGGTACCGGGACATGACGCCGGCGTTGAGTCTCCGCAGGGACACTAACGGGCTCAGCAAACCGTCCGCAGCTTCGGCGCCGGATCCTCCACAGACACACACACAGCCAGAGGGCTCCGCTACAGCGACCGCCTCTTCTCGCGAGACTTCACTCCCGTTCCCCCCACCCCCTCCCCTCCTACCTGGGCTCCACGCCGGGACCTGCAACGGTTGTTTCCCGCGAGATCACTAGGCGTGCGCCTGCGCACACGGGCGGCCGGAGTACGTGCCGCAGCCTCGGTCTCATTCATTGGCTTCTTGAGCTACCTCCCCCTTTGCCCGCAGCCCGCTCTTTCTTTCTTTAAGGCTTTATTTTCCCGCCTTTTCCTGCCTTGCGTCGCTTTCCCCTCTCCTTCACCCGCCCCGTAAGTCAGGAAGCAGATGTTTTAACTTGTGCGCCGTACTGTACAGTCGTTACAAACTGGACAGAATTTTAAATGTTATAATTCGGAGAGACAGGCCTTTTTTTCCTGTCTGGTCCACGTTATGTCCTCCTGGCTTTCATTAGATCGCTGACCTGCAAGAGAAGAACTTACGGCCTCCCTGGTATTAGTGTGAGAGGGAAGGAGGTGTGTGTCCTTGCAGAGAGATCGGCCTGCCTCTCCAGTGCTTTCGGCCGGCTCACTCCCTGAGCGCCTTTGCCCAGGTGGCCCCTAGCCACCACCATTCTTGGTCGTTTTCCCTCCTCTTATCCACACGGTTTCCTCCCCATGAAAGGCTGTTCCTACCAAAATGGGACGCAAGCCTCACATCTTAGTTGCCATTGTCATCTACACCATCTCTGTTGCTAACAGCTTCCTGAGTGTGCTTTGTTCCTGTATTGCAGTGTTTCTGCAACTTTTTGGTCTCAGAACTTCACACTCTTTAACATTATGGGAAGACTCCAAAGAGGTTTGTTTATGTGGGTCGTGAAAGTGAAAGTTGCTCAGTCGTGTCTGACTCTTTGCGACCCTGAATTTTCCAGGCCAAAATACTGGAGTGGGTAGCCTTTCCCTTCTCCAGGGGATCTTCCCAACCCAGGGATGGAACCCAGGTCTTCCATATTGCAGGTGGATTCTTTACAAGCTGAGCCACAAAGGGAAGCCCAAGAATATTGGAGTGGGTAGCCTATCCCTTCTCTGGCGGATCTTCCCGACGCAGGAAATGGAACCGGCGTCTCCTGCATTGCAGGCAGATTCTTTACCAACTGAACTCTCAGGGAAGACATGTGGATTATAGCTATTAATATTTACTGAACTTGGAACTTAAAATGGAGAAAGTTTTGACACAACACACGAGCACATATCCCACCATCCTTCATCACATATCTTGTAGCCTCTGGGGAACTGCAATTGTGAGAGACTGGACATGAAAGGGCTTCCCTGGTGGCTCAAATGGTAAAGAATGCGCCTGCAATGCGGGAGACCTGGGTTCCATCCCTGGGTTGGGAAGATCCCCTGGAGAAGGGAATGGCAGCCCACTCCAGTATTCTTGCCTGAAGAAACCCATAGAGAGGAGCCTGGCAGGCTACAGTCCATGGGCTCACAAAGAGTTGGACACAACTGAGCGACTTTCACATCTACTTGCTACCAACGTATGTATTCCTAGGTGGACCAGCAGTAAAGAATCTGCCTGCCAGTGCAGGTGATGCAAGAGATGAGGGTTCGATCCTTGGGTATGGAAGATCCCCTGAAGAAGGAAATGGCAGCCCATTGCCCTGTTCTTGCCTGGAAAAGTCCCATAGACAGAGGAATCTGACAGGCTACAGTCCCTGGGGTTGCAAATAGTTGGAGGCGACTGAGCATGTGGGCCACAGACAGGAAAAAGGCAAATGATGTTTAGTATAGTTTTGACCTTGGAAACTCCTTGGAAAGGATTCTGGGGACACTTCCCAGACCACACTTTGAGAATCATTCCTTGCCCTGATACACTCAACGTTTAGAGATGAGGGGCCATCTATTAGAATGCTTCTGGCATGTAGCACATTGCCAAGCAGATAGCAGTGACTCGAGAACTATTTAATTAAATGAGCTTTTATTTTACAAAAGGCAAAAAAACCATTTTTACATCAGTCAGCATCAGCATCCATAGCAATTGATTTGACATGAATGGTGATAGTCTGTTGGTCTCTGTTTCAGAAACATTGTTTTGCTACTTTTATGTTTTCTAAAAAGCTTTGGACACTTACTTTACTGAAACACGTAATTATTATGTATTATATGTCAGACATTGTATTAGATACTGTAAATTTAGTGGTAAAAATCAGGGAGCTTATGTTTCCATAAAAAACAAGCTGCTGCTGCTGCTGCGTCACTTCAGTCGTGTCCAACTCTGTGTGACCCCATAGACGTCAGCCCACGAGGCTCCCCTGTCCCTGGGATTCTCCAGGCAAGAACACTGGGGTGGGTTGCCATTTCCTTCTCCAATGCAGGAAAGTGAAAAGTGAGAGTGAAGTTGCTCAGTCGTGTCCGACTCCCAGTGACTCCAAGGACTGCAGCCTACCAGGCTCCTCCGTCCATGGGATTTTCCAGGCAAGAGTACTGGAGTGGGTTGCCATTGCCTTCTCCAAAAAAACAAGCTAGTCAACAAATAATGGCAGATCTGTGATATAAAAGAGATAGTAATGTGAGTTAAAAGAAGAAAAGCCCTTTTAAAAAACAAAGAGTTGCTGAACAAGTGCCTTCCCACTCCCCACTTCCAAAGCTAAGCACTTTTTAGTGGCTAGAAAACAGACTCCAGTAAATTACCTTCAATAATGAGGGAACTGGACTTTCCTGGTGGCTCAGGGATTTAAAAAAAAAAAAAACCCACTTGCCAAGTTTCCATCCCTGGGTCGGGAAGATTCCCTGGAGAAGGACATGGCAACCCACTCCAATATTCTTGCCTGGGAAATCCCATGGACAGAGGAGCCTGGTGGGTTACCATCCACGAGGTTGCAGAGAGTGGGATACAACTTAGCCACTAAACAACAACGAGGACATTAACACACGTGGATAAATGTTTAGAACAGTCTGATGCATAGTGAGGGCTCTATAAATGTTAATGGGATGGCTACATAATTTGTGGGACTCAGGGAAGATCGAAAATGTTCAAAAATTAACATGACAATGGCAGCCCTCTAAGCCAAGGGCAAGGTGGTTCCGAATGTGGGCTCCCGTGCAACTGCCCAGGTGCCATGGCCACTGAAGCCTGCCCTGAATGTTAGCAATTACTATTGTTACTCCTAATGCCTTGAGAAATAATAGGAGCCAGTTAATATAATAATAGGAGCAAATATTTACTGACTAGCATCACTTTCTGCCTCGCATGCCAGTGCCCTTTACCTTTTGTGCATTAGAATCCCAGAGTCTAGAAGAGATGGTATTGGGAAAAGTAGAGAAAGTAAGCCCCTTTCAGCTGGGGCTTGAGCTGGGCACTTAACCAAACTAGCAATCTGCCGCAGGTGGTGGTGGGAGTGCCGGAGGCAGGTGGGGGAGGAGCGACGTCCGAGAACTTGGGAAGCGCAACACTTCCTCCCGAAAGTGCTTCAACGTGTGGTGAAGAGCATCGTATTTCTTTGCGAGCACAATGCCAGAGTTGCTGATTTTTTTGAAAGCCAAATGTTAACGTCTGAAAACCATCTGCTGGCACTGCTTCACTTCTTGAAGAAATTATGTTTCATTGGGATTTGCATCAGAAAACCACGCTCCTTGCGTTCTGTTCTTAGAATTGCACAGATAAAATCCAAGTGTAAAATACATACCTATGAACTTCCTTGGTGCTGAAACAACTCTCTCCTGATTTGTGGGTGAGGGTACAGATATACACCTAAGAGGGCTGTGCTGCTTGTTGGAAGGAGACTCGGGGATCAATTCTGTGTTTTTATTAAAGCCTTGGAATGATGTTATGAGCCTGTCTCCATAAACAAAACCAGAATCTTGAGTCAGTATATCAAGCTTAAGTTTATTGCTACAGTTGTTTAATTCAGACAATTGCCCTGCATGGTGCTCGGTACTGCCTGTCTCCATGAACAAACAATCAGTTAGAAGCATGCTCTTTAAATGTGTTTAATAAGTCATGCCTGATGTTTCCCTCCCACTCTAATGAGTAGGCAGCAAGCCAAGTTCCCCACACTAAGGACTCGGTGTTCCCTTTTAGACATTCCTTACCTGTGGGTCAGAAACTTTAGGACACTCACAAACATAGTATCAATTTATCTATGTACGGGCCCTTCTTTTGAAGTCCAGCTCCCACAGCTCTGCTGTGTGAGTGAATTCACCACTAATTCAACTTATTTATCTTATTCCTTAGATGATTTGTGCTAGCACATGGATTGCTACTTTGAATCTGCTTAAGATAAAAATCACTTGTTATATCTTAGCCTCCTTTTACTGTCTCAGAATAACATCTTTCCCAGTTATAAATGTTCTGTGTTTATTGTTAACATTTTGGAAATAGAGAAACTTTAAAGACAACAAACATCACCTGTGATCATATCACTCAGAACTAATTCTAAAACTTTTCCAAATTTCTGAGCTTTTCCAAAATGGTTTAAGTTGGGGTCATACTATATATACAGTTTAATAATGTGTTTTTTCCCTCACTCAACATTTTATGAAGAATATCTTCTCTGACCATTAGATAGTTTTAATAGAGTTTTTAATCATTGAAGTATTAATTATGAACTGCATTAAATTACCTGTAACAAAAACTTGAAATATTAATAGTGTTGCTCATGATAGCTTACACATTATTGAGCACTTAAATGCCAGACATTTTTCTCACAAAAGAGAAGGAAGTAGCAGATTGTTACAACTTTTAGAGGTCGGTCTGCTCATAGTTTTCAATTATTTTAAGTCATGTATATTAACTATTTAATCCTCACACCAAACCTATACACTAAGTTACTATTATTCTCTCCATTTTATAGATGAAGAAACACATATACAGTATGGTCTAAACAAATTAGAGTTTCACTTATTTGCTTTTTGTATGTTGAGAAGTGAGGAATAGGGGGTTCAGGAGTGGTATGGCAGCTTCAGGCTATCCAGGCTCCTCCTTTCTTTCCCACTATCCCCAGTGCTGGCTTCTATACTCAAATTGCCTTATAGTCACAAAATTGCTGCTGGAGCTTCCGGCATCATGTCTACATCCCAAGAAAAAAAAAGAGTAGGACAAAGTTCAAAAGGCATATCCTCCTTGAATCATCACCTACGCCCCCACACTCAGTTTTGTTTGTAAGGAATAAGTGGATACATTAAAAGAATACATTTTGTTACATAGTTGTAGCATAATTGATTTATGTAGAAATGGTGACGATGACAATAAAAGTGAACACTGGACAAGAACTAACTACATGCCATATACTGTTTATCATTTTATCTGCATTATCTAATTTGATCATTTAATCCCCATTCTACAGATAAAGAGACTGAAACTTTGAGACACTATGAGGCTTCCTGACGATATATAAGGCTAAGGGGATAAAAGACAATTTAAGATAGTTCCCATGTTTTCAAGGAGTTCTTAAGCTGGTGAGGTACACAATATTTATAAAATTGAGTTTCAGGTTAGTTTTACAGGGTTCATAATTGGCTTGTTTTAATTTTAATCAGATTAGTTTTATATTGTCCAAGATACCAGTCAACTACTATCCAATCCCAGAGTAACAATAGGCCAAGTTAAAAAAGCTTAAAATATCTACATGTTTTTTGAGTGTCAGTGAGCCTAAGTCAGAGACTATCTGAAGCACAACACACGAGTAGACAAACATAGGCAATGTGACCAAGTTTTGCGGCCAGATTCTTGGTCAAACATTATGTTGTGTGTGTCTGTGTGTCTATTTTGGGACGAGATTAACATTTGATCAGGTAGACTGAGTAAAGGAGGTTGCCCTCCCTAATGTGGGTGGGCTTCATCCAATCAATGGAAGGCCTGAATAGAAGGTCTGAAACAGCTTGGGTAAGAGAGAACTTCACCTGCTTAATTGATTGAACTGGGACATTGGTCTTCTGCTCTTGGACTGGATCCTAAAGGTGCTGTGACTGAGGCTGTTAGCTAACTACACATTGGGTGGGGGGAGGCAGGAGGGTCACTCTAAAAGGGAGACCCAGACAGCACATTTCTGTTACCGAATGCAAGTTCCAAGATCACGTGTCAGATGCACAGTGAGGTCAAATAAACTGAAACATTGGAGTTTTAAGCAGAGAAAGGTTTATTGTGAGGCCATGCAAGGAGAACAGGTGGCTCATGGCGCCAGATCCTGAACTCCCTGAAGGGTTTCAATAAATCCTGTTTAAAGGTCAGATGAGGGATGAGGGTCCCAGGGTGTGTGATCACCTTGTGTGCATGTCTCTCATTGGTTGATGGTGATCAATCTTTAGGTGCCAGAAGTTCTGGGGCTACATGCTCATGATCATCAAATGGTTAATTTTTTCCATTTGGTGGAGGCTTTTAGCATCTGAAAAACCCAGGAAATATGTTTGAGATACTATTATCTGGTCCTTCAAAGAGGGCTACCTACAGCGGAGGATATGGGGAGAGGTCTGTCCCAGGAAGGCCCCATAGGGTCCTGCATGGTTTCACATCCCTGGTGGCTAAAGTCCACGCCTCGATCCATGCAGATTCCCTTTTTCTTACATTATTGGGAAGCATCTCCCTCATGGGTCCCATGACTCTCTTACTAAGGGGAAAACTTGGAAGAGGGAGGCTCTTGGGATCCCATAGCTGCAGTTGGTCTTGGGCCACATCTGGCATTTTTCCTCTCCCTCCTCCTCTGTCTTCACACTCAAGTCACTTCTTCCAGTCTTGATGGCTTGCCTGGTGGTGGTCTGAGCCCCTCGTCACCATGTCCTCCTCAGGTCAGGGTTGCTGCACTTGTCCACTCACAGTACAGTTGTCAGGGGACATCAAGAGAGACCTGACTAGGTCACCTGGGTTCCACATGCATTCCTCCCAGTGTCAGTGGTATCACAGTAACCCTTCCTCTTATTGCCAAAGGGGTTGATCAGCTAGTTGTGAGACATCGTACCCAGGACTAAGCATTGATCTTTGTTTCTGGCAGGCTGGCAGCAGCTAGGTCAGTCTTGACAAGTGGAAATATATGCCAGGGGTTGAAAACAACAGCCCTTGGGCCAAGTCTGGCTTGTAGCTTGTTTTTGTATGATACTCATACCCTGGTGGCTCCGATGATAAAAAATCTGCCTACTATGCAGAAGACCTGGGTTTGATCCTTGGGTTGGGAAGATCCCCTAGAGAAGGAAATGGCAACCCACTCCAGTATTCTTGCCTGGGAAATCCCAAGGACAGAGGAGCCTGGCGGGCTACAGTTCGTGGGATCGTAAAGAGTCAGACATGAATGAGCAACTAACAGTTTCAGTTTCATATTAAGAATGAGTCTTATGTTTTTAAATGGTTGAAAAAAATCAAAAGATTAATATTTATTTGTGTATTACCCAACTCCCTCTGCTGAATGTCTGTTTCTTAAAAGCATGGACTTGTCTATTTTATTCACGCCAGGACAGTCTCACATCGCAAAAGCATATAATAAAATGTGAATCTATGGAACCTTTGTGCATTGCTGGTGAGAGTGTAAAATGGTGCAGCCACTGTGGAAAACAATTCAACCCTTCCTCAATAAACTTAACATAAAATTATATAGGACATAAACAAAGAAATGCCCAGCAATTCTACTCCTGGTGTAGATACCCCAAAGAATTGAAAACAGTGTTCAAAGAAAAATTTGGACATGAATGTTTACAACACTATTCACAATAGATAAAGGTGGAACAACCCAGATATTCATTAACTGATTGCTGGGTAAATAAAATATGATATTATTCATACAGCTGAATATTATTCAGCCATAAAAAGGAATGAAGTACTACCACACGGATGAATCTTGAAAACATCATACTAAGTGAAACAAGCCAGACATAAAAGACCACATGATTTCATTAATATGAAATATCTAAATAGGTAACTCTACAGGGACAGAAAGGAGATTGTGGTCACCAGGGGCTGCTGGGGAAGGCCTGCTCAATGGGTATGAGGTTCTCTTTTGGGGTGAAGAAAATGTGTTGGAAAGAGGAACACAAAAAGGAAAGAGGTCGTAGTGATGGCTGCACAACAACAACACTGGGAATGTATTAAGTGTCCCCGAGTGGCACACCGTAAAACGGCTACAATGGTGAAAGTATGTTACGTACATTTTACCACAATAAAAGGAGGTCATAAAAGCAGGAAAAAAAATGTAATGTATTGCTGAATGTTGGGACATCTGCATGGTTTCCAAATTTTCATTATGAAAACTAACCCTGAGATGAATATCTTTGTACATTTTGTACAAATTCTTAATTTGTTTTGAATCACTGAGTTTTGTACAAGAATTGTACAAATTCTTAATTTGTTTTGAATCACTGAGTCAAAAAATAAGAAAAACTTTAAGGACTTGATAGACACGATCAAAATGCCCTTTGGTTGATACACATGATCAAAATGGCCTTTGGAAAGCTGTACTGATTACACTCTTCTGATTCATTCAATATGAAACATGTGCAGAATTGATACTCTGCTAAAACTGGGAGTACACTGAAGAATAAGCTACAGTTCTCAGGGGGTTAAAATTTAACTGGCTGACACAGTATGTTAGTAACCAGTAACAATAAGGGATAAGAGATGGAAGTTTAGGGTGACACTGAAACAAAGAGGGGCTTAATTCACTCTTGGTTTGGAAGGGAGGTGATATTTGGAAGATCTAGGGGTTTTCTCAGTCTGAGTCAGCCACTGTCACCAATTCTGAACATTATTTTAAAAAAGAAGTTGTAATTTTCTAGATTTTTCTAGATTAAGCTTTTTACTTCTTCAACCGTATATATATTTGATTTCTAGTGAAGATGAAGGTTTTCCCCATGTTTATTGACCATTTCTATTTATTCTCTAGCCCATTTTTTCCCATTCGTGTGTAAACATTTTTCTCAGAAGTTTGGAGAGTTCTTTATGTAGTAAGGACACCGCTATTCTAGTTATTTTCATGGCAAATATATTCTGCTACTTTGAAATGTGTCTTCAAACATTGTGTAGGTTAGTTTTTAAAGATAGCTTTATTGAGGTACAATTTACATACCATAAAATACCCCCATAGTAAATGTACAATTCAACAATTTTTAATAAAATTTAAAATGTACAATTTAATTATTTTTATGTATATACATTGGGTTTTACTGGTGACTCATCTGGTAAGGAATCTGTCTGCAATGCAGGAGACCCTAGTTTGATCCCTGGGTCAGGAAGATCCCCAGGAGAAGGGAATGGCTATCCATTCCAGTATTCTTGCACGGAGAATCCCATGGACAGAGGAGCCTGACAGGCTACAGTCCATGGGGTTGCAAAGACTCAGACACGACTTCTCTCTCTCTCTCTGTCTCTCTCTCCGTATATATAGAAGTGAAAGAAGTGAAGTCGCTCAGTCGTGTCTGACTCTTTGCGACTCCATGGACTGTAGCCTACCAAGCTCCTCTGCCTGTGGGATTTTCCAGGCAAGAGTACTGGAGTGGGTTGCCATTTCCTTCTCCAGAGGATCTTCTCAACCCAGGGATCGAACTCGGGTCTCCCACATTGTAGGCAGACACTTTACAGTCTGAGCCACCAGGGAAACACCTCTGCCCCTCTCTCTCTCTCTCTCTCTCTCTCTCTATATATATATATATATATATAGGGCATAAAATATATAGTAACTATAGGATTGTGCAGGATGTTTTAAAAATATGTATATATCTTTCATTTATACAGTCACAGTGTTTTTGTTATTATTTTTGAGCTCAAACTATTGTAGAGATGAAAAATACCAGAAAAAAAAAAACTTCAACATTCTTTCTGGAACCGTATTTCATAATCCATTGTTATTTATTTTCCTGTCTGGAACATGAGAGGAGACACATAGCTATGAGGAAAAAAAATCGCATTACATTTTTTTCACTTGCAGAGACCTTAGGCATGAAAAGCAAAAACGCAGAGGTTTAATTGTTTAGCTTCATGGCTGCTGTGCTCTAACTCTGACTTGGTTAACAGGCAGCCCACAGGCATGTGGGAGGATCAGGTGACTTGGAGCCCTGGGTGAGAAGTTGCCGCGGTTACCCCATTCTGATTTAGGGCAAGATGACCTCTGTTTCAGCACTGCCTGTGTTTTGACTTCCCTCCCTCTCCTGTGCACCCAGTGTCCTATTTTAAAGCACCTTTCCCGTTCTCTTTTTCCGTTCTTGCAGTCTGACTCTAGAATCCTCTGGGCTTTGTGATAACTGTTGGAGAGGAATGACTTCTGGATGATTCCCGCTTTTGGAGGGCATTTCAGCGCAAGTCCTGGCCTTGAAGATCAGACCATAATCACCTCCAGGCCTGCGCTTTTCATCTCATCCTTCCTCTCCATCTCCTCCTCTCCCTTCGTCCTTCTTTGCCCCATCCTGCCACACCACTGAGGCAGGGAGGCTGGGTTACCCAGGTCTGCTTTTGCTTCCTGGTCTTTCACTCTGTGAAGTCAGTATCATTATCTCTTTTTTCAGTTGAGGAAGCTAAGAGGAGACAAGGTGGGGCGGGGGAGGAACTTCCCTGGCGGTCTAGTGCTTTAAAACCCCACACTCCCACTGCAGCGGGCGCAGATTCCATCCTGAGCAGGAAATTAAGACCCCACATGCCACACAATGTGACCGAAAGGGAAAAAAAAAGAGAATTCAAGGGATTTCACCAAGACCCACAGGTTAAAGCAGGGCAGACATTGTCTTTTGTTCTTGCGTATGCCCTGTTTGGGAAATCCCGTTTTCCGTGTCTTGGTTAGAGGCAGAGCCTGTCTCACAGTATAGATACTTGCTAGATGCTTGCTTTCCCAGTCTCCCTTGTAGTGAAGGTGAGGACCTGTGACCTAAGCTTCACCAATCACACGCCCCTTTTCCAGGGTTAGACAGCAGGCTGGAACTACACAGGAGCAGGGACCACAGAGAACTCTCCCTGGTGGCAGTGGTGGTCACAAGAGTGGCACGGACCAGTGCCCAGCCACCATGCAGCGTTCCAAAAGGAGTGGCTCCTCTGTTGGAAGTGATGCCTGGAACCTCGGGTTTAACCCCTCAGCATCATGGGAGTCTTGGGAGTGACTGAGGTCCTCAGGGCTGGGCTATGAACTGTCATCTCTTTTTAAATATTTATTTTTGTTTTCATTTATTTACTTATTGGACTGTGCCAGGTCTTACCCACCGCATGCAGGATCTTTAGCTGTGGCACGTGAACTCTTAGTTGCAGCATGTGGGATCTAATACCCTGATCAGGGATCAAACCAGGGCCATCTGCATTGGGAGTGTGGAGTCTTAGCCAGTGGACCTAACAGTTCAGGGCCTTCAGGGAAGGCCCTGAACTGTTATCTTTCAATGGGCCACAAAATTTTGGGTAATGAGCCTTTTAGTGTCAACCTCAACAGATTGAGAATCAGAGTACTTTTGCCCCCAATTTTTGGGATTACCTAAGTGCCCCAATATGCAAATACAATTCTGGGCAAAGGGGAAGGAGGTGGGCCTCTACATATAGTGAAGGTTATATTTTTTTTCCATCCACATGCACAAGAATTCAGAGCCAGATAAAGAATCCACCTGCAATGTGGGAGACCTGCGTTCGATCCCTAGGCTGGAAAGATCCCCCGAAGGAGGGCATGCTACCCACTCCAGTAGTCTTGCCTGGAGAATCCCCATGGACAGAGGAGCCTGGTGGGCTACGGTCCCTGGGGTCGCAGAGTCGAACACGACTGAGTGACAAAGCACATACACAGATAAATAAAACGTCATATCTTGTATCCAAGTGGTATGGAGAAGAAAACATTAGCTGTATATGGGAAATAATTCACATGTTTTAATTGTATTTAGATCTCTATTTTCTCCTACCCTCATAATTATAGTCATAATGAATGATTTTTCATATTGAGAAGGAATACCTGGTCTGGATCTGAAACTTCTATGGCCGCTCATTAGGACATCCTCTAATTCTATCGAGAGGTACTGAGCTGAAAGACAGGGTCTATGAAGGAGGCAGATAGCATCCATCCTTCCACTTCATCCCAACCAAGCTTGACCGCATCTCTGACACCAGCCCACTTTAGCAATGCAATGGACGGTTCACTGGGAAATCCAGAAAGAGCTGGGGACATGAGACGGAAGGGCAGGGCTGCTGATAATAAGCACATGTCTCAAAGCCTACAGATCTATATGGAATAAGCTCTCAGACCTGAGATCTCGAGGATGAGGGAGAAGTACAGGAATGCCCTGTGGGAGCCACAGAGAAACAAGAACCACGAAAGAACTCTCCTTGGTGTCTGAAGTGATCACAAGAGTGGCGCAAGAGTTTAGTTGGAGCCCAAAAAACTAACAAAAACCCGGAGAACGCAAATAATTAAGTGCTCATTGCCGTAGGAATCGCTAGTACTTAACTATCCTAAAAATGTCCCAAGACATTACCACTATCTGACAGAGGAGAACACAGGCCCTTCGAGAGGTAAGCCCATTTCCAGTTAGTGACAACATCAGCATGGAAATGGGAATGTTGACTTCTTTCCAGGGTGATTATGCAATATTACTGCTGTTTCTGGTTAACTGAACGTCCTAATTACTTGTCCTTGTTCACTAATATCACAAGAGCATCAGCTTGTTGGGAGATTATGGAGCTTATATAACATTTTATAGAAAAACCCAAACGAACTTTTTGGTCAACCCAAGAGTAAGTGTCATGGAAGATGGAGTGAACTTTGGAGTCAGAGGTGGCTTTGAATCCTTATCTCAGTCACTTTCTAGCTCTGGTTAGGAACCCTTGGGGTAGTTTACTTAGTTCCCCTGAACCTCAGCTTTCTCATCCAAAGAAAAGAATGAAACTTTTATCCCTGATAGGATTTCATAAAGATTAGATGTAGTAATAATGTAAAGTGTCTTGCACATAGGTGATCAATAAATGGTATATTAATGTTAATAGTTTCATTTCTTATCCATGATTAAAAGTTAATCAATAAGAGAGTACTGGGACTTTTGTAGTGGTCCAGTGGCTTGGGGCTCTGTGTTCCCAATGCAGGGGGTCTGGGTTTGATCTATGGTCAGGGAACTAGATCCCACATGCTGAAACTAAGACTCAACACAACTAAATAAATAAATAGATAGATATTAAAAAAGAAAAATAAAAAAGTACTTAGTTCAGTACCAGATATTAATGTGGTTTTATTTCTGCTGGGAGGGACCCAAGGTCAAGAAACAATGGGTATTAAAAAAATTAAAGATGAGGGACTTCCCTGGTGGTTCGGTGGTTAAGACTCTGTGCTTCCACTGCAGGGGACATGGGTTCGATACCTGGTTGGGGAACTGAGATCCCATGTGCTGCACAGTGCAGTCAAAAGAAGAAAAAAGTATACCCTACATTTGAAAATAAAACGACAACAACAAAAAACAAAATGGAAAATAAAAGGTGAAAACTTAAATATTTACAAAATTGAAGGGCATAGTCAAGGCTGCTGTGTTTGGATGTTCAGTATATCACTCAACACAGGGGTATAGTTTACACAGACTATAATGTGGACGGTGGCCTCTGGATTTGTTCAGTGTACAAACTGAACCATCATGTGTGGTAGCTCTCAGTATAATAGGTAATTAATAACCTATTAATTCAATGAATCAATTGGATATTTTATAAAAGGAGACCAGAAAGCAATTAAAGATGTCTTCCGATTTTATGATTGCAAGGGCCTTCAGGGATTATCTAGTTCAAATTCCTCATTTTTCAGATAAGGAAACTGAAATCCAGAGAGAGAAAGAGACATGCCTCATCCCAGACAGAACTGGGACAAGAATCTCATCTTTGGTTCTTTGCTGATTGCCCTTCCTGTTGATGAAGAATTTTTTTTGTTGGTAAGAGCTGATCTTAAACTTCCATAGAGAAGGAGGGTTTATAGCTCCTTTTAATCTTTTTCAGGAGGAGACTAAGGATGGCTATGCAAAAATTTGTTCAGTTCTGAGTCTCTGCAAGTTTTCTCACAATTCCTGCTGAGCAACACCCTCAAAAACACTTTGTTTGCTTCTGCTTTGACTTGATACTAGCTGGCAAGCTGTGTGGTTTAGTAATACCCTCAATCAGGTTGCTAGCTTGGTAGTAATCTGAGAACAGTATCTCTGAAGGCCAGCTGAACTCCTTTGAAGTTTGCTGTGGAGAGCTAACAAACTGCTGCAAATTACAATTCAGAATCAAACAGGCAGAGCCTAGTGGGGCCTACGGGAGGCTGCAGGAAAGCTGATATTAGGCAGGCAGTCAATGCTTGGGCTTCAAATTAATAGCTGGCTATGCATTGCCAATTCATTTTCTCTATCCTCCACTGCCAGAAATCAGTTGGTACGTGGATAGGCTGGAAACAATATGCCACTAGGTGCCATAGGGCTAATTGGTCGCTATCAGTGGGATTGACATGAGGAATTCGGAGGGCAGAAAAAGTCCTGAGGACTGGCACCCTGGGGAGGGGACCTGTGTGCGGGAACTGAACCTGAGCCACGCTGAGAACACTGGGTAGGCTTGAAGCCGAGGAGGTAGAAAAGGTGAGATGGGGAATGCGTTCTGGGTGGGGGAAGTGACAAGCTCAAAGGCTTAGAGGAAGAAACACACAAGATGTGTTTAGGAAATGAAATATGGATCGATCTAACTGGGATAGTGAGAAGTTGGGAAAGGAAGCTTGGTCTAGCTTGGTAGGTTGTTAACCTCCAAACTATGGGGCTTTAGCTTTCACTTCAGTTCAGTTGCTCAGTCGAGCCCGACTCTTTGAGACCCCATAGACTGCAGCACGCCAGGCCTCCCTGTCCATCACCAACTCCCAGAGTTTACTCAAACTCATGTCCATTGAGTCGGTGATGCCATCCACCCATCTCATCTTCTGTCATCCCCTTCTCCTCCCGCCCTCAGTCTTTCACAGCATTAGGGTCTTTTCCAATGAGTCAGTTCTTTGCATCAGGTGGCCAAAGTATTGGAGTTTCAACTTCAGCATCAGTCCTTCCAATGAACATTCAGGACTGATCTCCTTTAGGATGGACTGGTTGGATCTCCTTGCAGTCCAAGGGACTCTCAAGAGTCTTCTCCAACACCACAGTTCAAAAGCATAAATTCTTCAGTGCTCAGCTTTCTTTATAGTCCAACTCTCATATCTATACATGACTACTGGAAAAACCATAGCCTTGACTAGGTGGACCTTTGTTGGCAAAGTAATGTCTCTGCTTTTTAATATGTTTTTATTCCAAGGAGCAAGCATCTTTTAATTTCATGGCTGCACTCACCATCTGCAGTGATTTTGGAGCCCCCCAAAATAACTTTACACTGAAGATAATGGAGACCTATGAAAGGCTGGCTTGGTGGGTAAAGATTCTGCCTGCATTGCAGAGGACACAGGAGACACAGTTTTGATCACTGTTTCGGGAAGATCTCCTGGAGGAGGGCATGACAACCCACTCCATTATTCTTGCCTGGGAAATTCCATGGGCAGAGGAGCCTGCCAGGCTACAGTCCATGAGGTCACAAAGAGTCAGACACGACTGAGCACACAGCACATGTGAAAGGTTTCTGAGATGTAGGCAGCACTGGTAAGTATTGAGTCTTTTGCCTAAATAGAGGTAGAAGAATGAGAAGGGATGCTCAGTGACCAAGAGGGTAGCCTGTGCTGGTCATTTGCCTACTGCTTTCCGTCCTTATCTGCCCTTCTGTGCTCTGCTATATATCAGTGAGAGAGAAATTATATTTTCCAGATTCGCAAGCTAGCTGGTTTCTGTTTAGGTTTTGTCAAACGTAAGGCACTGCAAGATGAAAGGAAGAGAGAACTGACTACCTTTCTGACTCTGGTTTCTTGTGGCATCAGCGAGAGCAGAACAGCTGAGGAGACAGTGTTGGTGGTGGCAACAGCGTTGGCTCTGGTGACAGCGGCAGCAGTGAATCAGGTGGTGGCTGCGGACAAGAAAGCAACAACAGGCTGGAAGTGTAGGCTCCCGGACTCCTGCTCAGCCCACTGGGCTCCAACAGGCTGGAAGTGTAGGCTCCCGGACTCCTGCTCAGACCACTGGGCTCCAACAGCCAACAGGCGCCGTAGGGATACTGTGTCCCTGGGTTTTAGGTAACACTTTTGCTCCTGTAGCCCAGAGTGGTGAAGTTAATAATCTTTGAGAAATCACCCTTTTCCTCTTCTGCCCCTCCATCTCTTCTAATACTCTTGTAGCCATTTCCTTTATTAATTACTTCTGTTTGAAATGCTTAAAACTGGTTTTCTTTCCTTTAATTAGATCTGGAACCAAGAACTTCCTGATGTTCAAGCTGGATTTAGAAAAGGCAGAGGATCCAGAGATCATATTGCCAACATCCATCAGATCATAGAAAAAGTAAGAGAATTCCAGAAGAACATTTACTTCTGTTTCATTGACTATGCTAAAACCTTTGACTGTGTGGATCACAACAAACTGGAAAATTCTTAAAGAGATGGCAATACCAGACCACCTTACCTGCCTCCTGTATGGAGAAACCTATATGCAGAGAAACGTTATGCAGGTCAGGAAGCAACAGTTAGAAATGGACATGAAACAACAGACTGGTTCAAAATTGGGAAAGCAGTACGTGAAGGCTGTAATGACATCCTGTATTGTCACCTTGCGTATTTAACTTCAGTGCAGAGTATATCATGTAAAATGCCAGGCTGAATGAAGCACAAGCTGGAATCAAGATTGCCAGGGGAAATATCAATAACCTCAGATATGCAGATGACACCACCCTTATGGCAGAAAGCAAAGAGGAACTAAAGAGCCTCTTGAAGGTGAAAGAGGAGATTGAAAAATCTGGCTTAAAACTCAACATTCAGAAAACTAAGATCATGGCATATGGTCCCTTCACTTCATGGCAAATGGAAGGGGAAAAAGTGGAAGCAGATTTTATTTTCTTGGGCTCCAATATCACTGCAGATGGTGACTGCAGCCATGAAATTAAAAGACGCTTACTCCTTGGAAGAAAAGTTATGACCAACTGAGACAACATATTAAAAAACAGAGACATTACTTTGTCAACCAATGTCCGTCTAGTCAAGGCTATGGTTTTTCCAGTGGTCATGTATGGATGTGAGAGTTGGACTGTGAAGAAAGCTGAGTGCCGAAGAATTGATGCTTTTGAACTGTGGTGTTGGAGAAGACTCTTGAGAGTCCCTTGGACTGCAAGGAGATCCAACCAGTCCATCCTAAAGGAAATCAGTCCTGAATATTCATCAGAAGAACTGATGCTGAAGCTGAAACTCCAATACTTTGGCCACCTGATGTGAAGAACTGATTCATTAGAAAAGACCCTGATTCTGGGAAAGATTGAAGGCAGGAAGAGAAGGGGATGACAGAGGACAAGATGGTTGGATGGCATCACCGACTCAATGGACATGAGTTTGAGCAAGCTCCGGGAGATATTGATGGATAGGGAGGTCTGGTGTGCTGCAGTCCATGGGGTTGCAAAGAGTTGGACATGATTGAGAGACTGAACAACAACATATAGCATCTAGTATACTTTATTTGGAGAAGGCAATGGCACCCCACTCCAGTCCTCTTGCCTGGAAAATCCCATGGGTGGAGGAGCCTGGTGGGCTGCAGTCCATGGGGTCGCTAAGAGTTGGACATGACTGAGCGACTTCACTTTCACTTTTCACTTTCCTGCATTGGAGAAGGAAATGGCAACCCACTCCAGTGTTCTTGCCCGGAGAATCCCAGGGACGGGGGAGCCTGGTGGGCTGCCATCTATGGGGTCGCACAGAGTCAGACACGACTGAAGCGACTTAGCAGCAGCAGCATACTTTATTTACTTGGCTTCTAGGACACTACACAGCTCAAAACATTTCCTTAGTGATAATTTCTATACCATGTTTTATTTTTTGTTTTTCTTTGTTTGTTTGGTCTTACTGAACCATGTCTTATAACATCAGCTTTATTGTGTTATTGTCTTAAGCAGGTCCAGGGTTGCACAGAGTCCTGTGAGGAACATAGCTTAGAGTAACTGCAGGGTCAGTTGCAAAGCCCACTCCAAATAGAGAGAGATCTTACTGAAAATTTCCGTTTACCTTGAATACCTTCCTAATCATATAAGCAAGATTGTCTTGCTAACATTAGGTATATTAGGTTCACAATCTCTTAGCTACTTCATTGTGGTTAAAATTTTGTCTATATTTTGATCACCTCAAACTTAAAAATTTTGTGCATCAAATAACACCGTGAACAAAGAGAAAAAACAACCTATGGAATGGGAGAAATTATTTAAAAATCATATGTCTGATAAAAGATTAATATCTAGAATAAATAAATAATTCTTAAAACAAACAAAGCCCCTAAATACCTGATAATAAATAGACAAAAAACTTCACTAAACATTTCACTGAAGGTGACCAGCAAGCACATGAAAAGATACTCAACATCACTAATCACCAGGTTTGTCCTTTATAATTATGGATATTATTTGTTTTGATATAAGTTGGATTAGTCATTGTTGAATAGAAATTATGTGATTATTGATTAATCAGTTAGATTTTGAGAATAGAAGGCTTGGAAATATGATCACCCAAATGAAAACAGGGAATCCTATAATTGTTGCAGAGAAATGCAAATCAAAACCACAATGACATATCACCTCACGTTCATTAGGAAGGCTACTAAAACCCAGAAAATAAGACAGTTTGGTGAGGATATGGTGAAATAGGAACCCTTGGGTACTGTTGTCAAGATTACGCAATGGTGCAGCCACTATGGAAAACAGTATGGAAGATCCTAAAAAAATTAAAAATGGAACTGAGTGTGTATATCTTAGATAATTGCAAGCAGAGTCTCAAAGAAATACATGCATACAACCATATTTATAGCAGCATTATTCACAATTGCCAAGAGGTAAAGCACCCCAAATGTCTGTCAACAGATGAGTAAGATACAGCAGGAAGAAATAAAGGATAAAGAAAATATAGTATATACATACAATGGAATATTATTTAGCTTTAAAAAGAAATCTTGTCACATGCTACAACATGGGTGAAAGTTGAGGATGTTATGCTAAATCAAATAAACCAATCACAAAAAGATAAATACTGTATGATTTCACATGTGAAGTAGCTTCATGGGATACCAGGGGCTGGTAAGCAGGGCAAAAGGTGAGAGCTTTGTTAAATGAGTATAGGGTTACAGATTTACAAGCTGAAAAAGTTCTGGAAATCTGTTTCACAGCAATGTGAACATACTTAACATGACTAAACTGTACACTTAAAGATGGTTAAGATAGAAAATCTTCTGTTAGCTTTTTTTACTGCACACAAAAAAGTAGCCTCCATTTTACTCTATTTCAAGGATTTTGTGGGGGAGTCACTAATTCAATCTTTACTCAAATGTAATCTTGAACTTAAATGTCTTGATAATACTTCCTGTTATTAGATGGCTGTGCTAAATTCCATCACAAATAGTATAAACCAGTAATCATTCAATCAACAAGGGTTTCAGTTCAGTTCAGTCGCTCAGTCATGTTGGGACCTCATGAACTGCAGCACGCCAGGCCTCCCTGTCCATCACCAGCTCCCAGAGTTTACTCAAACTCACGTCCATTGAGTCGGTGATGCCATCCAACCATCTCATCCTCTGTTGTTCCCTTCTCCTCCTGCCCTCAATCAACAAGGGTTTAGAGGGCTTCTTTCTGGTATGCATGGTGGGCATCTGTTAGGTTCGGGAGTTACAGAGCTGAGTAAACCAATTTTGTCCAGGAACTTGCAGGCTTACCCTGTGGTGCTGGCTGATTCTGTTAGAAGCAAATTGGCACAGGCCATCGCTGACACATTCCTGGAGACCTGAATCATGTCCACTCCCTCTGCTGTGTTCAACTGCTGATAGAGTCCTGGGGGCTAAATAGAACTTTCACCGGTCAGTGTACCTGGGTGACACTGTCTTCTAAAGCCCAACAAATTTAGGACAAGACTGGCTTCTTCTAGAATGTTCTGAGTTCCTCCTATATCCATCATATAAGTCTGTTAAGAATGATTCTTTCCAAATATGTGACCAGTTGAACCTGGTATTCCCCACAATCCTCTGGTTTCAGGGTCTGTCTTGGATCAGCAAGAATTGCCTGAACAGCCACTCGGGCTGCCTTCATTTTTGTCTGCAGCTCTTCGAGTTCTATTTGCAGCAGAACTTGAGCAGCTTCACAGAGAACTGCATTTCCTGTGTCAAAACCAAGAATATGCTCGTCTGAAGCATCAGGCAAGCCTCCTTCTGTTTGGTTTGCCCCAGCAAGTACATCCTGTGTCAGGAGCTCCTGGACCACGGTGAGAATTGCCTTAACCATCACCTGAACTTTAATCATTATCAGGTAGTCACCATGACACTGAATCTGAAGAAGGGTAGCAAGCCTCTACCCCAGCCTTCCAAGCAGGGTTATTTACATCCAAACTGATCCAGGCTCTGCAGTTTTAGTTGCACTGTCTACATGTTTGGGTTTCCCTGGTGGCTCAGAGGGTAAAGTGTCTGCCTGCAATGCCGGAGACCTGGGTTCGATCCCTCGGTCGGGAAGATTCACTGGAGAAGGCAATGGCAACCCACTCCAGTATTCTTGCCTGGAGAATCCCATGGACAGAGGAGCCTGGTAGGCTACAGTCCATGAGGTCGCAAAGAGTCAGACGAGACTGAGTGACTTCACTTTCTTTCTTTCTACGTGTTTTGCATTATCAGGTCCCAAGTCCTTATAGTTTTCAGCATTATCTGCATAATCAAGTCTCATAGCTGAACCAAGAAGCCAGGCAATTGTTACCTGGAGATCTTGAATCTGGAAAAAACAGTTCCTGTCTGTGAGATATCTCTCAAGAACTTATCGAGTCACTGCTGTGAATGTTTCATAAAGTCTTTCTGTCTTCAGTCTTATCTGCTGGTATCTGATTTTCTGGTCTTCAAGCCAAACCATGGTTTCTAATTCTATTTCATCTTTGCACTGTAGCTGGCAGAGTTGCAGTGGTCCTGGCCCCCCAGGCTTCGGCCAGGACGGGAGAGGAGAGGAGGACTGGGTGATGCAAGCACCAGCAACATGGTGAGAGCAGCCTGGTGGCTCTTTGGCTTCGCAACTCCCATGACCTTACTTCTGTTCCACCTAAGTACCCACTGCCACGGGCATACCCTGGACCTTGCATCATCACCACACCCTCTCATCCTTCACAATTATTTCTTTCTTTCTTTATTTTTACGCAGTTGCTCCCACGACATCCGTTCTTCAAACTGGTTAAAACTGCCAAGATCCTGGCCTCTCCGCTGTCTCCCTTTCTACCCGCTTTCCTGTTCACAGACATTAAGAGATGCCTGCCAACCCACAGCTGTATTGCAGAGGCTGCTGGAGCTCTGCCCATGTCATCTTGATTCCTTTCATTGTCTGGGGGCACACCAGCCCCCCACCCCCACCCCCGCCATGTGCCTTCACTGCCCACAGCCAGCCCCTCTGACCCTGGTCTGAGCTTTGCCCTCAGGCTGCCTGAGTCCCTCTCCCTGCACGGAGAAGCGCAGGTGGCCAGGAATTTCCGCCCTCCCCACCTCCACTCACCAAGGGCGGCTCTTAACCTCTGACTGATGGGTTTGGGAGTACAAATAGCCCAGCAGCCCAGCAACCTTGCCCCATGACTGGAGTGACTCTGAGGTGGGAGAGCTTCCTGGGCAGGCGGACAGCCCAAGTCAGGGTGCCCTTCGTGGTACCTTGCTATCATGGCCATCTTCCTCTCCTGCTCTCTCTTCCTTCCTCCCTTCAGGTTATTCCTGAGAATAGTCCTGCTTCCTGAAAGGTCACTGCCCAGGAATCCTCATCTCACCTGCATCTGGTTTTGCCTTCTTTCTCTCATGGAGAAAAAGTGCCTCCTTCCTTAGTATAACCCCAAGTATTCACCCTTCTTCTTCTTCCCTGAGGCGGGTAGGAGGTGGATGGGCCTCCGGGCTGGACAGCTGGTATTTGTCAAGTGGAATAAAACTGAAGCTCTGTTTTTCCCCAGACGCACCAAGGACAAAGCTAATGGCAGAGATACAGTGCCCGCTCCTGAGGTCAAGGAAAACTTTCCCATCTGCACATGCACAGGAAGGCTTCCTGGGGGTCATGTAGGAGGGGGCAACACCCCACGGGCCTGTATGGTGGAATCCGTCTTGGTAAAACTCTGCGCCACACGTGTTGGGGAGGGTCCTAGGATGGGTCAGATGTGGAAAAAGAAGTAATTGACCACAGGGAAACCAAGACCTGGAAGGACCGCCCTGCATGAACGACTTACCTCACTTCTGCACTGTGCTCCTCCTCCTCAGGAACGGTGCTCACAGCATTTCTCTCTGGGTGTGGATCTCTGCCTAGCTTCAGTCTTAAACAATTTGTTTCCTTGTGTGCTCTCCCACTTGTGCTGCATCTCTGATAATAAACTTGGCACCTGTTGTTACAGTTGGTGCCTTCCTAAAACATTCTTGCTTTCAAATGGGGTGGGACGGCGGCAAGAGCCAGGGCCACTTTAGTTCTGATCTCTAACCCTGGGTGGTCTAGCAGTTAGGTTTCCCTGTTTTTCATCCAGGCTGTTGTTGCTCAGTCTCTAAGTCATATCAGACTCTTTGCAACCCCATCAGATCAGATCAGATCAGATCAGTCGCTCAGTCGTGTCCAACTCTTTGCGACCCCATGAATCGCAGCACGACAGGCCTCCCTGTCCATCACCAACTCCCAGAGTTCACCCAGACTCACGTCCATCGAGT
>NW_011495069.1:6598951-6599814 GCF_000754665.1 Bison bison bison
TCCATCGAGTCAGTGATGCCATCCAGCCATCTCATCCTCTGTCATCTGCTTCTCCTCCTGCCCCCAATCCCTCCCAGCATCAGAGTCTTTTCCAATGAGTCAACTCTTTGCATGAGGTGGCCAAAGTACTGGAGTTTCAGCTTTAGCATCATTCATTCCAAGGAAATCCCAGGGCTGATCTCCTTCAGAATGGACTGGTTGCATCTCCTTGCAGTCCAAGGGACTCTCAAGAGTCTTGTCCAACACCACAGTTCAAAAGCATCAAATCTTCGGTGCTCAGCCTTCTTCACAGTCCAACTCTCACATCCATACATGACCACAGGAAAAACCATAGCCTTGACTAGATGAACCTTTGTTGGCAAAGTAATTGTAGTATACCAGTCTCCTCTGTCCTCCTCTATCTCCCTGCTGGACTGGAAGAAACACAAGCTGGAATCAAGATTGCCGGGAGAAATATCAATAACCTCAGATATGCAGATGATGCCACCCTTATGGCAGAAAGTGAAGAGGAACTCAAAAGCCTCTTGATGAAAGTGAAAGTGGAGAGTGAAAAAGTTGGCTTAAAGCTCAACATTCAGAAAACGAAGATCATGGCATCTGGTCCCACCACTTCATGGGAAATAGATGGGGAAACAGTGGAAACAGTGTCAGACTATTTTTCTGGGCTCCAAAATCACTGCAGATGGTGAATGCAGCCATGAAATTAAAAGACACTTACTCCTTGGAAGGAAAGTTATGACCAACCTAGATAGCATATTCAAAAGCAGAGACATTACTTTGCCAACAAAGGTCCAGCTGGTCAAGGCTATGGTTTTTCCTGTGGTCATGTATGGATGTGAGAGTTGGACTGTGAAGAAGGCTGA
>NW_011495069.1:6599914-6605512 GCF_000754665.1 Bison bison bison
GAGTGCTGAAGATTTGATGCTTTTGAACTGTGGTGTTGGACAAGACTCTAGACAGCCCTTGGACTGCAAGGAGATCCAACCAGTCCATTTTGAAGGAGATCAGCCCTGGGATTTCTTTGGAAGGAATGATGCTAAAGCTGAAACTCCAGTACTTCGGCCACCTCATGTGAAGAGTTGACTCATTGGAAAAGACTCTGATGCTGGGAGGGATTGGGGACAGGAGGAGAAGGGGACGACAGAGGATGAGATGGTTGGATGGCATCACTGACTCGATGGACATGAGTCTCAGTGAACTCCGGGAGTTGGTGATGGATAGGGAGGCCTGGCGTGCTGCGATTCATGGGGTCGTAAAGAGTCGGACACGACTGAGCGACTGATCTGATCTCTGATCTCATGCCCATTGAGTTGGTGATGCTATTTAACCATCTTATCCTCGGCTGCTCCCTTCTCCTTTTGCCTTCAATCTTTCCCAGCATTAGGGTCTTTTCTAATGAGTTGGCTCTTCACAGCAGGTAGCCAAAGTATTGGAGCTTCAGTTTCAGCATCAGTCCTTCCAATCAATATTCAGTGTTAATTTCATTTAGGATGGACTGGTTTGATCTCCTTGGGACTCTCCAAGGGACTCTCAGCACCACAATTTGAAAGCATCAATTCTTTGTCTCTCAGCCTTCTTTATGGTCCATCTCTCACATCCATACATGACTACTGGAAAAACCATAGCTTTTTTTATACTGATATTTGTTGGCAGAGTGATGCCTCTGCTTTTGAATATGCTGCCTAGGTTTGTCATAGCTTTCCTTCCAAGGAGCAAGGGTCTTTTAATTTCACCATCTGCAGTGATTTTGGAGTCCAAGAAAATAAAATCTGTCACTGCTTCCACTTTCCCCCCTTCTATTTGCCATGGAGTGATGGGATCAGATGCCATGATCTTAGTTTCATCCAGGCTGCCCAGGGTGAATTCCTGGGCAGGGAACTAAGGTCTGTCTTTGGACTGCTCGCTCCTGTCTCTCTGAGATCACTTCCCTTTGCACCAACACATCCTTCCTAGGCAAATTTACCTAATTCCCTGGCTGAATTTATCATCTGTGTTAGTTTCCTAAGGCTTCTGTGAGAAAACACTGCAGACTGGGTGGCTTAAGCAACAGAAATTTATGGTCTCACAGCTCTGGAGACTAGAAGTCCAAGATCAAGGTGTGGTGGCGTTGGTTCCTTCTGAGGTCTGTGAGCAACGAAGAATCTGTTCCATCCCCTCTCTCCTAGCTTCTAGTATTTTGCTGGTAATTTCTGATGTCTGTTGGCTTGCTGCCTTTATCTTTCCATGGCAATCTGTGCATTCAAATTTCCCAGTCATGTTGGATTAGGGCCAATTCTCATGATCTCATTTTAACTCAATCACCTCTGCAAAGACCCTGTCTCCAAATTGAGGACACGTCCTGAGATACTGGAGGTGAGCACATGGGCGAGCGTGCTGAGTCCTGTCCAACTCTCTTGTGACAGGTTCCTCTGTCCATGGGATTCTCCAGCCAGGAATACGCGATTCTCTTGTGTCTGCCGCATCAGCAGGTGGGTTCTTTACCACTGCCACCACCTGGGAAGCCTCACCTGGGAGGTGAGGATGTAAATTGGGGGGAGACACAGTTCAGCCCATAGCACCACCTCTGTGCTTCTGAGCCCATGTAACTCTCCTAAACTATAGAGATGCCTCGTCATCATTGGCCAGATTGCTCCACTTGAATGCCCCACGTAACCCTTCATGTTTTCTGGCTTCTACGCACTTTTTGCTCTGTTTGGGAAGTTTCCAGCCACTTGAATCTCGTTTCCACCCCACGGGTGTTTTCCAGCCTCTTTTGTGGTCAGGCTCAGGCCTGTGAGCTATTCTCCACCAAGAGGACTTGCCCTATGAAACGCTGATTCAGAAGGAGCAGTTTGAGGAAGGAGGAGGCTTGGAGTGGAGACCGTTTCCCCAGCAGTGGCAGAGGCTTTCAGGGATACGGCAGTTGCAAGTCGAGTGGAGCTCTGGATTCCCAAGTAATATTCGTGCATGTGCGTGCTCAGTCATGTCCAACTCCTTGTCACTCCATGGGCTGTAGCCCGCCAGGCTCCTCTGTCCATGGAATTTTCCAGGCAAGAATACTAGAGGGGGTTGCCATTTCCTGCTTCAGGAGATTTTCCTGACCCAGGGATTGGACCGAATCTCTTGCATCAGCTGCATTGGCAGGCAGATTCCTTACCACTGCACCATCTGGGAAGCCCATTTCTGGTCAGCAGTGGTTGGAGACAAACGGAGAGTCTGATTGAATTGCAAATGGTGGCCTTGGTGCATCCTGGTGGCGGCCACAGGAGCAGAAGCAGTAGTTTCTTCATCAGGCCAGACTTTTGGTTTTAGTTACTTTACTTGGAAGCTTAATCTCGAGCCAGTTTCTTCAGTTCCACAGACTCTGTGGGCTATTGAGATAATTTTAATACTCTTATTTTCTGTGTAACCAGCCAGGATCAGCTTCTGTTGCCTACAATTAGGAACGCTGATGCCTGTAGAATTTAGTATTTTAAGGTGGTTTCTGGAAGTCACAGGCCCTAAGCTGTAGAATTAACTGTGAGGAGGAGAATAGGGGTTAATGAGGCCCCAGCCGCTTCAGGCTGGAAAGCTGGTGCGCTTTGTTATGGGGTGGCATGCAGTCAAACTGTGTTTTCGCTACACAATGGGACGGAGTCATAGTCATGCCAATCAGGGCTAGAGGAAGTGGTGGAAAAAATTTAGAATGTTGATGTTGTTGTACTGGTGATTTCCTGCCCCTTTGGCAAAGTCCGCCAAACAGGTTTTCCATAAGAATTATCTGCCAGTTCAAGGGAGAAAGTCTATTAGCAAAGAGGGCACTGGACATTTTCTTGCCCACTGCAGCCCTCCCTTACCTATTTTTTTACCTTTTGAATTTATTTATTTTAAATGAAACAAAGAAGTTAGACATCATAAACCATTAGACACCTTAACAACAAAGAATAAAGATATATAAAGCAAAAATCAGAAGAAACATAAGGGAAAAGAAATACTATATGATCATATGAGACATATAAACATTTTTTTGAGAGTATTTTATCAAAGTGCAGAAAAAAATAATAGGAGTGTCTTGAATGATGTCATTAATAGTTTAAATATAATAGATTTATATTTAATTAATTTATATTAATTATATCCTACACAAATATATTTAAAATGTTATATCTCACACATTGTTATTAGATGTCCATAGGACCAAAGGACATTTAGAAAAACTGCTAAAAAGTTACACACTACTAAATTTCAAAAAGCAGAATTCTTTTTTGTGTATGAGATTCAGTTACATATACACATATGTTGTTTTTGACATTATTTTCCATTACAGGTTATTACAAGGTATTCCCTGTAGTTACCTGTGTTTATAGTAAATCTTTTTTGCTAGTTGTATATCTATTTTTTAAAATTAGAAATCTAGCATTCTATTCATACTAAGTCAAACAAGTAGAATCAAAATGTCATAGATTTTTTAGTTAGGCAAAAATTCATAAATTTTCTAATATATATTATACATATTATTTATATGTATGTTTACAAAAGCTTTTCTACTGTGCGTGATAAAGGCTTGAGAAAGAACATCAAGAAGAAAAAGAGATGGAGGAATTGGAAAATGTAAACCAAATGAAATGGGAGCACTGAATATGAAATAGAAAAAGTGAAACAAACTAGATAAAAGTAAAACATCCTCATATAGTCCAGTCGTTTTTAAACATGGCTGCTCATTAGAAATGTATCCGGACCTCTGGCAGGAAAAAAAAAAACAAAAAACAACCAAACAATACCTGGGCATTTGTATTTTTCAAAAAATTCTAAGTAATTCTGATATGTATCTGGATTTTAAAAAATTATTACAGATTTTTCTATTAAAAGGTAGTTTTGGTGATATAGAATTTTATAATTTTTCTGTTGACCAATCATGATCCAATGGTATTAAGTGAGTAATATTTAAATAATCACAATAGCGAAAGATGTTTGTCAATTTTCACAATCAATAGCTAGACAAAAAATAAAAGATAATTACAATGACAAGCCATAATGAGAACATGGTTAACAATATAAAATAATTACATACAATTTGGGGGGTCAAGCAGAGTGATGTGGTTAAGTGGAAGTGCATACACGTACATGGTTTCATCTGCTCAGCCAGTCTATGCATTTTGGCTGGTACATTTAATCCATTTACATTTAAGATAATTGTTAATATGTATGATCCTATTGCTATTTTCTTAAATGTCTTGGGTTTATTTTCTGTAGGTAGGGCTTTTCCTTCTCTTGTTTTCTCCCCAGAGAAGTTCCTTTAGCATTTGTTGTAAAGCTGGTTTGGCAGTGCTAAATTCTCTTAACTTTTGCTTGTCTGGAAAGCTTTTAATTTCTTCACCAAATCTGCAGGAGAGTCTTGCTGGGTAGAGTATTCTTGGCTGCAGATTCTTCCCTTTCATCACTTTAAATACGTCATGCCATTCCCTTCTGGCTTGTAGAGTTTCTGTTGAGAAATCAGCAGATAACCTGATGGGAGGTCCCTTATATGTCCTTTGCTGTTTTTCCCTTGTTGCTTTTAATATTCTATCTCTGTCTTTAATTTTTGTTTGTTTGGTTACTATGTGTCTTGGTGTGTTCCTCCTTGGGTTTATCCTGCCTGGGACTTTCTGTGCTTGTTGGACTTGGCTGACTATTCCCTTTCCCATGTTAGGGAAGTTTTCAACTAGTATCTCTTCAAATATTTCCTCAGGTCCTTTCTCTCTCTCTTTTATCCCTATAATGTGAATGTTCATGCTTTTAATGTTGTCCCAGAGGTCTCTTCAGTTGTCTTCATTTCTTTTCATTCTTTATCCTATATTCTGTTCCGAGGCAGTGATTTCCACCATCTGTCCTCCATGTCATTTACCCATGCTTCTGCCTCAGTTATTCTGCTATGGATTCCCTTTAGTGTATTATCCATCTCTCTTTGTTTGTTCTTCAGTTCCTGTTCAGTTCATTTTAGTTGCTCAGTTGTGTCTGACTCTTTGCAACCCCATGAACTGCAGCATGCCAGGCCTCCCTGTCCATCACCAACTCCCAGAGCTTGCTCAAACTCATGTCCACTGAGTCGGTGATGCCATCCAGCCATCTCATCCTCTGTTGTCCCCTTCTCCTCCCGCCTTCAATCTTTCCCAGCATCAGAGTCTTTTCCAATGAGTTAGTTCTTCATCAGGTGGCCAAAGTATTGGAGTTTCAACTTCATCATCAGTCCTTCCAATGAATATTCAGGACTTATTTCCTTTAGGATGGACTGGTTGGATCTCCTTGCAGTCCAAGGGACTCTCAAGAGTCTTCTCCAACACCACAGTTCAAAAGCATCAATTCTTCAGCACTCAGCTTTCTTTATAGTCCAACTCTCACATCCATCCATGACTACTAGAAACACAATAGCCTTGACTAGATAGACCTTTGTTGACAAAGTAATGTCTCTGCTTTTCAATATGCTATCTAGGTTGGTCATAACTTTTCTTCCAAGGAGTAAGCGTGTTTTAATTTCATGGCTGCAATTACCATCTGTAGTGATTTTG
>NW_011495069.1:6605612-6630158 GCF_000754665.1 Bison bison bison
TTTCCACTGTTTCCCCATCTATTTCCCATGAAGAGACGGGACCAGATGCCATGATCTTAGTTTTCTGAATGCTGAGTTTTAAGCCAACTTTTTCACTCTCCCCTTTCACTTTCATCAAGAGGCTCTTTAGTTCTTCTTCACTTTCTGCCATAAGGGTGGCATCATCTGCATATGTGAGGTTATTGATATTTTTCCCAGCAATCCTGATTCCAGGTTGTGCTTTATCCATCGAACATTTCTCATGATGTACTCTGCATATAAGTTAAATAAGCAGGGTGACAATATATAGCCTTGACGTACTCCTTTTCCTATTTGGAACCAGTCTGTTGTTCCGTGTCCAGTTCTAACTGTTGCTTCTTGACCTGCATACAGGTTTCTCAGGAGGCAGATCAGATGGTCTGGTATTCCCATCTCTTTCAGAATTTTCCACAGTTTATTTTGATCCACATAGTCTAAGGCTTTGGTGTAGCCAATAAAGCAGAAATAGATGTTTTTCTGGAACTCTCTTGCTTTTTTGATGATACAATGGATGTTGGCAGTTTGATCTCTGGTTCTTCTGACTTTTCTAAATCAGCTTGAATATCTGGAAGTTTGCGGTTCACGTACTGTTGAAGCCTGGCTTGGAGAAATTTGAGCATTACTTTGCTAGCGGGTGAGATGAATGCAATTGTGTGGTAGTTTGAGCATTCTTTGGCATTGCCTTTCTTTGGGATTGGAATGAAAACTGACTTTTTCCAGTCCTGTGGCCACTGCTGAGTTTTCCAAATTTGCTGGCATATTGAGTGTAGCACTTTCACAGCATCATCTTTTAGGATTTGAAATAGCTCAACTGGAATTCCATCATCTCCACTAACTTTAATTCTTGCAGGTCTTTGGTAAACATTTCTTGCATCTTCTCAATCTTTGCCTCTATTCTTTTTCTGAGATCCTGGATCATATTCACTGTCATTATTCTGAATTCTCTTTTGGGAAGTTTGCCTATTTCCACTTCATTTAGTTGTTTTTCTGGGATTTTATCTTGTTCATCTGGGATATACTTTTCTGCTTTTTCATGTTGATTAACTTGCTGTAAAGTGGTTTTGTTTTAGTCACTGTGGGACTGTGGTCCTTCTTTCTTCTTCTGTCTGCTCTCTGATGAAGGAGGCTAAGAGGCTTATGTAAGCCTCCTGATGAGAGGGTGTGGTGGTGGGAAAAACTGAGTCTAGCTCTGGTGGGCAGGGCCTTGCTCAGTAAAGCTTTAATCCAATTATCTGCTGATGGATGGGGTTGTGCTCCCTCCCTGGTAGTTTTTTGGCCTAAGGCGACTCAGCCCTTGGGTTTATGGGCTCTATGGTCAGGTTAATGGTGACCTCCAAGAGGGTTTACACTGTAGGGGACCTTCCCAGACATCTGCTACCAGCCCCCCGAACCCTGCGGTGAGCCCCTGCCCACCCACGCCTCCACAGGAAACTCTCAACACTAGCGGGTGGTTTTGGTTCAGTTTTCTTTGGAGTCATAGCTCCTTTTCTCTGAGTCTTGGTATGTGTGAGGTTTTGTTTGTACCCTCCAAGACTGGAATCTCTGTTTCCCCCAGTCCTGTGGACGTCTTGTAATCAAATCCCATTGGGCTTAAGGTCCCGCTGGAGACTCCCAGTCCCTTTGTTGGGTCCCCAGGCTGGGAAGCCTCATGTGAGGTTCTGAACTTTCATAACAGTGGAGAACTTCTTTGGTATTATTATTCTCCAGTCCGTGGGTCACCTACCCGGCGGGTATGGGATTTGATTTTATCGTGATTGTGCCCCTCCTGCCGTCTTGCTGCAGCTTCTTCTATATCTTTGGACGTGAGGTATCTTTTTTTGGTGGGTTCCAGTGTCCTCCTGTCAATGGCTGGTCAACAGCTAGTTGTGATTTTGGTGCTCTCACTGGGGATGAGTGAATGTTCTTCTATTCTACCGTCTCCCCCCTTTGGATTGTCTTGAGACAAAGACCTTTAAATTAAGTGAGAAGTAGGTTGGTGGAATACAGAGGTAAAAAATCAGGTCTTTAGACTTAAAGATTCTGCAGGGGAGGCAGAATTTTATCTCTATTCTTTCTGGGTCTTTGGCTGGGCCTGAGAATTAAATTCACTAAAACAGATTAACAGGAGAAAAGCATATGGATTTTTTTTTTTTTGGCCACGGCAGGTGGCCTGTGGGATCTTTGTTCCCTGACCAGGGATCGAACTCACACCCCCTGCTTTGGAAACTCGGAGTCCTAACTGCTGGGCCACCAGGGAAGTCCCAGCATATGGATTTTGAAAATGAAGGCTGACCTGCCCCTGCCCCCAACCCAAAGCGTAGAGGCCTAAGTACTTATATACTTGGTTGCACAAAGAGAGGCAACAGTGGAAAAGTAACTAAAACACATGGGGAGACTAAGGTAAAATGAGTTATTTTAACAAGGTCTGTTTGTATAGATTTCTGCTGCTCCCACTCCCATCTCTGGTGGTAAGAATGTTTCTTTCCTCCTGGCATCTTGCACTATGGAGTTTTGCCTCCTGCTTTCAGGAAGAAGAGTGCAGGCTGTGGGGAGGTGGGCAGGGGTGGTCAGAATGTCCTTCTTGTACCTTCTGTTTTTCAAATGTCTTTATCTTAAAATAATCCTTATGTCAAAGTAGCATATTTGGAGTTGACATATTCTGCCAATTTTCAGCTCTGGAAAAGAGCTGGCTGGACAAGATCTTTTGATAAGGGTTATTCATAGAACTGCAGCAAATAGAGGAAGCCTGCTAAAATCTTAAAAGTTTCGATTATCAAAGAACCTCCTGGGCTGTTCAGTACAGCCTGTGAAGCCCCTAAGCTATTGATGGGACCGGATATACGTGAGCAGGAGTGTCTGCTAAAGCTTGACAGCTTCCAGAAAGGGCATTTTCCCCAGTGCCTGACTCAGGCGCAGCTATAGTGATGGAAAGAGAGTAGGATAAATAAAGTTATTTTAATTAAAAAATTCCATTAGGAGATTAAAGCAGAGAGGGAATTTTAAGGGAGTTTAGGAGACTGTTACAAGCTAATGACTACTCAAAAAAAGAATCCAGTAACCTAGCAACAATCTAGGCTACCTTGAAGGAAGACCAGACACATCCGGTACCAAGCACACTCAAGCTACAAACCCTGATAGCTGAAACACAAGAAAATAGATATGGGGTCTGAATGTTGCTTCATGAAATCAGGGAGTTAATGGTCCTTGAAGAGTAGCATCTCTGCTTGCAGCCAAGATAGGACTAGAGGTGAAAGGGGAAAGAAGCTAAATGAAAGGGAACATTATACTGAAACCTGAGATGAATTCAGTTCAGTTCAGTTCAGTTCAGTCGCTCAGTCATGTCCGACTCTGTGATCCCATGAACCGCAGCACGACAGGCCTCTCTGTCCATCACCAACTCCCGGAGTCCACCCAAACCCATGTCTATTGAGTCCGTGATGCCATCCAACCATCTCATCCTCTCTTGTCCCCTTCTCCTCCTGCCCTCAATCTTTCCTAGCATCAGGGTCTTTTCAAATGAGTCAGCTCTTCGCATCAGGTGGCCAAAGTATTGGAGTTTCAGCTTCAACATCAGTCCTTCCAATGAACACTCAGAACTGATTTCCTTTAGGATGGACTGGTTGGATCTCCTTCAAGTCCCTTGCAGTCCAAGGGACTCTCAAGTCTTCTCCAACACCACAGTTCAAAAGCATCAGTTCTTCTGCGCTCAGCTTTCTTTATAGTCCAACTCTCACATCCATACATGACCACTGGAAAAACCATAGCCTTGACTAGATGGACCTTTGTTGGCAAAGTAATGTCTCTGCTTTTTAATATGCTGTCTAGGTTGTTCATAACTTTCCTTCCAAGGAGTAAGCGTCTTTTAATTTCCTGGCTGCAATCACCATCTGCGGTGATTTTGGAGCCCAGAAAAATAAAGTCAGCCAGTTGCCACTGTTTCCCCATCCATTTGCCATGAACTGATGGGACCAGATGCCATGATCTTCGTTTTCTGAATGTTGAGCTTTAAGCCAACTTTTTCACTCTCTTCTTTCACTTTCATCAAGAGGCTCTTTAGTTTTTCTTCACTTTCTGCCATAAGGGTGGTGTCATCTGCATATCTGAGGTTATTGATGTTTCTCCCGGCAATCTTGATTCCAGATTACCAGATTTTAGTATGTCACCACACTTCTGCTAACAAACATATGATTTAATTGGTGCCATGACAGTCCCGGTTAGACTATACAGTGTTAAAGGAGGAACTAATGACGTAAGCCTTGATAGCTACCACAACGTGAGGAAGGAGGTGGTCTTCCCTTCCCCACTTTTCTTTTGCTTATAAAAATTAAGTCCTCCGGTCTTGGGGCAGAGACTATCTCTCACAAGCATCCTGTGGTAATAAGCGCATTCTTTAAAAAGCAGAGACATGACTTTGTCAACAAAGGTCCCTTTAGTCAAGGCTATGGTTTTTCCAGTAGTCATTTATGGATGTGAGAGTTAGACTATAAAGAAAGCTGAGCGCCAAAGAATTGATGCTTTTGAACTGTGGTGTTGGAGAAGACTCTTGAGAGTCCCTTGGACAGCAAGGAGATCCAACCAGTCCATCCTAAAGGAAATCAGTCCTTAGTGTTCATTGGAAGGACTGATGTTGAAGCTGAAACTCGAATAATTTGGCCACCTGATGTGAAGAGCTGACTCATTTGAAAAGACCCTGATGCTGGGAAAGATTGAAGGCGGGAGGAGAAGGGGACGAGAGAGGATGAGACGGTTGGATGGCATCACCGACTCAATGGACATGAGTTTGAGCAAGCTCTGGGAGTTGGCGATGGACAGGGAGGCCTGGCGTGCTGCAGTGGGAGGTTGCAAATAGTCGCTCAGACAGGACTGAGCGACTGAATTGAACTGAACTTGCTTGCCATTTGGTCTCTCACTGAACTCTTCCTGGCTCTGAGACATAAGAACCTGAGCTTCAGAAACTCCAGGTATCAGGTGAATGGTTTTAGTTAAAAGACAGTTAGTTGTTCGAGTCCCCTCCTAAGTTCGGGCTGGTGGATTCTTGTCCCAATCTGAACTCTGGCTGGGTTCAAGTGCCATCTGGTTTTAGCAGGAAATAGCAAACTAGGAGAATCCCTCCAGGGGTCAGAACAGGGGCTGCCTAAGGGGCTAGTCAAGGAGCTCCACTGCCAGGGCCGTGAGTGCTCACTGCTCCTGACCAGTGGGGTTTTATGTGCTCCATGGACCAGGGGCTCATGGGTGTTTACCATGCTTCCCTCTTCCCAAAGAGGGTTCAGAAAAGTCATCAATCAATTAATCCATTAATCAGTCACTTGCAGAAGTGATCATTTAAGTTATATCTATCTATACTGTCTGTCTCACTTCTGTTGGGGAGAGAAATTTGTCTTTAAGCTTAAGTTTATGGATCCTTACTCAAGAGAAGCAATATCTTGACTCTAAACCTCTAAAGATCTTGGATTTTGCATTGGAATCACTGGCTAGCATGAACTTTGCAGCTCTATTTCTTGCGGAGGGGTAAATTCCTTTTATTTATGGGAAGAAGGATGTGTTTGAATGTTGGCTAGCCAAAATGCTGGACTGTGGTAGAAACTGCTAGTGTTCTACCCGAAATATACTCTCTTTATTTTTTTTTTAACAGAACCCTATTTTGTTTAGGGCTGAAAGTGCTGTCCTCTTCAGCTCCCTTTGTAGGCAGAGGTGGCCAGATGACACACAAACTTAGGATTTCCGGGATGTTTTTGCTTTTCTAACTGAATTTATTCCTGTTTTCACCTTCTTCTTCTGCTTGTCTGGAATGTGGTCATGGTGCTGGGATTGTGCTAACCTGTAGGTGACCAGGACACACAGAGAAGAGGGTAAAGCTCTCACTGTAAGGTTGGCAACTGGAAAGACAGAAGGAACATGGCTTCCTTACGACAGTGGGTGCAACTTACCAGCTCTGAATTGCATGCCTCTGGGCTTGTTATACGGGAAAAGGAAACCGAAGAGCCTTGGATTTTGTTTTTTGTTTTGTTTTTGCTTTGTTTTAACACATTCTTAAATTGATACACATCCAAAATGAAACTCATTACCTTCTCCCTGAAATCCACTCCCCTTCCTATGTTCCCTTCTTGGTTCCCTTGACCACCATCTACTGAGAAATCAACATGCAACCCTTGACTTCTATCTTTTATTTGCTCCTCCCTCAATACCTAACAATTTATTAGTCTTACTGATTTGAAATCCTGTGCAAGCCCCTGTGTCCTTATCCTTAGAAGTAAAATGCTGACTCAAGAGTTAGTAATTGGTAAATATGAAGATGTAGAGAAAAAAATAGCTGTTGGATTGGGGAACTGGTAACAGTTTAGACTGTAATTCTGCCACATAGCAGAATCACCAAACTCATAGTTCCCTGAAAGAGTTAAAGGTCTGACACATGTTCCCAAGTTGTTTTTACAGGAATCAGACGTCCCTCCAGATGAAAGCTGCTGACCACAAGACGATAGACTCTAGACTGGCTGAAACCAGAAGGTTGTTGATGCTTGAAACTTCATCTCCATGCCATCCAGTCCCAGAATTGCCCACAAGTTGATCATGCCTTGCTCCTTGAACACTATAAAACTCCTCACTGTCCCCTACAGGGTGGGTCACACAGTCTTGAGGGCATTACCCCACTGTGGCCCCCTTTGCCTGACAAACCACGAAAAGCTACTCTTTTCTATGTTACCCCAATTGCTGTCTCCATGTTTCTATTCAGGGAACAGAGCCTGAGTTATGGCAACAGATCCAATGTTTACATCTTTTCCTGTTTTAAGTTGAATTGAGTGTGTATGTGCTCAGCCATTTCAGTCGTGTCCGACTCTTTGTGACTCTATGGACTGTAGCTCACCAGGCTCCTCTGTCCATGGGATTCTCCAGGCAAGAATACTGGAGTGGGTTGCCATGCCCTCCTCCAGGGGATCTTCCTGACTCAGGGATCGAACCCGCGTCTCTAATGTCTCCTGCACTGACAGGCAGGTTCTTTACCACTAGTGCTACCTGGGAAGCCCCATAAGTTGAACTCTGTCCCCCCTAAAAGATGTCTTAAACTCCTAGTCCCCAGAATCTCAGAATGGGTCCTTACTTGGAAATAAGGTGGTTGCTGGTGTAATTAGTTAAGATGAGATTATGCTGAAGCAGGGTGGATCCTTAGTCCAATATAACTGGTGTAGGAAGATGACGTGAAGAGACAGAGACCCACAGGGAGAACACAGAGGCGGAAACTGGGGAGATGCAGCGGCAAGCCAAGGAGCATGAGGACTGATGGCCCCCCAGAAGCTACGATGAAGGAAGGGATATTCTATCCAGAGTCCCAGAGGGAACACAGCTCTGCTGACACTGTGATTTTGGACTTCTAGCCTTCAGAACTGTGAGAGAATATATTTTTGTTATTCAAGCACCGTATCTGTGGTACTTTGTTACAACAGCCTCAGGGTACTTAAACACGCCCTGGTGCATTCACTCTCTACCAAGTCATGAGACTCCCATTTTGCTGCAAGTCTCTGAACTGGTCCCCCAGTTTCCAGTGTTGCTTCCTTTCCATTCCTGCCCCAGATAACAGCCTGGATGAGCTTTCTAAAGCTCAAGTTACTCTCTTGTTTACACATGTTTCAGTGGCTTCTCAGTACTCTAAAGATAAAATTCAGGTAACTCCCTTACCTGATACAAAAGGCCCTGTGTGCCTTTCCAGTGGCCACTGGTCTCATGCTGTTTGGTTCCTTTTGATGCCTGTGAAATCCCCCCTGTGTTCCTACCCAGTTTGACTCCTAGCTTTAAATCCCATTAGATGTCTTTTCTCCCAAAAAGCCATCCTCGACTCTCCCAACACTGATATTGCCCCTGCTGAGTGCTCTCTTAAAGCCTGGCTCTTCTCTATCAGGACTTCCCTGGTGGCTCAGATGGTAAAGCGTCTGTCTACAATGCGGGAGACCTGGGTTTGATCCCTGGGTTAGGAAGATTCCCTGGAGAAGGAAATGGCAACCCACTCCAGTACTCTTGCCTAGAAAACCCCTTGGACAGAGGAGCCTGGTGTCCATTGGGTCACAAAGAGTCAGACACAACTGAGCGACTTCACTTTCACTTCTCTGCTGCTACTGCTAAGTCGCTTCAGTCGTGTCCGACTCTGTGTGACCCCATAGACGGCAGCCCATTAGGCCCCACCGTCCCTGGGATTCTCCAGGCAAGAACACTGGAGTGAGTTGCCATTTCCTCCTCCAATGCATGAAAGTGAAAAGTGAAAGTGAAGTTGCTCGGTCGTGTCCGACTCTTAGGGACCCCATGGACTGCAGCCTACCAGGCTCCTCTGTCCATGGGATTTTCCAGGCAAGAGTACTGGAGTAGGGTGCCATTGCCTTCAGTTCTCTATCAGAACACAAATCCTGTTTGTTTTGATGCTTGCCTGCGTGTCTATCTTCCTCCTTAGTCTGCAAGCTCCTGGATCAGGGACTGCGTCTTCCCTGGCAAGATAGCATTGGTGACCAGCAGTGACTGCCCCATTTCAGGTGTTCAATACATTGGACTGATGGGAACAGAGGGCTGACTGCTTTTATTATTTTTCCCCTGAGTTTCAGGTTTTGAAAGATTTTAACCACTAAACACAATTTATTATTTAAGTTAACCTATTTGGTCTTATCCAGAGGTTCATGCATAGCTTTCTTTTCTTTCTTCCTACCTTCCTTCCCTTTTTCTTTCTTTCATGTTGAAGATTGCTTTCAAACCGTTTTCCTTTTGAGAAATAACTTGGGGACCTAACAATCATGATTTTTCAATCTAGTTAATCTCCCTCCATTTAATAGACAAGGAAACTGAGGCCCCCAGGAGATGAGATGACTTGCCTGAGGTCTAAGTGAGTTAGTAAAGTCACCAGGCTAAAACTCAAGGTTTCTAACTTCTATCAGGATTCTTTCTGCTCTTTCACAATAGCTGAGCCAGTTGTGTGTTGGTGTAATGTTTAACAACCGGCTCTCAATGGGAAACAAAAAACAGCCTCCATTTGCAGCATGTGTCAGTTTCTGCCATGTAAATGCTTTCACCTTGGCTAATTTCAAGCTACCTCTGTGAAGTCACTGAATATGAGAGTTGCTTCCAGCAGTCTCCAAATTCCACGCTTTCTTCAAGGTTTGTAGCGTTGGAGGCTTCAGCTCCTCTGAAAGTGGCTGTTGCCAAAACTTGTTAAATTCTGGCAATGAAATGATGTAAATCGCTATAAATAAAAGTAAAGGATCCCTAAGGAATGACCTGCTGAAAATACGACAAGATGGAAAACTCAAATGAACAGAAAATTGTTGTTCATTGTGATGGGTTGGAACCAAAAGCTAGTGATAACCTCTGCAAATATGAGTTAGTGAAATAGAAATACAAGTCCGCAAACAGCCCACCTCCACTTGGTAGCTTTTCTGACTTACCTCAGGCAGAAATAATTCCTCCTTCCCTTAGTAGTTCCCATATATTTATAGTCAGTCGCTTTTTCTTATTTTTAGAATTGCCTACAGAGTGTATCCAAAGTCCCTAGCTTGGCAAAGAGGTTTTTTACCCAATGAATTTTCAAAGGAGGCGGAGTGGGGGTAGCAGGAGGAACACAGGCGAGGGGGCTTGTCGATTCTGGGTTCACCTTTTGTCGCACTTACTGCTCTGCAGCCTCAGGCCAGGGTCTTGACTTCAGTTTCTTTATTCTTGGATACGTTCCTTGTGAGGTTGACGCAGGATGAACCAGTGTAAGAATCTCAGGTACCTAACAGGTCACCTCGCACATTCTAAGAGGCAAGAAATACCTGTTCTCTCCTTTGATAGGTTAAACATTTCCTGCCTGTGCAAATCATCTGTACGTTTTTTTTAAGACCTGTTTTTCTATGAATGAATGCGTTCATTTGCTCACTCTCCTAACAAGTATTCAGAGAGAGAAAAATGCCTCTGTGGATCAACTCTCTGATTCCACTGTCTTTAAGATGTAGTGGTTTTGCAGAAGGACACAGGTAAGTTCTTGAACTCAGGGGTCAGGGTGGCCAGGTAAGAGCCCAGGAAAGTTGCTCTTAAATGTGGACCAAAGGGCAGAAGTGTGGTAATGAGGAGCCTGCTCATGATTAAGCTGCACCAAAGACTCTGTGAGTTGCCCTAGTGCCCCCACTAAGGTCTGGGTATCTAATTCACAGCCTTACACCCACTCCTTTAACCCTTCTTTTAGTCTCATGGGTGGAGAAGGCAATGGCACCCCCCCCGCCCCCAGTACCCTTGCTTGGAAAATCCCATGGATGGAGGAGCCTGGTAGGCTATAGTCCATGGGGTCACAAAGAATCGGACACAACTGAGCGACTTCATTTTCCCTTTAGCCTCATGGGGGTAGAGTTATCCCCATTGATGAGAAAACTGACACACAGAGAAGTCCATGCTCTGTCGTGTTCCTTGTACATCTACTATGTGCCAGGCACTGTTCTAGGCATTGGGAAGAGCATGGGCAGACAGACGAAAAGTCCTGCCCTTGTGGAACTGACATGAGCAAGGCAACAAACAAGATGAATAAGTAAGTATATAAAACATACGTCAAGTGGTGCTAAGTACCCTGAAGAAAAATAAAACTGAGCAGGAGTTTTGGGGCAAGGGAGACTGCAGTTTGATGTCAAGTTGTGGGGAAAGGTCTCAGGAAGAATATGGCCTCCGGGTAAAGAGGAGACAGAGCAGGCCAAAGGGATAACTAGTTCAGAAACTTGCCCGAGGTTACTGGGAAGTGTCTGGGCACTGGAATGACTGTGTGTCAGGCTCTAAAGCCAAGGCTTTCATTTCATCAGGCCTCTTTTTCAAGAAGCAGTGCTGCTCTCCTCTAAGCACAGCGTATGTGTGGGTGTGTGTGTTTCTCTGTCTGTCTGTCCATCTGTAAAAGTATTCCATTTCCCTGGGCTGATCCCTGTGGGCCCCCCTGAGCTTCCCTGACAGCTCCCAGGGACTGAGGCCTCACATTATTGGTTTTCACGGAAACTTGGCAACTTTCTCTCTACCCGCCCTTTGCCCTGCAACCACATTCCAATGGCTTTATTTGTGTGCCTTGGAGCCCGGCCAGGGCTGGGCCTGGGACAGGTTGCCATGGTGATCTCCTACTCCTTCCAGATAGAACTTCTCAAGGATGTTGCCCTTGGGCCTGAAATAGTTCAGGCCTGCTCTCAGCTGCGGCAGAAGCTGAAATAGGGAACCTCACTTGCTCAGCTTTTCAACTCACACAAACCGAACCCTCGGTGAGAACGACTTCTGGGGGGTCATTCTCCAAGGCACCCTAGATTTAGGATCGGGGATGGTTTTTCCCTTGGACTGCAAGGAGATCGAACCAGTCTATCCTAAAGGAAATCAGTCCTGAATATTCATTGGAAGGACTCCTGCTGAAGCTGAAACTCCAATACTTTGGCCACCTGATGCGAAGAACTGACTCACTGGAAAAGACCCTGATGCTGGGAAAGATTGAAGACGGGAGGAGAAGGGAATGACAGAGGATGAGGTGATTGGCTCTGGGAGTTGGTGATGGACTGGGAGGCCCGGAGTGCTTCAGTCTATGGAGTTGCAGAGTTGGACACAACTGAGTGACTGAACTGAACTGAACTGAGGTGTCATATTCAGAGCCTGTCTCTGAGAGTTCTGCAGAAACAGAACAGTTTTTAAAAAACTCTGCTGAGGAAAGATTATCCAATAAAATGTACCCATTTTAAGTGCAGGGTTCCATGAGATTTGACAATGCATACACTCCTATAACGACTACCACAATTTAAGATACAAAACCTTTCTCCCCGTGCCCCCGCCACAAAGTTTCTTCCTGTTGCTTTGCAACAGGAGTTCAGTTCAGTTCAGTTCAGTCGCTTAGTCGTGTCTGACTCTTTGCCACCCCATGGGCTGCAGCACACCGGGCCTCCCTGTCCATTACCAACTCCCGGAGCTCACCCAAACTCATGTCCATAAAGTTGGTGATGCCATCCAACCATCTCATTCTCTGTCATCCTCTTCTCCTGCCTTCAATCTTTCCCAGCATCAGGGTCTTTTCCAGTGAGTCAGTTCTTCACATTAGGTGGCCAAAGTATTGGAGTTTCAGCTTCAGCATGAGTCCTTCCAATGAATATTCAGGACTGATCTCCGTTAGGATGGACTGGTTGGATCTCCTTGCAGTCCAAGGGACTCTCAAGAGTCTTCTCCAATACCACAGTTCAAAAGCATCAATTCTTCGGCGCTCAGCTTTCTTTGTAGTCCAACTCTCACGTCCATACATGACTACTGGAAACACTATAGCTTTGACTAGACAGACCTTTGTTGGCAAAGTAATGTCTCTACTTTTTAATATGCTGTCTAGGTTGGTCATAGCTTTTCTTCCAAGGGGCAAGTGTCTTTTAATTTCATGGCTGCAGTTACCATTGCAGTGATTTTTGGAGCCCCCCAAAATCAAGTCTCTCACTCTTTCCACTGTTTCCCCATCTATTTGCCATGAAGTGATGGGACTGGATGCCATGATCTTAGTTTCCTGAATGTTGAGTTTTAAGCCAACTTTTTCACTTTCATCAAGAGGCTCTTTAGTTCTTCTTTGCTTTCTGCCGTAAGGGTGGTGTCACCTGCATATCCGAGGTTATCGATATTTTCCCCGGCAATCTTGATTCCAGCAGCAGGAGTTATTGGATGCTATTTGCAGTTAGTGGATGCTATTCCTCAGTAGAGGAAATGTACAGAATAGCCTATTCTCAAGGTTCTGAACATTAAAGGTGTAACACTTTCCCCTTTGTATAGAGATGAAAAGTTGCAGAACAGAGAATAATATTTGTTTGGTGGAAGGTTTCTGGGAACACTGTGACCTGAGCTATGCGGACAGCTACAAGAACAAAGGATTCCAGCACCAAGAAGTTTGCCGTAACCGCCCCCCTTCCCCTTTTAGTATCAAAGAAGCCGCAGTTCTACTTCAGGTAAGCTGGTTCTTTGGGACACTAGTGTTCCCAGCCTGCTGGCTTTCTGAATAAAGCCGCTGTTCCTTGCCCCAACGCCTAATCTCTCAATTTATTGGCCTGTTGTGTAGTGAGCAGCACAAGCTTGGACTCGGTAACATGATCACAGGTTGTCCATTCTCTTATTGTTAGGCATCTGGGTTGTTTTTCATCTTTAGTTATTACAAATACAGTCGCTATGTACATTTGTGTATAAATCTTTGTGTGAACACACACTTTTATTTCCCTTGGATAGTACCAGGAGTGGGAAGGCTGGGTCATGTGATAAATACTGTGGAACATTAGCGGAAACTGCCACATAACATGCTGGCCAGCAGCACTGACTAGGCGCAACTGGGTTTTGCTCCAGGGACTAGAACTATTGAAACCAAGCTCCCTTCAAACAGAGTTCCCCTGCTGAGTTCATGGTTAACCTCTCTAGCCAAAACTGTAGTCCTTTGTTGTCCTGTTCCTCAGGATTGAGGAGTATCAAAGAGATGGTTGGATGGCATCACTGACTCAATGGACATGAGTTTGAGCAAGCTCCAGGAGTTGATGATGGACAGGCAAGCCTGACGTGCTGCCGTCCGTGGGGTTGCAAAGACTTGGACATTACTGAACTACTGAACCGAACTGAATTGAAAGAAAAGGGGGCATTGAAACTGAATAGAATCCTGTGGGACCCTCCCAAGTACAAAAGCCCCTCTGTGTTTCCTGTTTCTCCTAGGCCTTCCCTGAGTTTCAGAGAACAGACTTGAGCAGGTACTAACTAGGGAGGTGAGGGAATGCAGAAACAAAGGAAAAGCCGTCAGGAAACAAGGGTTGAGGACTTCCCTGCCGATCCAGTGGTTAGAACTCTCCGCTTCCAAGGCAGGGGGCCCAGGCGCCGTCCCTGGTCAGGGAACTAGATCCTGCATGTCGTGACTGAAAGAACTGCCATGCTGCAACTGAGGATCCCGCATGCTGCAACCAAGATCAAAGACCTCGTGTGCTGCAGCTGAGACCCATGAAGCCAAGTTAAGAAAAGAAACACTTCAACAGATAGAGGCCTAGTTCTTCCTCAAGGGATATATCAATATGTAATAATCTGATGTGTATTTTTGAGTTGTTCTGCAGAAACTAAGATCCTCACCCAGTTGGAGGATGGTGACAGCATGCTGACCACAATCATGTAGACTCTAGACTGGTTGGAGCCAGAAGGTTGATGATTAGGATTCCTGAAACACCAGCATGTAACGTCACCACAAACCAATCCGAAGAAAGTCTATGAGCTGCCACAGTCACTGCAAATGTTGCCTTGAAAAACCGTCCCCCGAGCACCATCTGAAGGTTCAGGTCTTTTGAGCCTGAGTTGCCTGTTCTCCTTGCTTTAGGTCTTGCAGTAAAAGCTCTACTTTCCTTTACTGCAACCTGATGTCAGTAGACTGACTTTGGATGAGCAGACCCATGTCACTTTGGTAACACTACCGGTACCTTGTGAGAAGGGCAGAGCAGGGATTTCAAGGTAGCAAGAAGGGAGAGCAGGGGCCTCTATCAATGAGTAACTTGTCTGCCTATTTAGGGAAATTTCCGTGAATACCTATTGGTAGGTAGCTAAGGACACGTTGGGGAAGAGTCAGGTAGTGAAGTGGCCACAAGGAGGAATGTTTGAGGGCAGTAGGGTGAATGCGTGAAGGGGACTGTGGGAGCTTTAGAAAGATGTGTGTGTAGTGGGGAGGGGTCTCAGTTATAGACCCCCGAAATCTCAGTACAAAGTCTGGTGTTTGGTCATTGCCGGTTCTCCTCAGGGCAGCTTGCTTTCCTGTCCTGTTTCCCACTTCTGAGTGTCCCCTACTATCCAGGAGAAAGGAAGGCAAAAGGAAGAACATGTATTTGTTGTGTCTGCTGTGTCTCAGCACTAGACATACTTTTCTTGTTTAATCCTCCCGAAGACTTGGCAACGTGTGTGTTTTTCATCCAGTCTTTGAGATTAAAAGAATTTTAGTGATTAGATGTAAACAATCATCAAAGGAGGGTATTAGGCAGAGTCACTGCTCTTCGTAAGAAGGAGATAGCTGGACTGGGGCGAGTGGAGGGGTCAGACTAGCAGGGAATCAGCAGCTAAGAAGGGGAAGATGTGAGAGAGAAGGAGAGACGGTCAGAGACAGAGAGACAGCCAGAGACAGAGGGAGGAGCAACTGTGGCAGCTGCTGAAGGGAGAGGAATTTGAGGAAAGAGCTGAAAGGCTATAGAATATGCCACCCCTGAACATGACCGTGGGCATTTAGGACGTGCTATGCCACCAAAGTTCCACTCAAATGGCAGAAAGCGAAGAGGAACTAAAGAGCCTCTTGATGAGGGTGCAGGAGGAAAGTGAAAGAGCTGGCTTAAGACTAAATATTAAAAAAACCAAGATCATGGCATCTGGCCCCATTACTGCATGGTAAATAGAAGGGGAAAAGGTGGAAGTAGTGACAGATTTCCTCTTCTTGGGCTCTCAGATCACTGCGGATGGTGACTGCAGCCATGAAATCGGAAAACGATTGCCTCTTGGCAGGAGATTGATGACAAACCCAGACAGTGTGTTGAAAAGCAGAGACAATACTCTGCCGACAAAGCGCTGTATAGTCAAGGCTATGGTCTTCCCAGTGGTCGCTTAAGGTTTTGAGAGCTGGACCGTAAAGAAGGTGGAGCGCCAAAGAATTGATGCCTTCGAACTGTGGTGCTAGAGAAGACTCTTGAGAGTCCTTTGGACAGCAAGGAGATTAAACCAGTCAATCCTAAAGTAACTCAACCCTGAATATTCACTGGAAGGACTGATGCTGAAGCTGGAACTTCAGTATTTTAGTCATCTGATGTGAACAGACAACTCATTGGAAAAGTTCCTGATGCTGGGAAAGACTGAGGGCAGAAAGAGAAGAGGGCGTCAGAGGATGGGATGGCTGTACGGCATCACCAGTGCAACAGACATGAACTTGGGCAAACTCCAGAAGATGGTGAGGGACAGGGAGGACTGGCGTGCTGCAGTCCATGGGGTCACGAAGAGCAGGATACAACTGGAGAACTGAACAACACCAACAACATCCCAAAGGATTCTGCTTTGGTATATCCATTATTTTGAACTGTGAAGTGAAGTGAAGTGAAGTCGCTCAGTCGTGTCTGACTCTTTGCGACCCCATGGACTATAGCCTACTACGCTCCTCTGTCCATGGGATTTTCCAGGCAAGGATACTGGAGTGGGTTCCCTTTTCCTTCTCCAGAGGATCTTCCTGACCCAGGGATCGAACCCAGGTCTCCTGCACTGTAGGCAGACGCTTTACCATCTGAGCCACCAGGGAAGTCCTTGAAAAACAACAAGGACGTGGAGAGACTTGCTCTGAACTCCCCTAACTGCCCAAAGATAAATTATCCAAAAGGAACTCAAATGTCATAAATCCCCTCCCTGGGAATTTCATCAACCAGGGAAGAGTCATTCTTATCACAGAAGAGGAGACTGGATGTCAACAGATACCCAGACAACTGTCAGGGACTATCTTATCTCCCACGTAGTCTTCTAAGGGCCCATTCACCTTTCCTAAACATCACGTACCTTAAGAGGCCTACATTCCCTTTCTTCTTTCCCTATTAACATAGCATTTAATCCTGAATTTTAAAACCACCTCTTTGGGGTGCTCCTTTTTCCTGGGTATCTCCCATGTATACATGACCCATACGTGTTAATAAGCTTTTGTTTATTTTTCTTTTATCCTTTCTTTTTCTTTTATTACAGGGATCTCAGCCAAGAACTCATAAATGTAAAAAGGAAAATTATTTCTTCCCCTACAGACTCAAGATTGTGGGGAAGTTTTACTATGTGATGTGTACTATAATTTTAGGAAAAATGCTCATTATTCATCTTTGCCTTCAGAGGTTGCATGTGTGTGTGTCTGTGTGTGTTTTAGGGTGATTATGTGTGAGTTTGATTTGAAGTCTTTAAAACACTTTTTAAAATTTTGAAAGTATGATAATACATTTACAGGAAACTTGGAAAATACAGAACAAAGTTACATACAGTTCCACTGTATATTAGTTATTTTTTAAAGTAGATGAATTAAGATTTTTAGTTGAAGTTTCAATATCAAGCTCTCAAAAATTAATATAATGAATAGACAGAAAAGTAGAAGGATACAGTAGACCTGAAAAGCACTATGAACCAATTCAAAATAATTAATATTTATACAATTCTAACACAATAACAGGATACAAATTCTGTTCAAGTTCCCATAGACTATAAACTGAGAGACACTGGAACATGTCCAGGGATGTAAAACAATGTGCAAAAATTTCATGGTTTAAAAGCATTGAAATCCCACAGAGTTTGTTCTCTTATCACTGTGGAATTATGTTAGAAATCAGTTTCAAAAGATATTTGAAAATAACCCTCTTATTTTCAAATTCAATGTGACATTTACCAAGAGATCTTTGACCTAGCCATTGAAAGCCTCAATAAAGTCAAAAGACTGAAAAAACAGAAGATGATTGCAGAAAAGTATTTAAATGAGAAATTAGCATCAAGGATACTTTAAAAACCCCATGAATTTGGAAATTAAATGTCCACTTTTAAATGATAGGTGTATCTAAGAAGCTGTAAGAAGAAAAATTAGAAAATATTTGCAACAGAATAAAAATGAAAAGAGAATTTATCAGAATCTGTTGCATGCTGCTGAAGCTGCTCAATGCAGATAAGTACAATGTGGAATCTTGACTAAGGTATGAAAACAAAAACTGGATACTAGCCTAAAATTTTGTGAAATGTGAACAAAATCTGTACTTTAGTTAATAATACTGTATCACATGTTAATTTCCTTTTTTATGACATAGTATTTCTTTATATTTTTAGAATTGGATTAGAAGTTTCAAGCCTCATTCAATTTTTTTTTTTTTAGTAAATCACTAAAATAATCAGCTTTCTAGACTTTTAGCAGTAATATTGGATGCCAGAATAAATGGAACTATATCAAAAGTTTTGAGTGAATATAAATAAAAAATCTAGCATTCTATTCATACTTAGTCAAGCAAGTTATTGGAAAACATAAGCTAAATGAAATGGGAGCAGTGAATATGAAGTGGAAACAGTGAAACAAACTAGATAGAAGATCTTCGTATAGGCCAGTTGTTTTTAAATATGGCTGCTTATTAGAATCACATCTGGAGCTTTGGAGAAAAAAGAATACCTGGGCATCTGTATTTTTCAAAAAATTCCAGGATAATTATACTGTGCATTTAGATTTTTAGAATGTGATTACAGGTCTCTCTATTAAATGGTGCATGCATACACACACCATACCTTTCATCAACTTTTCAAAGCCTTCAGATCCCCAGAAGGTTACAGTGTGCTGATCAAGACGGAAAATGAGTAGAGTCTCATTCCTGCCCCAAGCCTGGAGGCATACACCTCCCATTTGGGGGTCAGGAGGCAGAAAACCTTCTAATTCATAGTTAGCAGGCAGTTCAGGCTTGTACTGACATGCCCTGGAGAAGATCTGGACGACAGGAAGGTCCTACCTCAGTACAGACTCTAGCTCTAGGAGCGGTAGTCCTGCTTCGGGGCTCCACACTGCCCTAAAGAAGGAGCAAGTGCGCAGCAGATTCTGCCCCCGCCTAGCTGCTTCTTGATGAGGGGAAGGATTCAGGGACAAAATCTACAACAGCACCAGGCCTTCCCAGGTGGTGCTTTTTGTTAGTCGCTCAGTCGTGTCTGACTCTTTGTGACCCCATGGGCTGTAGCTTGCCAGGCTCCTCTGTCCTTGGGATTCTCCAGGCAAGAATACTGGAGTGGGTTGCCATTTCCTTCTCCAGGGGATCTTCCCCAGCCAGGGATTGAACCTGGGACTCCTGCATTGTGGGCCATTTCCTTACAGTCTGAGGCCCCAGGCAAGTGCCCAGGTGTGGTGAGGGTGATAAAGAACCTGCCCTTGGGTGAGGAAGATCCCTTGGAGGAGGAAATGACAACCCACTCCAGTATTCTTGCCTGGGAAATCCCATGGACAGAGGAGCCTGGTGGGCTACAGTCCATGGGGTTGCAAAGAGTCAGACACAACTGAGCACACACAGGAGCACCAGGGAAAACAATGTGAACTTTGGTCTCACTGTGGCGTTGACTTCAGTTCAGTTCAGTCGCTCAGTTGTGTCCGACTCTTTGCGACCCCATGAATCACAGCACACCAGGCCTCCCTGTCCATCACCAACTCTCGGAGTCTACTCAACTCCTGTCCATAGAGTCGGTGATGCCATGCAGCCATCTCATCCTGTGTTGTCCCCTTCTCCTCCTGCCCCCAATCCCTCCCAGCATCAGAGTCTTTTCCAATGAGTCAACTCTTCGCATGAGGTGGCCAAAGTACTGGAGTTTCAGCTTTAGCATCAGTCCTTCCAATGAACACCCAGGACTGATCTCCTTTAGGATGGACTGGTTGGACCTCCTTGCAGTCCAAGGGACTCTCAAGAGTCTTCTCCAACACCACAGTTTAAAAGCATCAATTCTTCGGCACTCAGCTTTCTTCACAGTCCAACTCTCACATCCATACATGACCACTGGAAAAACCAGAGCCTTGATCAGACGGACCTTTGTTGGCAAAGTAATGTCTCTGCTTTTCAATATGCTATCTAGGTTGGTCATAATGTACATCACCAGATGGTCAACATCGAAATCAGATTGATTATATTCTTCGCAGCCAAAGATGGAGAAGCTCTGTACAGTCAGCAAAAACGAGACTGGGAGCTGACTGTGGCTCAGATCATGAACTCCTTATTGCCAAATTCAGACTTAAATTGAAGAAAGTAGGGAAAACCTCTAGACCATTCAGGTATGACCTAAATCAAATCCCTTATAATTATACAGTGGAAGTGAGAAATAGATTTAAGGGACTAGATCTGATAGACAGAGTGCCTGATGAACTATGGACGGAGGTTCATGACATTGTACAGGAGACAGGGATCAAGACCATCCCCATAAAAAAGAAATGCAAAGGAGCAAAATGGCTGTCTGAGGAGGTCTTACAAATAGCTATGAAAAGAAGAGAAGTGAAAAGCAAAGGAGAAAAGGAAAGATATAAGCATCTGAATGCAGAGTTCCAAAGAATAGCAATAAGAGATAAGAAAGCCTTCCTCAGCGATCAATGCAAAGAAATAGAGGAAAACAACAGAATGGGAAAGACTAGAGATCTCTTCAAGAAAATTAGAGATACCAAGGGAACATTCATGCAAAGATGGGCTCTATAAAGGACAGAAATGGTATGGACCTAACAGAAGCAGAAGATATTAAGAAGAGGTGGCAAGAATACACAGAAGAACTGTACAAAAAAGAGCTTCACAACTCAGATAATCACGATGGTGTGATCACTCATCTAGAGCCAGACATCCTGGAATGTGAAGTCAAGGTGGGCCTTAGAAAGTATCACTATGAACAAAGCTAGTGGAGGTGATGGAATTCCAGTGGAGCTCTTTCAAATCCTGAAAGATGATGCTGTGAAAGTGCTGCACTCAATATGCCAGCAACTTTGGAAAACTCAGCAGTGGCCACAGGACTGGAAAAGGCGTTGTACTTACCTGGTCATATTTGCTGTGGCGTGGGAGTGGAGAGGGTGCTGGTGTTAGTAGATCCACATCAGCTAAACTGTAGGTGGGATTGTGAGGCAGGGAGGGGTGGCAGCAGGGAAGCAGGAATCTGGCCGTGCCAAGCTCAGTGACAGGGCCTTGCACAAGTGTGGGCAGTGGTTCTCTGCCCAGGGGGAGGTGGTAGTTGGAGCTGCTGTTGGTGGCTCACGGTTACACTGGGGCAGGAGGATACTTTGGGTGTCACAGCTGAGCGAGTTGTAGGACCAGAAACTCAAGAAAAGAGAAAATTAACTCCTTCCCCTGCCAGCAGCTGATAAGCGGGCAGCAGACTCAGATGCATAAGTGGCCACTGCGGGTGGTGCTGTCGGCAGCCTGTGGACAAGAATTGAAGCGGGTGGCAGGCAGGCAAGTAGCAATAGCAAGGTCAGTAGCCCAGGGGTGGGAATCTGGTGAAAGGGAAGAAGAGATGCAAGAACCCTTGACTCTTGATGACTCCGTCCAAACCCCTGCACTAGGAGACTTGACCCAGCCTAGCTTGGCTTCTAGCAGTTTAAGGCTGTGTCCGTGAGGCCTTGGGGCCCTCTTTTGAGTTCCTGTCTGGCAAAGCTCAGGGCCATCAAAAGAATTTACTGTTTGTTTTAGCCAATACCTGACCGAAGTCTCTCATCTCCCTTTCTTAGAGCATTTACAAACAAATTTATTCCTAGAGCATTTATTTTCCCTCTATCCCTTTGAGATGTATATGTAATTCTTACAACTCAGTGGTATCTTTCCCAAGGACTTGAGAGTCATCCTCTTGAAAGCTATCACCAGAAAGGATGGGACCTCCGTCTCCCAGTCTCTTCCCTCCATACTCCCTCCATTCTCTGTTTAAAATGCCCTGATCAGGGACTTCTTGTGTGGTCCAGTGGCTAAGACTCTGTGCTCCCAATGCAGGGGGCCTAGGTTTGATCCCTGGTCCGGGAACTAGATCCCACAAGCCACAGCTGAGACCTGGCCCAGCCAAAAAATAAGTAGATAAAAATGCCCTAGTCACCTCTGCACAAATATCACAGAGCTCAGCAGTATCCTTAATGTTGGTAGTTACTGAATTAAATCTGGCTTCATGGAGAAGGAAATGGCAATCCACTCCAGTACTATTGCCTGGAAAATCCCATGGACAGAGGAGTCTGGTAGGCTACAGTGTATGAGGTCGCAGAGTCAGACAGGACTGAGCGACTTCACTTTCACTTTCATCGTTTTAACTCAGATCCAGCTTTGTTTATCTTTGACAGTTGCTAAGGAGTTGGCAACGGCCTGGGGAGCTCAAAGCTACGGACAGACGGACAGACGAGGGGCGAGTCAGAGGTGTGCTGGTGTCCAGGCCAGTGTGACGATGACCGATGGACCGCTGCCTTGGACGGCAGTGGTCTGGGCAGTGTCTGAGGACACAATGGAGGCTGCGCACGGGGGCTTTGGTCCGGAAGGGGCAGCAAGATGTGCAGTCTGGAGTGGATGGGTGTGGGCAGAGAACATGGGAGATTCAACCTCTTGGAAGCCCTCGGAGAGAGGCAAGAGGGGGCCAGGAACCCCAGAAAGGAGGCAGCTGGCATTCTGCTTCCGCACTGGTGTCCGTGTTGGATCAGAGTCTTTCTCTCTGTTGATGGGGCCACATTTGGGCACACAAACAGCAGAAGCAAACCCCTGTGTGTTATTGTGGCAGTTCTTGGAGATTCCTGTTCACGAATGAATCTCTTTACTGGAGACCATTTCTAGAGGTCACGATCATTGACCTCTTGACTGAAAGGATTTTTTTTTCCCTCTTTTTCCCAGCAGGAGGGTAAAAGTTCCTTTGCTGCTGCTGCTGCTAAGTCACTTCAGTCGTGTCCAACTCTGTTCGACCTCACAGATGGCAGCCCACCAGGCTCCCCCATCCCTGGGATTCTCCAGGCAAGAACACTGGAGTGGGTTGCCATTTCCTTCTCCAATGCATGAAAGTGAAAAGTGAAAGTGAAGTCGCTCAGTCGTGTCCGATTCTTAGCAACCCCATGGACTGCAGCCTACCAGGCTCCTCCGCCCATTGGATTTTCCAGGCAAGAATACTGGAGTGGGGTGCCATTGCCTTTAGAGGGGAAAAAACAGTGAAAAGAAAATTCTAGTAAGTGGGAAGTAACATGGAAGGCCCTTCTTGTATGTGGTAGCTAAATGAATGGGCTCTCAGAGTGAGGTCAGACTTTTGGAAAATTAAGGAAGCCCTATTGAGGGCAGGCAATGGCACCCCACTCCAGTACTCTTGCCTGGGAAATCCCATGGGCAGAGGAGCCTGGTAGGCTGCAGTCCATGGGGTCGCTAAGAGTCGGACACGACTGAGCGATTTCCCTTTCACTTTTCACTTTCATGCATTGGAGAAGGAAATGGCAACCCACTCCAGTGTTCTTGCCTGGAGAATCCCAGGGACGGCGGAGCCTGGTGGACTGCCGTCTATGGGGTCGCACAGAGTTGGACACAACTGAAGCGACTTAGCAGCAGCAGCAGCATTGAGGGCAGGGGTCTTCCCAGGTGGGGCTCGTGGTAAAGAATCCACCTGCCAATGCAGGAGACACAAGAGATGCAGGTTTGATCCCTAAGCCGGGAAGATCCCCTGTAGTAGGAAATTGCCCTGTATCCTTGTATCCAGTATCCTTGTCTGTAGTATTCCATGCACAGAGAGAGGAGCCTGGCAGGCTACAAACCATGGGATTGCAAAAGAGTCAGACATGACTGAGCACTTGTCAGCAGTGATTCCATGGAGGGGAGGGGGAAGAGAGTTGGAAATAGGGGACAAAACCGAGAACCCAGGACCAGAAGGCTCCCTGCCTGCCTTTTGGGGACTAAGAGTTGTAATTTCAAACCTGAATTTGGAGTGATATTCAATTTTTATATACAAGCTTCATATTTGCTATAGTTCAGCTCAGTTCAGTTCAGCCACTCAGACATGTCCGACTCTTTATGACCCCATGGATTTGCCATAGTATTTGCAGTTAATCATGTTTCCTCCTCTGGTTTTGTGTTAAGAGGAATCACTGTTTTTCCAGATATTTTTCTCAGTTTAAGTTGTGGGGAGCACATGCTATCTGAAGTGGGGGTACCCCAAGAGGAAACAGTACTTACCTGACACAGGGCTTCAGGTGGATGAGTTTAGCCATCTCACAACCTATCTTCAAAAGTAAATGTCAAAAAAATTTTTTTAACTTATTTTTTAATTTATTATTTTGAAAGAAATTTTTAAAAAATTTATTTGGTTGCACTGGGTCTTAGTTGGGACAAGCAAGATCTTTAGTTGAGGCATGCAGACTCTTAGTTGCAGCCTGCGGGATCTAGTTTTCTGACCAGGGATTGAACTTGGGTCCCCTGCATTGGGAGCATGGAGTCTTAACCACTGGGCCATCAGGGAAGTCCAAAAACTTTTTTTTTAATTTCAAAATATATTTAGGGTTGCATGAAAGAAGCAAGATTCAGAAAGGTGATACTGTATAATTCCATTGACATGAAGCTCAAGAACAGGTAGAAACTAATATATGATTGTAAAAATCAGAATAGCAGTCACCTCTGAAAGGGCTTGACTGTCAAGGGCTCATGAATATTCATGAAGAAACTCACTGGGTTGATAAAAATGTCTTTCATCTTCTTTTAAATATAGGTATTCTTGTTTTACATATTTTTCAAAACTCAACAAAATACACACTTAAGACCTATGTACTTTCTGCATCCAAATTATATTACAACAATAATTTAAAAAGTTTTTTTAAAGGTACAGTGAGCCTTCAAGTTTTAGATGAACTAGCTTGGATTACTAGCTCCCTTCCTTGAAATCAAACCTGGAGAAACTATGGAAGCCGGAAGGAAACAGACTCCAGAATCAATGGAAAATAACCATGAGGCCACCAAATTAACCACGAATTCTCTCTGCACCTCTCCCCCAACCCCAGACGGAGGCTGCCATGAACCTGAGTGTGGGAGGTGGGTGTCTACAGGCTGCGACAGATGGAGGAAGCCGGCGGGGTGGTGG
>NW_011495069.1:6630258-6638472 GCF_000754665.1 Bison bison bison
GTGAGTCTGGAGGAAAATGGTTTTGCTTTGGGTTTTTTTTTTGGATCTGTATGTATATTTGGACAACTACCTGTTTGATCCAGACTTACTTGGTTTGGTTTATATATCTCCTTTGCTTCTCCTTACCCTCCGGTGTCTTAGAACGAATCTTCACCATCCCAGGGTAGGTACCTGTTGCAGGAAAAATAGGGCACAAAATGATGGTCTTGTCCCAGGTCTTGGGCAAGTCCACGGGATAGGCTGCTAAGTGAGAGTTCTTGGCTTCTCGAAAGTAAGAGTTGAAGATCGAGTCATAGTAAGGTGAAAACAAATTTATTTAGAAACACATTCCATAGACAAAATGCAGGCCGTCTCAGAACGGAAGGTGGCCGCAGGGTACAGAGTCATCTTGGAACGTGGTAGCACCCCAAAATATGGCGTGGTTAGTTTTTATGAGCTGGTTTATTTCACAGACTGACGCATGGGAGGACTATTCCAACTATTTTTGGAGAAGGGATAGGAATTTCCAGAATTTGGGCCACCACCTAATTTTGACCTTTTATGGTCAACCTGTCTTGGTGCCTGTGGGTGTGTCACAGATTGTGCTAATGTATTACGGTGAGCGTATAATGAGGCTCGAGGTCTACTGGAAGTCACATCTTCTGCCATCTTGGACCTCGTAGGTTCTAACCGGTTTTCATCCAGTCCTCAATGGCTGTCATTCTCTTAAAGGTTATGCCCTGCCCCCTTCCCTCCTGTTTCATGTGGGGTGATGTTGGCCATACAAAAGCCCTACTAGGGTTAGAATGCAAGCAGAAACATGAGTTACTCTTCTCGCTTTCTCCAGTCCGCAGGGCTGGGCAATCAGTTTAGGGAGACGGCTTCCTCTCGAGGTTTCTTCTTTCTGAGGGTTTGAGGGGAAAGTGTGAGCAGTGTGAGCTGCATGGGGGTGGCTTGGTCACCAGGCAGCACTCTCGGTCACCTGGGGATACCTGGGGTGGGGGTGCTCCTGGACCTGGGCTCATCCCCTTCCTTCTTATGGGTTCTTAAAGGTTGATGTAATTTGGACTTTAACTTTCCACTTCTTACCTCTGACAAATTAGCTGATCCTTAGCTAATTCGATTCTGATTATTTAGCCACAGATTAAAACTTGGTTCCATTTCATCAGTCTCACTTTTCTTTTTTCTAAAAAAGATGTTTAAATGTTTATTCATTTATTTGACTGCACTGAATCTGAGTTTAGGCACACAGGATCTTTAGTTGCTGCAGGTGAACTCTCAGACTCCAGCCCCCCGCACTGGAAATGCAGGGTCTTGGCCACTGGACCACCAGGGAAGTCCTGCTTCATCTCATTTCTGATTAGTTTGGATGGCATAGACACAGCTCTTTTCCTCTATTGCATGCTTCATTTTTTTGTTCTTTAATATCAGTCCCACCTTGGCAATTCCTTCCAGACGCTCCTGTAACTTTCTGTTCCTCATTTTCTCACCTCTTGCAAACTAAATGCTATCTCTACATTTGTTACTTTGGTAATTTTGCCTCTTACTAGTGCTTTCAAGATTATCATAGGCTTTATGCTTATTGGGTACGATGGGGCTGATAACGCGTGAAAAATTACTTGGGCACAGAGATATCAACACAGCTGAGTAAAGGACTGCATTGTGCAGAGGCAGGTCTGAAATGACCTTTCACTATACCCGGTGCCATCTGTCGGTGGAGGAAGGGTTGACATTCTTTTTCTGTTCTTATTTCTGTGAATCTATAGACGCTGAAATTTAAGTGGAAAAGTTTCTCCATATATATTCATCTGTGGATTTAAAAATAATTCATCCTAAGGGAGTAGAGGAGGGATGGATTGGGAGTTTGGGGATTATATATCTTAATCGTTCAGTCGTGTCTGACTCTTTGTGACCCTGTGGATTGTAGCCCACCAGGCTCCTCTGTCCATGGGATTCTCCAGGCAAGAATACTGGAGTGGGTTGCCATGCCCTCCTCCAGGGGACCTTCCCAACCCAGGGATCGAACCTGGGTCTCCTGCATTGCAGGCAGATTTTTTTACTGTCTGAGCCACCAGGGAAGCCCAGTTTGGGATTAGCAGATGCAAACCATTATATATAGAATGGATAAACAATAAGGTCCTACTGTATAACATAAATATTCAATATCCTGTGAAACCATAATGGAAAAGAATATGAAAAATAATGTGGATATATGTATGTATGTATAACTGAATCACTTTTCTATATATATGTATATATATATAACTGAATCATTACTTCATGATTTTTAAGTACTGCACAATATTACAAGATATGGCTTTATTACAGCTTACCCAGGTAGCCCTTGATGTTGGAAATTGTTTCTTTACAAATCAAATGTTTTCTTATATGTCCTGAGATGTTCTTTGGGGGTAGGGCTTGTGTAGCTGACCAGCTGTCTGAAAAAATCTTGCAGTTAATGAACTGGTTTTTGTCATCCTCTTGGTTAGGTGGTTTCAGATATTTGTATTTTGTTGTGGAGACAGAGAAGCATAGTTTTTGAACTGTATGCCCAAACTCTGAGTGCCAGCCAAACTCCTACACTCTCCTTTATTATTCTAAAGAATAATGGTCAAGTTCTAGCTGGGTAAGCTTTATATCAGAACTATTTGTTTCCTTTTTTGATTGATGTGTGTCTTTGGCTAACTGTCTTTTTGATGAAGACTTGCTTTAATTTGTCCATAGGAAGAGTTAAGATATCTCTGTTTGTCATACAAGAGGGAACACGGGCATGAAACTAACAGCACAAAATTATTTAGTATTTTAAAGTTTTTTTTTTTCCCTTGGTGTTCATCAAAGGCACTTGTCCAGTTTGTGGCGCTGACTAGAATAACCTTCAGAGAGCAGCTTTTGTTTCTCATTGGTTGATTCTAAAGGTGTTTCTATTGATTGATGAAGCTGTATCATAATTGATAGATCTGAGCACATACTTCTCTTTGGACAGTCAGCAGGTGACTATAGACTTTTTGATTTCTATTTTTTAAAATTGTATTGATTTATTTTTGGCTGTGCTGGGTCTTAGTTGAGGTGTGTGGGCTTCTCTCTGGTTGTGGTGTGTGGGCTGCAGAGCGTGGGCTCGGCAGCTGCACAGTGACGACTTAGATGTGGGATCTCAGTTTTCCGTCCAGGGATCTGCTGCGTTGGAAGGTGGATTCTTAGCCACTGGACCACCTGGTAAGTCCTTAGACTACTTGATTCTTACCACACGTCCTAAGAAAAGATGCTCACCTCCCTCCTTTCTTCTCTTTTTCCTTTTTCTATTGAGGGATAACACGCATGTTACAAAATTCACGGCCATGCTAATCCTAAATGCTTGATGGATTCTCACATATGTACCTATCCACATGAACATCACCCAGGTCAAGGTGGAGAATGCTTTCAGTATCCAGCTAGCTTCCCTGGGCCTTGCTGGAGGTAACCACAGTCTGACTTCTATTATCATCAGTTTGGCCTGTTCTCGAACATACGGTATGTGCTCTTGTGTGTGGCTCCTTTTGCTCAATATTTCTGTTTTTGCGATTCATGGAAGTTGTTGAGTGCAGGACAGAACCAAACTTGAGGCCGCTCACCCATGTATCAGTAAAGCTGATCTACTGACACCAGGCTGTGGCGAAGGTAAGTGCAGTGTTATCCATGGGCGCCAAGCAAGGAGTCCAGGCAGCGAGTGCTCAAAAGGCTCCAACTCCTCAATGACTTTCAGAGGAAGGTGTTTAAAGATAGGATAAGGGAGGAAGGTTGTAAGGTGTGTGATTAACTCGTGAACATTCTTCTGATTGGTTGGTAGTGAGGTAATTGGGAGTCAACATCAACCTTCTGGTTCCAACTGATTTGGGGTCTATGTACTTCTCCCATCTGGTGGGGGTTTCAGTATCTGCAAAACAGCTCAAAAGATATGGCTCAGAATATTATCTATAGCCCTTGAGGAGGAACGAAAGGTCTTTGACTCCATTTACTGGCTAAGCTATTATTATTTTGTCTTGCTTGACTGTTTCCTTCACTTCTGCATTTTCTTACTTCTCTGATTAAATTAATTCGTTGGAACTTGGGGAAGGCCTAAGAGGCTAAAGTTTTTCTACTAACAAGAGGCAGGTGGAGGGCGTGGGGAGGTCTGTCCTGGGAAGGTCCCACAGGGTCCCACTTAGTTACAAGTGTAAGGATGTCTGTTTCGTTGTTGCTGTCGTGTAGCAACCCATTGTACGCCTCTGCTGCAGTTTATGTATCCATTCAGCTAGCGACTATGAATGTCATCTAGTGCAATACTCATTGGCCATTACAAGGCAAGCTATCAAGAACATCTTCTACATGTCTTTTCGTTCAACCATTTCTCTTGGGCATATACATAGGATTGGCATTGCTGAATGAGAAGGTAGCTGTATATTTAGCTTTAGAAAAATCTGCTAAACAGTTTTCTAAAGAGGTTGCACCATTTTATAATCCTGCCAGCAAGATATGAGCATTGCAGTTGCTCCAGGTCCTTGTGTGCTAAGTTGATTTAATCATGGCGGACTCTTTGCAACCCTATGAACTGTAGGTTCCTCTGTCCATGGGATTCTCCAGGCAAGAATACTGGAGTGGGTTACCATGCTCGCCTCCAGGGGCTCTTCCTGACCCAGGGATTGAACCAAATCTCTTACATCTCCTGCATTGCAGGTGGGTTCTTTACCACTAGTGCCACCTGGGAAGCCTGCCGGATGACTTCACCTGTGATAAATTCCTCACCTTGGGTATCCTTTCAGTTTTAGGAAAGGACTTTGTCCCTGAGAGTCAGTTTAAAGTACCTGTTTACACAAGATTGGGAATGGAAATATGAGAAATTAGAGCAGTCCTGTCTCTTAAATATAAAGCTGGGTAAGAAAAGCCCAAAGGAGTGAATTTTCCTGGTCCTGGACAATTACTGGCAGTGCAGTAACTGTCTTGAAGACACTTGGATCTTGGATAGGCCAACTGTTAGCTTAGTGGTATGTCTATCACCTTCTCAATGAGAAAAGAAAGAAAGAAAGTGAAGTCGCTCAGTCGTGTCCGACTCTTTGTGACCCCATGGATTGTAGCCTACCAGGTTTCTCCATCCATGGGATTTCCCAGGCAAGAGTACTGGGGTGGGTTGCCATTTCCTTCTCCAGGGGATCTTCCTGACCCAAGGATCGAACCCGGGTCTCCCACACTGTAGGCAGACACTTTTACCATCTGAGCCACCAGGGAAGTCACGCTTCTCGATGAGGCCCACCCTGATTGCCCTATGTAATATGTAACACTCTCCTAATCCTCTTTACCTTGCTCTTCTCTTTCCCCTGTGGCCCTTATCATCTTCTAACCTAATTTATCTGTTTATTATTGTGCCAGTTACAAGCTATTTTAGCTCCAACCCACCTTCCTATACTCTCTGGGATGCTGGGACTGGGACTTTGCAAACTACATTTCAGCTTGGCCAGCTGGTCCCTGTCGACTCTGCATAGCGTTAGTCACTCAGTCGCGTCCAGCTCTTTGAGACCCCATGGACTGTAGCCCACCAGGCTCCTCTGTCCATGGGATTCTCCAGGCAAGAATAGTGGAGTGGGTTGCCATTTCCTCCAGGGGATCTTCCAAACCCAGGGATCGAACCCAAGTCTCCCACATGGCAGGAAGATTCTTTACTGTCTGAGCCACCAGGGATTCTGCATAGACAATGCCTGGTGGAGGTTGCAGGGATGGAGGAGGAAGAAGGGACTTGTTCCTTCCACTTTGCTTCCTGTTCCTGTGAGCATCTCTGTAGCTACAGATCTCCACCCCGGCAATGGCAGTTCCTTCCTGCAGCAGCAGCTGAATCCACTTTGCAGTGTTTTTTACATCTGCAGAAGCAGCTTCATTGCACCCCCATCAGAGACACCAGCACCAGCCAAGCAGCGGCTCCCCGCTGTCCACCCCTTTCCATCCTCAGTATAACAGCAGCTTCTTAAGGGCAGGGATTGTCTGTCTGGCTCACAGAGCTATTCCAAGCAATTAATACTGCACCTGGGCATTTTGCTCAATAATATTTGTGGGCTGATTGAGTGGGTGGGTACATGGGTGGATGGTTGCTCATTTATGATTTCATGTGAATTACTTGTTTGGCTGAATTTTCTATTTTGGTTTTTGTTATTCTGAGCCAAGATTAACTGTAAAATGAGGTTTTAATAAATTAGAATGGCATATTCTTTTTTTGAGATAGATGCAGTCCCTAGAACTTGAGTGTTTTGACTTAAGGTTCACCTAGTGAAGTTTTGAGGACATCCCTGGATTGGGAAATAGAAAAAGCAGGATAAAACTATTAATGGCAAGGACAGAGGCGTATTCCTGTGGTCAGTGGTCAGCTCAGGAACTCAATGTATTTAACAAAACATGTTTGGAGACAAACTCATTCTGGACCAACCAATAGCCTTGTACTCTTTTTTTTTTTTTTAATTGTAAAGAAACAAGTGTTTTACAGTCAGGGCAAGATCGCTGGTAGAAGATTCTGAGTTATGGAGACAGGAATAGAGAACAATCTGTCCAGCAAGAAGCAACAAGACCAAATGAAGTCACAGTGGCAACTTGTCCAAACGGAATTAATGTTTTCCATTTGATCAGAGAACCACTCAGAGATCCAAGCGCTCCCTTCAGCAGCACACATAGAACCAAAATTGGAACAATACCGAGAAGATTAGCATGGCCCCTGCCCAAGAATGAGATGAAAATTCGTGAAGTGTTCCACAACATTGAGCTCCCTCACTCTTTCCATTGTGCAAGGACACAGCAGGAGACAAACTTCTAGGGATCAGGAAGCAGATTCTCATCTGCAGGCATCTTGATCTTCCCAGCCTCCATTTCTGCAGGAAATGAATATTTGTTCTTCAAGCCCAGAACAAGCAAAGCAAAACTAAGCAAAACAAAAACCCCCACAAAGGTATCTTGAGACACCAGTGACTCAGAAAGTCACGGTTCATAAAGTAACTTTTTTTTTTTTTTAATACTAAAATTTTAGTTCATCAGTCACCATGTAGATAGCTCTAGATTTTTAGTTTGGATCTCTGAAAACTCTTTGAAAGATTTTATTGTCTATTTTTAGAGTTGTAAACATTGTCACAGGCCTCAAGGACAGTTTAGAGTGAAAATATGTTATTAATACCTAATAGCAGCACAGGCCTGGAGAAGGCAGTGGCACCCCACTCCAGTACTCTTGCCTGGAAAATTCCATGGTTGGAGGAGCCTGGTGGGCTGTAGTCCATGGGGTTGCTAAGAGTCAGACACGACTGAGCGGCTTCACTTTCACTTTTCACTTTCCTGCATTGGAGAAGGAAATGGCAACCCACTCCAGTGTTCTTGCCTGGAGAATCCCAGGGACGGGGGAGCCTGGTGGGCTGCCGTCTATGGGGTCGCACAGAGTCGGACAGGACTGAAGTGACTTAGCAGCAGCAGCAGCACAGGCCAGGAGAAGGCAGTGGCACCCCACTCCAGTACTCTTGCCTGGAAAATTCCATGGTTGGAGGAGCCTGGTGGGCTGTAGTCCATCGGGTTGCTAAGAGTCAGACACGACTGAGCGGCTTCACTTTCACTTTTCACTTTCCCGCATTGGAGAAGGAAATGGCAACCCACTCCAGTGTTCTTGCCTGGAGAATCCCAGGGACGGGGGAGCCTGGTGGGCTGCCGTCTATGGGGTCGCACAGAGTCGGACAGGACTGAAGTGACTTAGCAGCAGCAGCAGCACAGGCCACAGAGTTACTTCTTTAAGTTTTGGCTTCCTGTGAAGAAAACGGGATTATTGAGTAATTTTGGTTACTTTGTTAATGTGTGTATGTGAAGTTTAAGTCATCGGGATGTTTCACACAGAGAGGTTTGGTTCACTTATTTTGTTACTAGTGTTATTATGCCTACTATAAATGCTTTAAGAAGAGTTTAGTCCTCTGAGTGTTTGTATGGGGTAGATGGGTTTCCCAGGGGGCGCTGGTGGTAAAGAACCCTCTTGCCAACGCAGGAGATGTAAAAGACTTTGATCCCTGGGTTGGGAAGAACATTTGAAGGTCTTTTGGGGCCTGTTTTCTTCTTTCTCTCTCTCTCTTTCAATAATAAGGGTAAATCAGGATTTTTTTTTTTTTTTGGAGAAGGCAATGGCACCCCACTCCAGTACTCTTGCCTGGAAAATCCCATGGACAGAGGAGCCTGGTGGGCTGCAGTCCATGGGGTCGCTAAGAGTCAGACACGACT
>NW_011495069.1:6638572-6640653 GCF_000754665.1 Bison bison bison
TGAGCGACTTCACTTTCACTTTTCACTTTCATGCATTGGAGGAGGAAATGGCAACCCACTCCAGTATTCTTGCCTGGAGAATCTCAGGGACTGGGGAGCCTGGTGGGCTGCCGTCTATGGGGTCGAACAGAGTTGGACATGATTGAAGTGACTTAGCAGCAGCAGCAGCAGCAGGATTCTTTTTTATGTGTGTTCTGACAAGGTGGTATGGGCTCCTATTAGTTTACCTGTTGGAATTTCTACAATGTTTATTAACCAGCATGCTAAATTGCTCCAGTCGTGTCTGACTTTTTGCAACCCTATGGACTATAGCCTGCCAGGCTCCTCTGTCCATGGGATTCTCCAAGCAAGATTCCTTCTCCTGCGGATCTTCGCAATCTAAGAATCAAACCCACGTCTCCTGCATTGGCAGGTGGCTTCTTAACAACTAGCACAACCTGCTGCTGCTGCTAAGTCACTTCAGTCGTGTCCGACTCTGTGCCACCCCATAGACGGCAGCCCACCAGGCTCCCCCGTCCCTGGGATTCTCCAGGCAAGAACACTGGAATGGGTTGCCATTTCCTTCTCCAGTGCATGAAAGTGAAAAGTGAAAGTGAAGCCGCTCAGTCGTGTCTGACTCATTAGCGACCCCATGGACTGCAGCCCACCAGGCTCCTCCATCCATGGGATTTTCCAGGCAAGAGTACTGGAGTGGGGTGCCATTGCCTTCTCCGAGTGCAACCTGGGAACCCTTTATTAGCCAGAGGGGAGAGATTTAGGCCACTTAACATTTGTGGCGGCGTGCATTTTAACTAAATTTGTCTTCTAGAAAAAATAATGTTTAAATGCTTCTAAACTCTGGGCATCACAGAAACAATATAAACTGTGTTGAATCAGGAGGAATTTTGAGGTGTTTAAAAACAATTTTTCAAGTGAAATGAGCACCTCTTTGACATGGAAAGGCTTGACCTCCAGTGGGGATTCATATTACAAGGGAGTTTCTTACCAACAGTGGCAGAAGCAATATTTGTGTAGAGGAAGGCTTTAATTATCCCAGGGGGAGAAAAGCCCCACAAAACATCATGTAATTGTGAAAGGCGATTGATACAAATTGGCCTTGGAAAATTGAAGGTGCATCACTTGGAGATGCAGGAGAGGACCAGGAGGCCTTGCTTCATCATTTACCATCTTTACAGGCTGGCCTCATGGTGAACTAAGTTAGACTAAGTAGAGTTCCTTGAATGGGTCATCCAGGAATCTGTGTTATGCAGAAACAATACTAGCTCTTTGCATATAAAAGTTTAAAATTTTCCAAAAAAAACCAAAAAAAACCCACCAAAAAAAACCTGGTAGGTTTGGCAGACAGTGTAATTAAAAAATCCTGATCCAATCCTCTGTAAAAACTTCAGAGTCTCATCCAATTTCATGCTTCCCTTTTCCCAGGCTCAGAAGCCTGCAGAGTAGGAAGGTCGTGTGGTTGGCATCTTTTGTTTTTAACCTTCCCCTCCCTCCACACTCTCTGGCTGCTGTTTTGGGTCCCTGGACGGGGGAGCCTCGTAGGCTGCCGTCTATGGGGTCACACAGAGTCGGACACGACTGAAGCGACTTAGCAGCAGCAGCAGCAGCAAGGCTTCCCTGGTGGCTGAGACAGTGAATAATCTGCCTGCAATGCAGGAGATCTGGATTCCATCCCTGGGTTGGGAAGATCCCCTGGAGGAGGGCATGGCAACCCACTCCAGTATTCTTTCCTGGAGAATCCCCAGGGACGGAGGAGCCTGGTGGGCTGCCGTCTATGGGGTCACACAGAGCTGGACACGACTGACGTGACTTAGCAGTAGCAGCAGAGTACATCATGAGAAACACTGGGCTGGAAGAAGCACATGCTGGAATCAAGATTGCCAGGAGAAATGTCAATAACCTCATATATGCAGATGACACCACCCTTATGGCAGAAAGTGAAGAGGAACTAAAAAGCCTCTTGATGAAAGTGAAAGAGGAGAATGAAAAAGTTGGCTTAAAGCTCAACATTCAGAAAACGAAGATCATGGCATCCGGTCCCATCACTTCATGGGAAATAGATGGGGAAACAGTGGAAACAGTGT
>NW_011495069.1:6640788-6641145 GCF_000754665.1 Bison bison bison
AAGGCTATGGTTTTTCCAGTGGTCATGGATGGATGTGAGAGTTGGACTGTGAAGAAAGCTGAGAGCTGAAGAATTGATGCCTTTGAACTGTGGTGTTGGAGAAGACTCTTGAGAGTCCCTTGGACTGCAAGGAGATCCAATCAGTCCATCCTAAAGGAAATCAGTCTTGGGTGTTCATTGGAAGGACTGATGCTGAAGCTGAACCTCCAATACTTTGGTCACCTCATGCGAAGAGTTGACTCATTGGAAAAGACTCTGATGCTGGGAGGGATTGGGGGCAGGAGGAGAAGGGGATGACAGAGGATGAGATGGCTGGATGGCATCACTCACTCGATGGACATGAGTTTGGGTGAGCTC
>NW_011495069.1:6641294-6669427 GCF_000754665.1 Bison bison bison
CGATGGACATGAGTTTGGGTGAGCTCCGGGAGTTGGTGATGGACAGGGAGGCCTGGCGTGCTGCAGTTCATGGGGTTGCAAAGAGTCGGACGTGACTGAGTGACTGAACTGAACTGAACTGACATGGGCATCTTCCAAGTGAGTTCTGCTGGCACTCGCTGGGTGGCTTCCCAGCTCTTCTCCAATAAATGGTTTCCTAGTGAATTTTGTTCTCACCCAAGAAGCGGAGTTTTCTGCTTGTCAGCCCTGGGCTGTAGCATCTCAGCAAATGGTCTCTACCATGTAGGGGAGCAACATCTCTTATGAGGTCTAAATTGCTTCCAGGTTTGTTCTTTCCTTGGGCACGCTGCTCAATCCTATAGGTAAGACCTGTTGCCTTTATCAGTTATTGCTTCATTCTTGTACATTCTCTTTACACCTTAGTTATTAATTATTCTAATAGTCCCATATTATTAGATAACAATTTTTATATTAAGTGTTCCCTTTTCAAATTACTATGTGGCTTCTCTCTCCTGACTGGACCTTGACTAATACATTTGTTCTTTTTCTTATTGATTTTTTGGTAATTCTTTGTATATTCTGAGGGCTTTCCAGATGGCGCTAGTGGTAAAGAACCCACCTGCCAATGCAGGAGATGTGAGAGGCTCGGGTTCGATCCTTGGGTCGAGAAGATCGCCCAGAGAAGATCTTAATACTATGCTGTATATTTGTTACATATCTTTCCCCAGACTCTTACTTATATAAAAAGTGCACGTGTGTAAAATGTAACTGATAATCATAAAGAGGATCCCTACGTATTCTTCCACCCCAGGGTCAAGTCCAACACTGTAAGCGCCCTGCAAGTCCCAGCATGCCCCTCCCACAATCACAGTTCCGTCTTATCTGCCCTCGTAGCACTCCGGACAGCTGCTATCCTGGCTTTTATGGTATACTATCCTTGCTTCATTTTTATTTTTAAGTTTCTGTTTATTTTATTTTTGTCTGTGCTGGATCTTCGTTGCTACTTGGGCTTGTCTCTAGTTGCAGTGCGTGGGCTTCTCGTTGCGGTGGCTTCTTTTGTGGATCACAGGCTCTAGGGTGCGCGGCTTTAAGTAGTTGCAGCTCCAGGGCTCTAGAGCACACAGGCTTAGTTGCTCCATGGCACGTGGGATCTTCCTGGACCAAGGACTGAACCTCTGTTTCTTGCACTGGCAGGTGGACGGGCTTCCCTCATAGCTCAGTTGGTAAAGAATCTGCCTGCAATGCAGGAGACCCCGGTTTGATTCCTGGGTTGGGAAGATCCTCTGGAGAAGAGATAGGCTACCCACTCCAGTATCCTTGGGCTTCCCTTGTGGTTCAGACAGTGAAGAATCTTCCTGTAATTGGGAGACCTGGGTTTGATCCCTGGCTTGGGAAGATCCCCTGGAGAAGGTAAAGGCTACCCACTCCAGTATTCTGGCCTGGACTATATAGTCCATGGGGTCCCAAAGAGTGGACACGACTGAGTGACTTTCACTTTCACTTCTTTATCACTGAGCCTCGAGGGAAGCCCTCATTTTACTTTAGAGTTTTACTACATATGTATATGTCTGGCTGTTAGCATGACTGATGCCATCTTGGGCCCATTCAGTTCTTGCTTTCTTCCACTGACCCTACCTAGGGATGAACTGTGTAGTAAATCTCTTCGTTGTCAAGGGCTCTGTAGTTAGTGGATATTGTTCATGATCGTTAGGTCCAGGTGGACTCCATGCTCCTATGTTTGTTCCCATGATAAGACCTTGTCTGACGTATTCCCAGTGCTCACCAGCCTAGTTACCCATTCATAGATCTTGAATTAGGGAAGCACTCTGTGTTTCCAAGCGCATACTCCCCACACCATAGGTTAACTATAAAATTGTCCCAGTTTTGCCTCCGTGCTATAGAGCACAATTGTGAAGGCTTCCAGATTGTCTTCTGCCCAGCCCTACTCTGTGAGCAGGTTGTCATATGATAAACTGACACATTGAGTATATGGAGCTGTCTGTCTCATTTTTCAGTCTTAAAGTACTCTCAGCTCAGTGGGCACTGTGCATTCTTTTTGTCTTCCAACAGTACGTATCCTCAAAGTGTAATTATATTTATTTTTAGTTCTATATGAATACAGTCTTACTGGATGTGTGTGTGTGTGTGTGTGTGTGTGTGTGTGTGTGTGTGTGTTTTAGCTCCACCCATGTGGGATTCCCTGGTAGCTCAAAGGGTAAAGAGTTTCCCTGCAATACGGGAGACCTGGGTTCGAACCCTGGGTCGGGAATAACCCCTGGAGAAGGAAATGGCAACCCACTCCAGTATTCTTTCCTGGGAAATCCCATGGATGGAGGAGCCTGGCAGGCTATGGTCCATAGGGTCACAAAGAGTTGGACACGACTGAATGACTTCACATGTGGCAGGATCTTAGTTCGCTAACCAGGGATTGAACCTGCATCCTTGGCAGTAAAAGTGCTGAGTCCTAACCACTGGACCGCCAGGGAATTCCTTGGATGTATTCTTTCATCTGGGACTTCCCAGGTGGCACTAACGGTAAAGAACCCAGCCGCCAATGCAGGAGATGAAAGAGACACGAGTTAGAGGGTGTGGCAACCCACTCCAGTAATCTTGCCTGGAGAATCCTATGGACAGAGGAGCCTGGCGGGCTACACTCCATAAGGGTGCAAAGAGTTGGACACAACTGAAGCCCTCTTAGCATGCATGCACATTCTTTTATGTTTGTGAGATTTATCCCTATCATTGTGTGTGGCCCTAACTCATCGCTGTATAGCATTTCGTTGTGTGAATGTGTAACATCTAGGGTATCCATCTTATGGCTGATGGGCAACAGAATTGTCACAGTTTTTAGCTACTGTGAATATTTTCCAACAGGTCTGCTACACTGGGCTCCCTCGACAGCCAGAGAGCCCCTCCCTGGCGTTGTCTCTGCCTGCAGCATCCTCCCCACCGGGACATTCTCTGCTTGGCTGGGCCTCTCTCACATATCAAGTCTCAGTTCAAATGTCACCCTCTCAAAGAGGCCTGCCTTGATAATGCCACCTAAAATAGCTCCATCCTCATCCTTAATCTCTGGCACCTCACCCCATTTGCGTGCTGCTATGTGAAACTGTTAGCTTTTCTCAGTTGATTTTTTTATTGTGGTAAAAATGTATATAACATACAGTTTACCATTTTAACCACTTGTGAATGCACGATGCAGTGACATTGTACATTCACAGTGTTGTAGAACCGTCACCACTATCTATTTCTAGAACTTTTCATCATCCCAAACAGAAACTCTACACCCATTAAATAATAACTCCCCCATCTCTCCTCCTCTCGGCTCTGGGTAACCTCTGTCCCACTTTTTTTTTTTTTTTTAACTGTTCTGTGAGGCTCAGGGAATCTTAGTTCCCCAGCCAGGGATTGAACCCAGGACCCCTACAGTGGAAGTGTGGAATCTTAACCATTGAACTTCCATGGTCAAGATGGTTCGTCTTAACCGTCTATCCCACTTTTTGTTTCTATGAATTTGCCTATTTCTACATTCCTCATTTAAGTGGAATTGTATAACATTTGTCCTTTTGGGTGTGGCTTTCAAGATTAATTTATGTTGCAGCGTGTGTTAGAATTTCATTCTTTTCAAAGGCTAAATAGCATTCTATTGAATGTATGTAACACATTTTGCTTATCTAGACTTTAGTTTGCTTCCTCATTTGGTGGTTGTGAATACTGATGCCATAAAGTGTACAAGTTTGTTTCAGTCCTTGTTTTCTATTGTTTTGGATATGTATCTTGGAGTGGGATTAAAATGATTGTTTAGACTTTCATTAGACTACAGTAGACCCCAATGCCTAGAGCAGTGTCTGACTCACAGTACAAGCTTAAAATACATTTTTGAAATGAACCAATTTCCAAGGTAAACTGAACAGGGCATTATTATAGTAACCTACGTCATTGTTAAGGAGATTAAATGCCACATATCCTAGCATGGGGCCCTGGCATCTGATCACGGTTCAGTTTACATTCGCCCTTCATGACGGCTTCACTCAGCCCAGGTTCCTGAAGTTGATGCTTGTTTGGGGGCTTCTATTTAGCTCTCTGTTGCCAGCATATATATATATATATATATTTTTTTTTTTTTTACATTTTCCCATTTGCTGAATGCCTGAGGGTAGCAGATATCAAGATGGTCAAGGCCCTGCACCTGTTCTCAGGTTTTAATTTTAATACAATTTGTTTCATAACAGACAGTGTGACTTGGGAGGCCTATTCAACGTGGGTGAAAATAGAGCAAAAAATCGTCCACTGTTTGTACTCTGTGACCTCTGATGATCCCAGTAGGATCCCAAGTTCTGAGCTAGAAGATGACACCACCCTTCAGCTTTATACTTCACCGTTGCATGTTGAGTAACAAATTGCTTAAATTTCGCTAAACTACACTCTTATTTCACATTCCTTGGAATTGTAATATGTGAATCTTTGCAGAAATCCTGGGTTTGCCCGGGGGAGTGGAGAGAGAAAGGAAAAAGAAGCAGGCAGGGGTTGTTAATAATAGACTTTAAACAAGTTTCAAACCAACAGGTTATGATCAAGTGCCTACTGTATGCTTACTGCAGGGCAGTGAGACTGGAGCTGGGGGACAGAGAAGTTCTATCCTCAAGGAGTTTATGATCGAGGTAGAGCAGATAGAACTTTGGGCTGAGAAAAGATGTTAGTAAGTGCTGAGGGCTGAGAGAGTTGCTGGTATGAACTTGGACTGTCAGGGTAGAAGGACACATTGAAATAATCTGATCTCATTTTAGAGAGGGGAAACTGAGGCTCAGAGAAGGTGAGAGGTTTGCCTAAGGCCACACAACTAGATGATGTCAAAGCTAGGGCTTGAACTCAGGTCTCCTGACTTTCTCCACCAGTGTTTTTTCTGGTGGAGATATTTATTTATCTGGCTGTGCTGGGTGTTTGTTGCAGCACGTGAGATCTTCAGTCTTCGTTGCAGCATGCGAGATCTTTAGATGAGGCATCTGAACTCTTAGCATGTGAGATCTAGTTTCCTGACCAGGGATCAAACCAAGATCCCCTGTACTGGGAGCAGAGAGTCTTAGCCACTGGACCACCAGGGTAACCTTTCCACCAGTGTTTTTTCTATTGACTCACAGATGTCTCTGTTAATTCAGTGGTCTAGCTTGGCTCTGTCCAATAGATAAAATTCTATAGCATGAGCCATATACAGAATTTAAATATTCCTAATAGCCACATTGAAAAAAAACCCAAAAAGAAACAAGTGAGATTAATTTTAATAACATGTTTTATTTAAGCCAATACATATGGAATATGATCATTTCATCTGTAGTCAATATAAAAATTATTAATGAACTATTTCATATTTTTCTCATTGTACTAAGTCTTAGCAAAGCGTTAGTTGCTCAGTTGTGTCCAACTCTTTTCGATCCCATGGACTGTCCCCCACCAGGCTCCTCTCTGCTTGGAATTCTACAGAAAAGAATACTGGAGTGGGTTGCCATTCCCTTCTCCAGGGTATCTTCTTGATACAGGGATCGAATCCAGGTCTCTTGCATTGCAGGCAGATTCTTTACCATCTGAGCCACCAGGGAAGTCTTAGAAATTGGTGTATATTTTATACTTTGGCACACTTCAGTTAGGACCAGCCACATTTCAGGTATTCACTGGTCACATGTGGCCAGTGGCTGCTGTGTTGGCCAGGGCCAGCTAGCTCTTTGAATTGAATAGTTTATGTGCCAGATTTTCAGAGGATATCTTGAAGAACATGAAAGGTGTTGTATAGACATCATGGTTTACAGTCAAAAGAGTCTTAGAGTTGGCAGGTTGGGCTTTGAATCTTAGTTCAGTTGAGACAGGCTGGAGCCTGGGACCCTTTGGTGCCATGCTGCAAAGCCTGGACCTGAACACACCTCTCCTTGAACAACAGAATACAAAGAAACGGTATGCGACTAAAAATAGCTGAGTTGGTACATGTGCAGTTGGGGCCAATTCTGGACAAAAGACATGAAGAGACCAAAAAACCCAACTTCCACTTTTGAAAAACCTAGAGCAAAAACAAGGTACTGTGCATGCCTCCTGTACACAGCGGTAGGCAAAACACCTAAGCCACCCGTCTGGCCCACCCCTGGACATACACCTGCCCTCACTCTCATATAAGGAACAAGCTCGCCAGTCCCCTTAAGGAGCGACCAAGCAAGGGAAACTCTTGTTTGTCCCCCTTCCCCCTGCTGTAGCAGGGGCCCCAACAAAAGCTTGTCTGAACTTCTTGTCTGGCCTCTGATCAATTTCTATTGATTAAGGAGGCCAAGAACCCTGGTTGATAACACAACCATTTACTAGCTGTATAGTCTCTAATGAATCAATTAAATCCTTGATTGTCCTTTGGTTTGTATCTACTAAAGCGCAATTGTAGAGATCAGTTGGTCAACATAAATAAAATATATTTCTGTGTATATATGTAAGTACATAGGGCTCAGCGGTAAAAAATCCACCTGCGGTGCAGGAGACAAAGGAGACCCTGATTTTATCCCTGTGTTGAGAAGATCCCCTGGAGGAGGGCATGGCAATGCTTTCCAGTATTCTCGCCTAGAGAATTCTGTGGACAGAGGAGCCTGGTGGGCTACAGTTCATAGGGTCACAAAGAGTTGGACAGGACTTGAGCGACTGAGCATGCATGCACTCACATGTACGTGCCTATGATGTGTAATTGTATACGTATGCATGTACAAAAATGATTTGCTAGTGCAGCATCTGGTACTCAAAGTATTATTCTTATTTCCTGAGAATACAAAAGATTTAGAAATATCGTTATGTGCTAAGCACCAGATGGATAAGACAACTTTATTAAGCAAGTTTAATATCCTGTGAAATTGGTACCAAAGCAAGTGGGAAGCAACTGAAGACGTCACAGGAGTCAGAGCTGGGAAAGCCAGCTCATGTGGTCAAAGTCAGGAGGAGCAAGTCTCGCTGAGCCGCCAGTCCCTCTGCCCAGGGGGCCCGATCCCAGCTGCCAGCTGCCAGGGAGATCTGAGCTCTCGGGCCAGCGAGCTGTGTGTTGTGTAATCTGTTCTGTTAACATATTCACTTCAATTTCAGATTCAGAGTTAAACAGGGACAAGCTCTGTTGGAAGCTGAATTGCCTCAAATCAGCTCTAAACAATCCTTTGAGAAGGGAGATACTTAAAATCACCAGCGTAGGTAAGCACCTTGTCACCACTTGGCAGATGAAAATACTGAATTCTGTTGGGAGATTGGGATTGACATATATACACTACTATGTATAAAGCAGATATGGGAACCTACTGGATAGCACAGGGAGCTCCACTCAGTGCACTGTGGTGACCTACATGGGAAGGAAGTTCAAAAAAGAGGGGATATATTTGTATACGTAGAGCTGATCCACTTTGCTATACAGCAGACAGTAACGCAACATTGTAAAGCAACTACTGCAGTACAAATTTTAAAAGAAGAAGAAAAGAAAACACTGAATTCTAGAAAGGTTAAGTGATTGGGCCAAGATAAGTGAGCTGAGATTTGAGCTCACATAGCCTTTCCCCGAAGCTGCCTTCAGGACCAGAGATTGTTACTGGAGAAATACCAAGTAAACTAAGTGCTGTTAATTGCCTTCTCATCTTCAGACAGCAATCTGGAATCTGCTACTTTAAATGGTTCTGTTTTTAGTTCCTCACCTTGGAGAAGGCAATGGCACCCCACTCCAGTACTCTTGCCTGGAAAATCCCATGGATGGAGGAGCCTGGTGGGCTGCAGTCCATGGGGTCGCTAAGAGTCAGACACAACTGAACGACTTCACTTTCACTTTTCGCTGTCATGCATTGGAGAAGGAAATGGCAACCCACTCCAGTGTTCTTGCCTGGAGAATCCCAGGGACGGGGAGCCTGGTGGGCTGCTGTCTATGGGGTTGCACAGAGTTGGACACGACTGAAGTGACTTAGCAGCAGCAGCAGCAGTGGTCACCCTACACCTCTAAAGAATATTTGTGTGGTTACTTCTCAATGCGCTGATTTATATGTTTCTACTGACTTCTCCTTGTGGGTTATACAACCTCCAGCCTCTTCCTGTTGTCATTTTGATATGCTGTACGTATTTGAGCTTCATAAACATCTTTTCTTTTCCATCAGCTTTCCACAGTTATCTTTTGATCTCTAATACACAGAGTTTACATATTTATCATTATGTAAATAGAGCCAAGTAATGTACTAGGATGGCATTTTCTTTTCTGCTAATTCAATGCCACTCAAGAAGAATGTCCCCAGGGTTAATTTCAAGTGAATTCTTTCATACACATCACCAATTGTTTAAAATCACGACGTATTTTATTTTTGGATCATGTCTTTCCCATACCATTCCCCCTCAATTTTCTCCTTGGGAGTAATATAAATTGCTAATTAAAAGACGCTTACTCCTTGGAAGGAAAGTTATGACCAACCTAGACAGCATATTAAAAAGCAGAGACATTACTTTGCCAACAAAGGTCTGTCAGGTCAAGGTTATGGTTTTTCCAGTGGTCACGTATGGATGTGAGAGTTCGACTATAAAGAAAGCTGAGCGCCGAAGAATTGATGCTTTTGAACTGTGGTGTTGGAGAAGACTCTTGAGAGTCCCTTGGACTGCAAGGAGATCCAACCAGTCCGTCCTAAAGGAGATCAGTCCTGGGTGTTCATTGGAAGGACTGATGCTGAAGCTGAAAGTCCAGTACTTTGGCCACCTCATGCGAAGAGCTGACTCATTGGAAATGACCCTGAGGCTGGGAGGGATTGGGGGCAGGAGGAGAAGGGGACGACAAAGGATGAGATGGCTGGATGGCATCACCGACTCAATGGACATGAGTTTGGGTAAACTCCGGGAGTTGGTGTTGGACAGGGAGGCCTGGCGTGCAGCAACTCATGGGGTCGCAAAGAGTTGGATACGACTGAGCGACTGAACTGAACTGAATTTTTTGTTGAGCAATTACCATATGCTGGGCAAATTACAAAGTGCTTTACACATAATGATTAATTTAATCCTCAGAGCTAGCTACCCAAGGAGGAAAGTACAATAGAATCCCCATCTTATGGACGAGGAAATTGAACCACAGAGAGGTTAAGTGGTGGAGCTGGGGTTTAAGGCAGACTCTGATTGGCATCCATGTCCACAACACGGTTAACTACAATACTGTTCTCAAAGGGGACATGAGCCATCTTCACCACATTCCTAATCTCTACCTGCTCTGTGTATTGCTCCCCTGTTCTAATTTAGATCTGTTTCTTTACATTTGGACCATGTCTTTCTTATCCACTTTTAATTTCATAAATTAAAATTTATTTTATTTATTTATTTTTAATTAATTAATTGATTTTAATTGGAGGCTAATTACTCTACAATGTTGTAGTGGTTTTGGCCACACATTGACATGAATCAGCTATGGGTGTACATGTGTTCCGCATCCTGAACCCCCCTCCCACCTCCCTCCCCATAAAATTTATTTTAAATGGGCATGTTTGAAGAGCCTTTATTTTGTCTTCCACATCTGCAGAAGTGGTCCATGTGGTCCTGGAAGTGAGCTGGGACCATTTGTCCAGAGAATTCTGAGTTCTGGGTACTGTATGCACAGTTTGGAAAGGGGAGATGTCACGGACTCTGTGCAACCACGATCCCTTGGTTCCAAAGACTCCTTGGCCCCTCGAAAAGGGTGCAGCCAGCAGAGAGTCAGAGTGCTCACGAAAGCATGAAAGTAAAGTGAAACTGTTAGTCGTGTCTGTTTCTGCGAGAAGGGAATGGCCCAGGATGAGTTTCTCATTTTTAAATCCCTTGTAGCATACTGCAGTCAGCACGATTTGAGGGTACTCTATGCACAGTTTGGAAAGGGGGACATTTCCAAATGTTCTACGTCTCACATCTAACGTTTCAATAGAAAACCTGCAGCATTTCTGACCTGAAACCCCAGAGGACAGAGCTGAGGGCAATAACAGCTACTGAAAAGTGAGGGGGGTACCCTGGCAAGGTGAAAGGCAGAGAGAAGAGTTCTTTGTAAGCTCTGTACCAATCTCTGGCCAACCTCTAAATCATACATTCGTAGGACAAAACTTCAGCGAAGGATAAAAGAAGCGAACCAACATTTGAACTGCTTGCCCAATGACAGTGTTTGTTATTTTGAGTCAACCAAGTTAACTGCCTGAGAACAATTGCAAAAAGCAGCACTCTGTAGGGGTTATATGACACAGTCCAGAGTCTTCACGACATAGTACTGAAGATGGAATCCAAAGCTACCTGACATACAAAGAAAAGGAAAATGTGATTCTTTTTTCAAGAGAAAGGATGATCAAAAGAGACTGAGATGACCAGATAATGATTTTAAAGTAGCTGTTATAGCTAGTTCTTTACTATAAAGGAAAGTAGGCTCCTAATGAAAGATAGGAAAATCTTGATTGAGAAATAAAAACTCTAAAAAAAAAAGAACCAGATGATAATTCCAAAGCTGTGCAATTCAGTATCTGAAATTTAAAAGCCGTTGGTTAGGTTTATGTCTCAAATGATTGTGAAGTGAGGATACAAGGTAACATTGATGAGTGATGTTACAAGAGCGAAATAAACAGGATCCTGGAACCAGGAGCACAGAGACTAAGGAGAGGCTAGTTTGGCAGAGATGGGGTGCATATCCTTTTTGTTTTTTGCACCACACTGCTTGGCACGTGGAGCTTCCCAGACCAGGAAAGCCCTGTGGTAGCTTTTAAAACACTAAAAAGTTTTGTTTCTCTCTCTTGTTTAAAAATATAATGCAAGTTTATAACAGAGATTTTGAAAATGTAGATAAGAAAATAAATATCAATTATAATCCCACCACTAGAGGATTCACTGTCAATATTTTGATGTTTATTCTTCTAGGCTTCTAAAATATATACAATTTTAATTTTCATTAAATATGTTCACACTCAATATACTGTTTGAAATCTGCCTTTTGATTTTTAACACCTATCCTGAACATCTCTTCACACGTCTAAATATTTTTCATTATTTTTGATGATAGCATACCAGTCATGATATATTTGGACTGTAATGATATATTAAGTATGAGCCTTATATTTTCCATATAGATCACAAATATTTTTCTCGGTTTTTGCTTTTTAGCTTTATGGTGAGCCTCTCCATTCATTAGCTGGCCACGGTTCAATAAAAACCAGGCACCGTCCTTCTGGGCAGCCATCTGAGAAATGGTATTTCCCACGTGGACAAGACCCATGTCTGTTTCAGTCATCACGGTATCACCAGCATCTAGCAGAAAGCCTGGAGTGAAATAGCTACTCCATAAATATGCATTGGGTGATTGACTAACTTTTGATTTGTATCCTTGAGGGGAAGGCCAGGGTACTGAAAGGTTGTTGCTGAATCACGCAAAGATGCCGGGATTTTTGGCCCCCAGAGGAGAAGAATTTAATCCGGGGCCAGAGACGAGGCTTAATCGCTCAGAGCTTTTGTGTAATAAAGTTTTATTAAAGTATAAAGGAGATAGAGAAAGCTTCTGACATAGGCATCAGAAGGGGGCAGAAAGAGTAACCCCTGCTAGTCTTCAGCTGGATGTTATATAGTCACTAGCAGTCTGTTAATAAAAGAAAGGAATGTCTTAAAACTCAGAATGGCACCAGGCCCCTCACCCATAAGATGCATTTTGGGATAATCTTGGCACCAAATGGTTCATCCTGGGCCATAAAATTATTAACTTGAATCTTGTAGAAGGGCAGACCACCATACAAATAGTTTCATCTACATAGATTAGGGGAACAATATCTGAGTATAACATGCTGGTTTGTCAAGTGGGTTCTGAGCCAAGAGGAAGAACCAACTTGAAGACAGAGTCTGGGGTAAATGCACAGCACATTAGCATAGCTTAAGACAGACATTTCCATAAGAGAAAGGCATTGGTTATCTCTAGGTTTGAGAATAGTTAACTTTAGGTGAAACCAGGTGTCATTATGGCAACACAGTATTTTAAGGGAAACCTCCTTTTAAATTTGTATAGAGAAGGGAAAAAATATCGCTAGTTTGTTTCCTCCTACCGCTTAAGAGAGAGAAAAATGTCTGACACTTGCAGGCTATTTCCTCCGTTTGGAGACCCCTGGCCTTCCTGCCTGTTACCCTACCATCAGCTGGCTGCTGGCTTCCACTCCTGTCGTGTAACTAGTCTGTTTTCGACCTAGTAATTCATGTACTTTGACTCAGTAGTTCCTCTTCTAGAATCTTAGAGAATTTTTCAGAGATGCAGGCAAAATTTATACATAAGGATATTCATCCCAGGCTTATTCATTAGTGAAAAATTGGAAACTATTTCTGACAACATGGAAATGATATATAGTTACATGATAGACAAATATTAACATGGGGTTTTGGAATTTTTTTGGTGATGTGAGAAAACTTTTACAGTTTCATGTCATAGGAAAAAACTGAGAATGTAAAATTATATGTAAGATTTCTCAATTCTGTTAAGACTGGTAAGAAATATATGAAAAACATTAACAAGTTGTATGTGAATTTTAGCTCAAAGAATTGGAAAACTTGAGTTATGGTGCATTTTCACTTATAAGTTTTCTGAGGATCTGAGGATCTGGCATCAGCAGCTTGGTGATGTTGGGCTGGCAACTCTGCAATCCTCCATTCTTTATGGTCACCAAATGGCTGTCCCAGCTCCAGGCATCGTGTCCGCATCTGAGGCAGGAAGGAGGAAGGGGAATAGTCTGGTGTCTGCAGTGTCTGTCTCCTTTATCAGGAACATGAAGACCCTACCAAAGGGCCCCAGCAGATTTCTCTTGAGGTCTCTTGGACCAGAACTGGGTCCCATGGCTGCTCTCAGCTACAAAGGAGCCTGGGAAAGTGAGTATTTCACTTCCCAGTCTCTAGAGTGGAGGTGGCAATGGAGAAGAGGTGAGAATATCTGTTGGGATAGCTATTAAACAGCTATTCCATTGTACTTATTTCTGGTTGGTGGATTTATGGATTTATTTAAAAAAATTTTTTTGCAGTATAGTTGACTTTCAGTGTTGTGTTAATTTCTGCTCTATAGCAAAGTGATTCAGTTATGCAAATATATTTTATTTTTCATATTCTTTTCCATATGTTTCATCACAGGATATTTAACATAGTTCCCTGTGCTATACAGGAGGACCTTGGTGTTAATCCACCCTGTATTTAATAGTTTGCATCTGCTAGTCTCAAACTCCCAATCCTTCCCTATCCCTCTCCCTCTCCGCCTCCACCGGCAACCACAAGTCTATTGCGCTTACGGATATTTTTGCTTTTCTTCTTGGTTCCTTTCTGTCTTGTCCAATTTTTCTACAACAACCATTTATCATTCCTATCATTGGAAGGATACAACAGATGCTACTTTAAAAATTCCCTGTGAGGTTGTGGGCTCTTGTCTCTGGAAGTGTCCATACTGTCATCAGTCAAAATAGTGCAGAAGGAACCGTTGAATTCTGTGGGAGCTGGATCAGCCCCTCTATCTTCCCCAGCGACTGTGACTGCAGGGAGTGGGTGGGTGGGGAAATATGCCATTTATTTCAATCCTCTCAGGCTCCACACTAGTTACTCGGCACGCATCCCCTCATTTAATTCTCACAGCAGCCCTCCTTTACAGACGAGATACAGAAACTTTAAATGACTTAATTAAGCCACACACATCAAGTGAAGCAAAACTGGATCTCAGATTATAAGCACCAAGTTTTAGTTCTGTATATTCTTGCCACATGGTAAGCTCAGCCAAGCTTGTGCTGAATGAATGCAGAGTCAATGGGATCACTGGGATGTGCAATTTTTAAAAAAAAAACACTATAGTCATGACTTGATCATTATTTCTTGCAGGACACCTCAGTTCATTTCAGTTCAGTCCAGTCGCTCAGTCGTGTCCGACTCTTTGCGACCCCATGAACTGCAGCACGCCAGGCCTCCCTGTCCATCACCAACTCCCGGAGTTCACTGAGACTCATGTCCATCGAGTCAGTGATGCCATCCAGCCATCTCATCCTCTGTTGTCCCCTTCTCCTCCTGCCCCCAATCCCTCCCAGCATCAGGGTCTTTTCCAATGAGTCAGCTCTTCGCATCAGGGAGCCAAAGTATTGGAGCTTCAGCTTCAACATCTGTCCTTCCAATGAACACCCAGGACTGATCTCCTTTAGGATGGACTGGTTGGATCTCTTTGCAGTCCAAGGGACTCTCAAGAGTCTCTTCCAACACCTCAGTTCAAAAGCATCAGTTCTTCGTGGCTCAGCTTTCTTCACAGTCCAGGACACCTACATTGCCATTAATTTTGATTTGTGTGATTGAAAAAGAGCAGGCTGTATAAATTGCTTGCCAGAGACCAATGGCTGTGCTCACTCACCTGTGCTTCATGTCCTTGACAATTAGACACCTTGTGTTTAATTGCTGGATAAATGACTCATATGACTCCAGATGAAAAGACGGCCAAGGGTTTGTTTCCTGAGGAATCTTTAACATTTTTTTTATTATGAAAAAAATTCTAAATAAGTGCAAAAGTAGAGAGCATTGTATCCATGTACCCACTACCCATTTCAAGAATTACCAGTGTTTTTATTTCCCTTTGTTCCTCTTCCTCTGAAGTTGGTTTTTTTTTTTTTTTAATTGGAGTATTTTAAAGCAAACCCAAAGGCTCCTTTCACCACGAACATTTCTATAATTGGAATGAAAAGACTCTTGTGTGGCCCCGTGTTCCTCTTTCTTCAGATCTGCTAGGACAGGAAGCAGTGCTAGAAAAAGAGCCTGGGGGTGCAAGGGCTTCTGGGAGGCCCAGGAGAGGAGGGGCACATTCCTTGCAGGCTGTGCAATTTGTTTTGCTCTCAAGCCAGGGCCTTTCTTGGCTGAAACGCCTCCCGCCTCAGAATCGAAACTTTTCTCAAATGCTCAAAATAAACTATCTGGCTTCCTCTAGCTAGAGACATCTGGGGAGTGTGGCTTCTGAAACTATTTTTGGCGTGCAAATGTCACCCAAGTTGCTTGAAGTGCTTTGGAAGTTTTAAGGTATTGAAAGCATCTGATGAGCTGTGGCTGAGGCCCAGTGGGGAGAGGTTAATTATTACACAGGCTAGGCATTTTTCCCAGCAGGGTTCTTGTTTCTCATGCACTTCCTGTTTACAGCTCTCAATGCTTCAGGCCAAGGATCAGTGCCCGGGGTTGGTGTGTGAAAGGTGGCATCATGGGTGTGGGGGCGGGGGCTGCTGGGGTGATAAAGGGGAACCCACTGGCTGGTGGGCCTTCCTTCAGCCTATGTCAGGCCTGGCTCCCTGGAAGCCCAACATGCCTGGAGATCAATGGAGGGTTCCTGGAGAATGCTGGGACCATGTGTTGGCTGGTGGGCTTTGCCAGATAGGCTTCTCTGGTGGCTCGGTCGCTAAAGAATCTGCCTGCAATGCCGGAGACTGGGGTTCGACCCGATGGGTTTGGAAGATCCCTGGAGAAGGAATGGCAATCCACTCCAGTATTCTTGCCTGGAGAATTCCATGGACAGAGGAGCCAGGCGAGCTGCAGTCCATCAGGTAGCAAAGAGTCGGACGTGACTAAGTGACTTAACACGCACAGATAAGAGACAAAAGTTCCTAAATTTGTAAGGCCGAAAGGTATTACCAAACCAAACTTGAGTCCCCTTGCCAGGGAGCAGTAGAGCCAATCTATCGACAGAGGAATATGATGAAGGAAAACGCGGCATTTATTGTAAAGGAAGACGGGTGGCTCGTGCTCTAAAACCCTGAAGCCCCCGAAGGGTTTCAGCAAACCTTTTTTAAAGGCAAAGTGAGGGAGGGGCATCCCAGGGTGTGGGGTGCACTCATGCACAATTCTCTGATTGGTTGAAGGTGCTCAGTCTTTATGCACTAGAGGGTCTGTGAGCTATGTACTCATGATCATCAAGTAGTCAAATTTTGCCCATTTGGTTGTGGTTTTAGTATCTGGAAAACTCAGGAAATAGGCATCAGATACTATTATCTAGGTACTTCAGAGAGGAGCTAATGCAGGGGATATGGGCTAGGGATCTGTCTTGGGAAGGCTCCATAGGGTTTTGCTCGGTTACAAGGGTACCAGGGATCAGGCTGAACCCCACTGAGATGCTTCCCAGGATGAGCCAGGAAAAGAATAACACAAGGAGCAAGTGGAAATTGTAGCTATGGAAGAATCAGAGGGGTCCAGAAAGTGGATTGCTGGAAGTAACCCAGGCTGGGGGCAGGAGTGGAGACTATCGGGGACAGGTTGAAAAGAGGAGAATAAAGTCAAGGCCAGTGGTTCAGGCTGCAGAGTATGAAAGAGGTGAAGCTGGGGTGCCTGGCTTTGTTGAATGATAGAGTGCCACCAAGCACCTACCCTGGGCTCAAATATAGAATAGATGGAGATGGAAAGGAACCCATGGGAAGGTGGTTGATTCATAACTCTGAGTTGCTTTGGCTCACAACACTTTGGACACAAAATGTGTGAGTTTTTTCAACGCCAACAACCAGTTCTCCAAGTCTCCAGACGCCAACTGGGTGCCCTACAGTTCAGTTCAGCTCTGACATGGACCACACAGAGGCAGAGTCAGACTCCACAGGTTTAAAGGCTCAGTCCCACAAGGGTGCCCGCGTGTCAGACGCCAGCCCCAGGTCGTCACCTGTACTTCTGACCAACTGGCTATAAATCAGGGGTTCCCATGACTCCTTCCTCAGTGGATAATTTGCAGGAATGGCTCACAAAACTCAGGGAAACATTTTACTTACAGTTTCTGGTTTATTATAAAGGATACAAATGAACAACCTATATGAAGAGGTCCACAGGGTGGGGGGTAGGGGGTTGGGGAGCTCTCATGCCCTCTCAAGTGAACCACCCTCCCAGCACCTCCATTTGTCCACAAACCCAGAAGCCCCCCAAAATCTGGTCATTCAGCCATTTTTAATGGAGGTTTCAGCACTTAAGCGTGATTCATTAAATCATTGGCCATTGATGAGTAACTCAGTCTCTAGTCTCTCTTCCCGATCCAGAGGGCAATGGTGGTGGCTGGGGGGTTGAAAGTTCCAGCCCTCTCGTCCTACCTCGATCTTTCTGGTGACCAACTCCCATTCTGAAGCTATCTAAGGGCCCCCAGTCGCCAACCACCTCATCAGCATACAAAAGACGCTCTTTTGTTTGAAGACCCGTCTGGCGACCCCACCCTGGAGATCCCAAAGGTTTAGGCACTATATATTCCAAACCAAGAACAAAGACCAGACAGAAAGCTTTTTTTTTTTTTTTTAATTTTATCACAATATTCTTTAGCAAGGCCCTTTCTCACACCTTGTAGTTCAGTGGTTAGAGTCTGCAACGCAGGAGACTTGGGTTCGATCCCTGGGTTGGGAGGATCCCTTGGAGAAGGAAATGGCAACGCACTCTGGTATTCTTGACTGGAGAATCCCATGGACAGAGGAGCCTGGCTGACTACAAGTCTAGGGGGTCGCAAGAGTCGGACACGACCGAGCGATGAAGCGTGCACACATATGCGCAGTGCTGTAGTGCTCCTTCTCCCACCTGAGTGGTACTTGAGGTTTACTCGGGATTAAGTGGGAGGAGCTGAGACAGAGAACAGTGAAAGGTCCTAGGGACCTCCATCCCCACTGCCCCACCTTGACCTTCCCTGTCCACAGTCCTCCTAGGTGGGGGCCCAGTGGAAAAACTGGCTGAGCCTGGCTTCTGTAGAAGGTAGAGCAGAGAGAAGAGAGCAGAGCAATCAAGGACAGTGAGGATCCCGGTCTTCAACAAGATTGCTCCAGGAGGCGGGGGACCCTAACCAAGGAGACTTGACAAAGAAAAATTGTCCATATGCAGCACAGCAGGGACCAACTCCTGCTCCCAAATTGGCTCGTCACCAAATCAAGGAGCTCCCAACATTTCCTGTCTAACGATGCACCGCTTCTGAGCTGCTTCTTAGACTGCAAAGCCCACACCCCACCAACAGGGGGCGATCATACCATGTTTCAATCAGGGCCAACCGGAAGGTGCTTCTGTGGCAAGAACACGACAAATTGCTGTGGACACCTATAACGCCTCCTGCTTCCCCGTGGAGAAAATTTTTACCGTTCTGGACAGTGGGGCCAAGAAGCCACCTCCATTTATACACCTGTTCACTGATCTGCTCACTCAGCACTTTGGCGGTTCTCAGGGGTTTAGTGAGAACCACAGCAAGAGTTTGCCTCTGGGCTCCGGACTCTGTGTTAAGGTGAAAGTGAAAGTTACCCAGTCATGTGCGAGTCTTTGCGATCCCATGGACTATACAGTCCATGGAGTTCTCCAGGCCAGAATACTGGAGTGGGTAGCCTTTCCCTTCTCCAGGGGATCTTCCCAACTCAGGGATCGAACCCAGGTCTCCTGCATTACAGGCGATTCTTTAGCAGCTAAGCCACTCTTTGCGACCCCATGGACAGTAGCCTGTACCACGCTCCTCCGTCCATGGGATTTTCTAGGCAAGAGGATTTTCTAGGCAAGAGTACTGGAGTGGGTTTGCCCTTTCCTTCTCCAGGGAATCTTCCCTACCCAGGGATCGAACCCAGCTCTCCCGCATTGTAGACAAAGGCTTTACCGTCTGAGCTACCAGGGAAGTCCATAAGCCACAAGGGAAGCCCCTGGACTCTGTGTAGCCCTCTGCACGTGTAGCAGAGCAGAATGTCCTCCAAACCAGGACCCAGGGACTCTGGTTCTTGTCCTAACTCTGCCATGCACCACTTTGGTTCTCAACTGTCATGTCTGTAAAAATGGGGCCAATGATGATGTTCCACTGGATCTGATAAGCACTGAGACACGAGAATGCTTCATAACCTTCCACGTGCTGTGCCTATGAGATTTATTGTCGCCATCGCAGCGTCTGCCTGCCTGCCTCCCTGTGTTGGGGCGATGATCATATGAAGGAGAAGAGGAGGTGCTCTGTGTGAAGACGAAGAACCTATGTAAGCATATGTCAGGCCCCTCTGGTTTCAGGAATAAAGTGCATGGATTCTGTGCTTCCCAATTTCTTTGAAATTTGAAACATTTTTCATGGACAAATGAAAGAAGCCGAGTCTCTCCTCTGAGATTCCAAGTATGAGACTGGGAGAGTGAATGAGGGCAGGACCTTTTTCTTCATCCCATCGTCGTAAGAAGAGAAAAGCAAAGGAGAACCAGGTTCTGGGAAATAATCAAAATCTTAGCGTCGGCTGAAAGGGCTTTCAAAAATGATCTTTCAGATTTGTTTTATGGATGAAAGAGAAAGGGGGGAAAAATGGTCAAGATCACACAGAAAGATCTTGGCTTCAAGCCTGGCTGTGTTTGCCTCCAAGACCCTCTCAATTCTCCATATTGATTTCCAGCCAGGCATGGCAGGACCCCGGCCCCTTGCCCCCCACCGCCATCACTGAACACCTGGCCTGAATTGCACCTGTAGCTGCTGGGGGTATAAGCTTCCCATCATGCCTTGATGCGCATGTGGGTGGTAAATGCAGGAGTGATTCATTTTATCTTTAAATTCAGAAATCATTTCAGCAATCAGAGGTGGGTGTTATGTTCTGGTATTGAGAGTGTAGATGAGTTTTATTTTTCTCCTTCATCATTTTCAAGGTTATCCAAAATTTTACAACAAACATCTCTAACTTTATAAATGCCCTCCCCTCCCCATCTGATTTTAAACAAGGAGACCGGAGTGTGGTGAAATGCCCAGCTCTGTTCTGAGGTCGGGAAGCAAGGCCAACCAGTATGTGTCCTGCCAGGCAGAGGCCCTGAGCTGGGAGTCCTGAAGGTCTGAACTCTGCAACATGGTGTCCCAGGCCGCCTGGGTGGTATCACCTCCATGCCTCACCTTTGCTCTCACCAGCCCCTGCTCCCGAAATCTCCTCCCATGACCATCACCAAATCCCACTCATTTTTTAGGACCTAACAACCCATTCCGCTAGTTCCAGGAAGGTGTTTTAAAGCTCACCTTCCCTAGTTGGGACGAACACCTGCCTCCCTCCTCTGACCACCAGTGGAACTTTATCCGGACCTTTTAGAATTCCGATCATCTGACTTGTCCTGGAGTCATCTGCACCCAGGTCTGTCTCTTCTCCTGGGCTGAGGTGCCCTTGAGGGTGGGGCCTACATATTATGCATCTTTGTGCTCCCAGTGCCATCCACAAGCCTGGCATATGCTAGACTTCAAATGAATGTTTGCTGAACTTCATCGAAAATACAGTATCCTCGAAGAGGAGTATTGTGATACATCCATTTGTGGCTGGGCTCACTAGCCTCAGCATGGTTGTCATTTAAGGTTGAATTCTATGTGGCAGGGAGCTATTATATTTAGCAGCATTCCTGACTTCTATCTACCAGATGCCAGTGGACACCCCCAGTTGTGACAACCCCAAATTTGGACACTGCTGACTGTTTCCTAGGGGACAAAATTGCCTCCCACTGAGAACCAATGATACACGATTTCATAGAGTTTTCATAAAGAATCCCTAGGAGTAGGAATTCCCATTTGATAGATGAAAAAGGCAAGGCTCACGGAGAGTTTAAGGTTGAAACAGTTCAGCACGTAAATCCTCCAGTCCAAGTCCAGTCCTGATTCTGCAGTCCTGGAGGCCTCCCAGCACCCCATCTTTGCTCCTCCACTTGGGTGTGTCCACTCCACCCACTCCCATGCCCTGGGTTCTGCCCTGTTCCCTCCCCTCCAGTCTCATCCCCGTGGCCTGTGCCAGGCTGTGACCCCCTGGTTGACCCTCCTAGTCCACACAGACTAGACCTCAGGCTGCGGTTGAATCCGACCATCACATCTTCAGCACCTTTTCCTCCTCCCCATGCTTGAACACGCTGATGGTGACCTGGCCTGTCTCAGACCCGTACTTGTTCTTGACGAAGACACCGTAGCGCCCGCTGTCCTCACTGTTGACCCTCTCGATGGTGATGGTGACCTCTGTCCCCTTCACATCCATGTGGTAGCGGTCCAGGAAGGTGACAGGCTGGTCATTCTTCAGCCAATAGATTTCAGGGGCAGGATCTCCTGAGACGACGCAGGTCAGGCACAGGGTCTGTTTGAAAGGACAGGAAAGGAACAGTCAGTCTCACCCTCTGGGACTAACCCTTGGCATCACCTTCACGCTCCCAGGGAGCTCCCAGTACAAGTTGCTCCTTGTGATAAGTTAATTATGTGTGCTTTATTGTAACCCATAAAGTAATAATATGAAAGGGAGACATTTTACTGCAGCCCCACATCCTCCATTCTCAACTTTATTCTAGAGCAATGCTTGCTAGAATTTCAGATCTTTATTACTTGAGCAGTGACCTGCCCTAGAGTGGCCTAGACTTTGCTTTATTGCTTTCTGTTGTACACTTCATTATCATTTTACCAGGCAAATAAGCCCGGATTGCTTTAACATAAAGATTTTAAGAATTGAGTTTGAAAATTCTCAGGAGAGCAGTTCTCAGTGCAGAGAACTGTAGGGTAAGGGGCAGATGCCCAGAGTGTGGAGCTGGGCTGCCTGGGTGTGACTCCCAGCTCTGTTCCTTTAAGCCGTGTGACCTTAGGTACGTCTCTTAACCTCTCTGGGCCTCCGTTCCCTCAGCTGTAAACGGTGAAGTAATAACACACTGTTCCATGTGGTTGCCTCCATGGTTAGAAAAACGGAACAGTGCCTGATACAAGGTGAGCACCATGAAGACGTTAGCTGTTCTTTTCTAGAATAGTAGACTTGCATAATTTCAGTCCGGAAAAGGCTTTTTTGGGCTCATCGAGTCGAACTCCTGCGGAAACTGAAGTTCAGAGAGAGAAGCCCGTGACATCCGGGGCCCCCTGGAGAGATGGGGTGAAGCTGGGGACGGCACTCCCCCCAGGCCACACAGCATACGTGTGACCAACGAGGGGCGGCCGCTAAGCCGGACTCTGGCGGAACCAGCCCCTCCGGCTCTGGGATCCACAGCGCTCTGTGGTTTTGTGCTCTTTGATGGATGCGGGAGGGAGCCCAGGGTGGGACTGCTGGCTGTGGGCCGGGGGCCGTCGGTACCTTATCTTCCATGATTGTGGCCACGTCTGGGAGCCCCCTCACCACCTTGGCACGATCTGGAAGGGAAAAAAACGAGAGCCCCGCCCAGTGATAAACGTTTACCTGGAGTTGTGGTTTATTTTTTAGCAATGCTTCTTTTCCTATTGGCATTGTTTGGGGTGGACATCTTTAAACTTGTATTACGTATTTCCTTGCCTTTACAAACAGAAGATAGAGGGCATAATGTTTCTGTCATTGCCTTGAGGTTAGTATCATGGTCGGTGGTACCTGGAGGCAACAGTGAGGTGCCCTTCCCCTTGAGAACTGGGAGAAGGTGAATAAGATTGCTCTGAGCCCTAAACTGGCAAAGTGCACACAGCAGGTGTGCCGATCCAGCTAAGGGAGGGAACAGGAAGGAAGCTTTTGGGACACTGATTCTGGTCAAGGGAGGGGACCTGGTGGCCCCGGGGGTTGGGCAGGAAGACAGAGTAGCTGTAAATCACTAAGCAGAAAGCCAACATATCCCTTATGCTGAAATCGAGGCTGTGGGAATGGCCCCTGGATCACGATCAGGGGTATGCAAAGAGCCTTGAAGCAGTTGGCGTCCGCAATGGATGTAGGTGAGAAGGACTCTGGATCAGGGTTGGAGGGAGGGGAGAGATGGACCTTCATGTGGGCTTAATGTTCACCAGGCGACAATCCACCACCCTAGACTCTGGACTTCACAAGTCCCGGCGACCACAAATGGTGAGTGCAGGCTCCTGCTGTTAGGGTCCTGGGGTGGGTGTCCTGTCCTGCGACTCGGAATCCCAGGATGGGATGTGGGACGGAAGTAATTAGACAGAGATGTGATGGACTTAGTCGGGTCTTCAGCCTCTGGTCCTCTCACCAAGGTGGGCCGCCCCCTGTGAAGGCTCCTCACTGCCCTTAGACCTCAGATGACCAACCCCCTTCCAGATTTCAGTTACGAACAGCCTGCACTTCCTGCCAAGTGAGGACATTTGGGAACAAGAAGCCATATAGGGTTAATCCGTCCTCCTACACATGACCGCAAATGGTCGGTTTCCTTTCTCAGATTGTTCCGAGTTGCTTTGCTCTGCTGCCTGAAGTCTTTCCCTCTTGAAAAGTCCCATAGTGACTGCTGGGTCAGTGGGACCAGTAAGCCAGCCTCCTGGAACGGGGTGGTTTAGCACTGGCTGTGGGGACCTGGTGAAGCTCCAGCGCATGGACTTGGTGGTGCCCCTGGGCAGCTCAGAGGCTGTGTCCTGGATTAGCTGAGACCCTAGTGCCCCGAGAGCTTTAAAGTCGTCCCCTCCCAGACCTTGATCAGAAAGACCAGCGCAGCCTCGGTCCTATCCACCCCTGCCTTCGGAGTCCCTCTGACATCAGCCGAGTGGATGCTGGGTGCATCCACGGTCTCAGGTATCCTCGGACTCCTTATCCACCTGTCTTCATGCTGCGGCTGCCACCCAGGTCTCCTGGCAGCTCTGTGACAGCCCAGAGCCACGCAGCCACACAGCCGGGCAACTGGGGCTCCAGCTGCCTTGCCAGGAGCTGTGAGCGGCTGGGAAGTCACCCCCAACTCAGAAAAGGAAACTGGGGAATATGGCTGGACTTACTCTTCTCGATGATGGCCAAGGCTCTGGAAAACAGAAAAGGGAAAAGGGCTTGGGGTTCCATCTATTAAAGGACAGTCCTGCCTGTGGCTGGGGGAGGGGTGGTAGGGGAAGGGCGGATCCAGCCAGCTGCACCTCCCAGGAAGGGTCCTGTGTGCCTGCACCCCAGGGACTTTGATCACGCTGGGAACTTACTTCAGTCTCTGGTGCTCAGCCATGGCATCCTCAAAAGCTATGAGAAGGAAAAGGGGAACAGCTGCGTCAGAGCGTCCCCCTCCCACCCCTCCACTCCATCCCCCTGACCTTTGCAACCCACAGGTGCAGAGCCCAGCTGTGACTGTTCCTCCTCTCTGTTCCAGCATTCTCTTGGGGGCAGTGCTAGGATTGGGTGGGAGATGGGAGTACCCCTCCCACCCCGCCACCAAAGACTATGGGGTTTTCTAAACAGGTTTCCCCCAAGGACAGACGGCTGGAGAGATCACCTTGCCCGGAGAGATCAGCCGAGAGCTGCCGGACTTCCTTCCCAGCCGTGATCTCCAGGATGTATTTGCCCTTGTCTGAGTCCTTGGGGTCCAGGATATGGAGCCAGATCTCATCCAGGGTGGTACCAGCCCTCACCCGATCGCCACTCTCCAGGCGTTTCTCTCTGAACGTGAGGGCAAGGCAGTGGTTAACAGGGCTGTGCCCAGGACAGGATGGCTGCCTGCCCAGCTGTAGGCACCCCTGCCCCAGACTCCTCTCCTGGGATTTTGTTTCCCGACGTGTGGGCTGACCATCCATGAGACATTTGATAAGTATCTACCCACTCATCCATTCATCATTCATCAAAGCTTGTGCCCGAGCTGAGTCTCTATTTGCAACACGTCCTGCAGGCTGGGACCTTGAGAAAATGGTGCTCCAGGATCAGTGGCCACCTCCCCCTACCACACCCATGGGAGCCACTTCCTCACTTCATCCTTCTCATCTTAAAAAACCTCCCAGGAGCTCTTCCCACAATAACTGGCCCCAAGCTCTTACAAACTGTATACACTCCCTTCCTTCTTTACTTAAATTTCATACCTAAAGACACCTGGCCCATGCCCCCAGTGTCGTGCTGCAAAATGACACTTGTGGGCTTAGTCACGGGGCTCAGAGACTCTGGAGAAGGAGCTTTGCTGTTCTGAAATTCAACTTGGCCTCACATGACAAGTGTGAGTCAGTCAGTCTAGCCTCCTCCCTAGAATGGGTGCAATAATGTGTGCTCCACGAGGCTGAGGTGTGCCCGTAAGAAGCGCTGGGAAAACTCTGCTCCCAGACTCTGTGGGCTCACTTAGCTCTGGCTGAGTCCCTGATGCCTGATCCTGCCTTCAAGGCCTGGCCCTAAGTTAGCTGTCAGCCCCCAGGTCCCTCTGCCTGCCTGTCTCCCCTCAGCCTGGCTGCCTGAGTGTGCTAAGGCTGCGGAGACCCACAAAGGCACCATGACCCACGTGACCACCTGGTTTTCCTTCCTTCCTGAGTCCTTCCCTCCCTCAGTTCCCAGGTGCTGCTCTAAGACAATGGTCCTCCCGTGGCCATGGAGACACTGGGAAAATGTTCCCAGCACCAGGATGCCCACCTTCCCTGGGGAGCCTCCCTTCTGTGCCTCTGACAGCTGTTCCCTTCTCGGGCTCCCTCTGTGGACCGGGGGTGGGGGTGTGGGGGTGTGGTCTCTGCCAAACCCTTGGGACTGGGCTCGGGGCGGGTTCTGGCCCCCTCCCTCCTGGGACTCCAGGGCAAGGTCAACCTACTTGTGGAACCAGGTGGTCTTCATGTACTTCACGTTGTAGTACTTAACCTTGCTGAAGAGCCGGATCCCTTCCTCTGTCCCCTGGATTTTCAGTGGGGTTGCAGAGAGAGCTGGGGGTGGGGGGGTGGGGCAGAAGAGAAGGCTGAGTCTTCCCCAAGGCCCTTTGGGCCTCACATCTCGGGGGCAGCCAGCTCGCCCCTGCTCTGGGGTGCGGTGGGGGAAGGCAAGTGTGGTCATGAAGCAGGAACGCCCCCTCCCTCACACCCCGTGCCCAACAGTCTCTGAGGTTGGAGTCTAAACCCACCCCACCCTCACAGCCAAGGATGGCTGGAGGCCCCCCGGAGGCTCTGTGGCATCAGGACTGCTGCTGCTGCTAAGTCGCTTCAGTCGTGTCCTACTCTGTGTGACCCCATGGACTGCAGCCTACCAGGCTTCTCCATCCATGGGATTCTCCAGGCAAGAACCCTGGAGTGGGTTGCCATTTCCTTCTCCAGTGGCGTCAGGACAGGGCTGGGCAAAAGTGGGTGGGACTTGCTTACCACCGATCCTGCCCAGCTCAGTGAAGATGGCATCCAGGGCTGGAGGGAGAAGAGGGAACAGTCAGCTGATATGGGGGACTCCCCGAGGGACGTACCAGTGTGGGCTCTGCCTTGGAAAAGGCTGGTGGAGCTTATGAGCAGCTCTGAGGATGCAGGCGTAGGCGCAAGGAAGGGACCCAGGGCACTCCGTGATGGATGGGGTGGGGCCACGCAGATGGAGGACAGATGGGCTGACCTGATGATTTTCCTGCAGGCTGAGCCCGCCGGCCTGGTGAGGACCCTGGGGCCCATGTAGGGCAGAGCAGAGAACCCAGACTCCACATCACGAAGCCTGGGCTCACTGTGGGGCAGGGTAGTGAGCGTGGGCTCCAGCATCACACAGGCCGGGCCCGCCCTGGCCCTGACCTGCTGTGCAGCCATGGGTAGGTCACTTAACCCCCCTGGGCCTCAGTTGCCCCCAGTGACATGGGGATCACAGACTGTATCTCTTGGTTCAGCAAGAGACCCTCCTGGCTCGTCTCTGACATCGCCAGCTCCTACCTTCATCTCTGAGGTCCAGGATGGTATCGTCCTCCCCTCGATCGTCAGAAACCTGTGCTCTGTAAACGCCCTGGTCCTCTTTGGACAGCTGGAAGGAAGGAGGAGAGAAGGCGGTATTGGCATGGGTTCCAGAAAGAGCGATGGGCAGCAAATCAGGAGGCCTGGGCTCCAGGCCTGCCCCTAACTCTCCTCCCTGGGCTCAGTTTAGCCCCCTGTGATGGGCCATCTCTGGCTCCTTCCAGCTCCAGAGCCCTTTGATTCCAAGCTCTCGGTTTGTCTGGGCCTGGAGGTGGGGCAGGGAGGCGGACCTGAGGGCAGAAACAGGTGTCCACTTCCCTTCTCCCCTCCCCCAGGGGGATTCTGAGTCAGCTGCTTTGAGCAGAGCAGAGCGTCCTCCTTGCAGAGCTGGGCTGAGCTGGGGGCACCCTCCACCAGAGCTGCCCTGCTTCTGGGGGGCCTGGGATGGAGGGGTCTCTCTGCATCTCTCAGAAGAGGTGTGCTTTCTTTTGCTCAGGACAAGCGGGTCCTTATTGGCACATGCTTGTCAATCTGGAGAAGCCTGGGTCAACACTCAGCAAAGCAAGAACTTGGGCTGTTCTTTGAAAGCAAGGTCAGAGGTCAACTGTGCCCTCTCATTACACATCATCTCCTCCAAGGGCTGGGTTAGGGGCAGGGGGCGGGACGATATCTGCCTCCCTGACCCGTCAAAGGGCCCCTTGCACCCATCTCCACATAGTGTGCTTTGAAGCAGGATCTGAGGCAGACACATTTCTCTAAAAAAAAAATTATTTCTTTTTAGGTGGAGGACAGTTGCTTTACAATATTGTATTGGTTTCTGCCATACATCAACATGAATCAGCCACCGGTATACATACGCCCTCTTTCTCGTGAACCTCCCACCCATCCCAGCCCACTCCTCAAGAAGCATCTCTTAACCCGGAGATCAAAGGACTGAAAACCCAACAGCCCTCCCCTATGTTCCCTCCCTGCTCCTTCAGTGAAGGCTCCAAAGCCCCAGCCACATTCTGTGGAGGGTGTTTGGAGAGACTTTTGGGTCCACTCTTCAGCCTTGCATCTTGGTACTTAAACTCCCTGAGTCTCAGTTTACTCATCTGTAAAATGGTGGCATAAACATTGCCCTGACCACATGCTACAGTTTCCGATCAAGGGAGATAACTTTTCAGAAGCCAGAGAGTTCTCGCACCAACAGGCCAGACGGTTATGACAAGACTCAGTAGCAATTAAGCCCCTCCTTGACGCCAAGCCCAGTGGAAGGGCCTGCACTGTGATGACAAAGGCCAACTGGTCATTATTTTGGCTGAGATTTGGGCGAGGACCCTGAAATCATTAGTTCTTTCCTCGTCAGCAAACCTGCGTTTGCGCTGTGCTCCTTGGCACACGGGCCACAGAAATCAGTGGCAGGGCAGAAAAACATTGAATATTTAAGAACGAGCTTTGTATTTCTATCTTAACCAGGTCACACTCCTTTGAGGGCCCTGGGGAGGAAGTGGGTGGGAGAGGTGAGCTCCAGGCCTGCTTTGCTCTGCCCAGAACTGCCTCCCATGGAGACAGTCTTCCTGCCCCAATCTCAGGCCGCAGCAGCAGGAAGGAATCTCTGAAACAGCATCCTGCCTGACCCTCTCAGGTTACAGGTGAAAATTGAGGTCAGAGAGGGACAGTGACAAGCCCA
>NW_011495069.1:6669527-6671284 GCF_000754665.1 Bison bison bison
CCCAAGGCCACACGGTTGGGGGCAGGGCCAGGACTGGAATTCAACAAAAAGGAAAAATCAGTATGACTGTGCCTGTCTTTATTTACAATTTTGGTATTGCTTTCCCCCATGGTCTTTTATTTTGGCATTAATTTGATTCTTACTATTGCCTAAAAAGGGCTTCCCTGGTGGCTCAGGCAGTAAAGCGTCTGCCTGCAATGCCGGAGACCTGAGTTGGATCCCTGGGTCAGGAAGATCCCCTGGAGAAGGAAATGGCAACCCACTCCAGTACTCTTGCCTGGAAAATCCCATGGACAGAGGAGCCTAGTAGGCTACCGTCACGGGGTTGCAAAGAGTCGAACACGATTGAGCAACTTTATTTACTTACTTATTGCCTAAAATTTTATTTATCTTGATTACTAAGCTTTTTTAGTGCCCCCTTAAAGTGCGTGCATGAAGTTAGTGCCTCACTCGCCTCGTCTTGGTCCTGACTCCCTGCCCAGTGCTCCTGGCACCGCAACTCCATGAGCTCTCAGGTCAGGGCTGCACTTACCTCTTCGATGCAGAGAAGCCCTGCTCCAGTCTGCGGGTCGTACTGACCAGCTGGGAACTCTCTCTTCTGGAAGAACCACTGGAAGCGGGTTTCTTTCTTGGTGTTGGTCACCTGAGGAAGGTCAGGAATGAGGAGACTCCTTCAGGCTTCCTCTTTTAAGTGAAGACCCAGTTCATCTGAACTTTCTTTTACAAAAATGACTTCCCCCTCCCCCACTCCCACCTTGCTCTCCCCCTAAATCTCAGCCAACTCCTTCCTCACACAGTATGTCTTCTCTGATGGCTTCTGGACTTTGGACTTTTGCTAATGACGTTCCCTCTGCTTCTTGATCCCTTTCCTACCTTATTTTTCTTTGTAAATAGCTGTGTTACCTCCTCCAGGAAGCCTTCCTTTCTGCGCCCCAGAGTGCCCCCTATCATGAATAGTAAATTTCATGCATGTCTCCATCACAACACCAGGCATGCTGTTTGCACAGGCTCTTGCTTTGGACTGTGGGATGCTGGAGGCCTCAGGAGACCACCTCTTCGTTCTTGTAGGCCCAGGGCTTGCAGAGTGCTTAAGTTTGCTGAATGGATGCCCTTCTGGGATGCGCCGTCCCCTAGTTATCTAAAAGGCTGCAGGGTGCTGAGAAACAGCAGCACCAGCTCTGGAGTCAGACTTGGTTAAACCCCGGCTCCAGGCTCTGCCTCTTTCTCTGTGGTCTTGAGCTACTTCTCCACTTGTTTTTTCATCCTAAAGTGGGGATGCTAACGCCTCTCTCACAGATGGTTGTGAAGTAGATGAGATCAAATGATGCTATAAAACGCTGGGCACAGTGTCTGGCGGGACACAGGGACTCCCCCTTAATCTACAGCGAGCTCTCTTTCTTCCAGACTCCTGGCCTCCGGACTCTCCCCCAGGGCAGCTAGGAGACCTAGCTCAAGGCTGACCCAGCGCACTATAATTCACTCCAACTCTGTCTGCGTCTTGGGCTTTTGTTTTCTCCGTTAAAGGCAAAATGCCTGGGGCTACTTCCCCTGCTTGGGATCAGACTTAGCGCAGAGTATGGAGTTTCCGGGGAGTGGGGCAAGACCGACTCTTTGCGACCCCATGGACTGCAGCACGCCAGGCTTCCCTGTCCATCACCAACTCCCGAGTTTACTCAAACTCAGTGTCCATCGAGTCGGTGATGCCATCCAACCATCTCATCCTCTGTCGTCCCCTTCTCCTCCCGCCTTCAATCTTA
>NW_011495069.1:6671508-6682549 GCF_000754665.1 Bison bison bison
TGGGGCGGGGCGCCTGATGCCCAAAGGCCCCTCGGATTCTGGAATCCCGCCCCTACGCAGGAGGGGCCTGGGGTGAGGCGAGGGAGGCCCCTGGGGTGCAGAATTTAAGGAGGCGCTCACTCTAGGGGTTGGGCACGTTTTGGCACGAGGACGCCACTGGCTCAAACGGCAGTAGCCCTCCCTCGGGGCCCCAGCAGGACGGAGGCATCTATTAACCCACTTGTCTGGCGGTTCCCCAACGCTAGTGGCGAGGGCTTTGGACTTCGTCCCAGCAGCTCTTACCCTGTTTTCTCTTCCAGTCTCTTCTCTTAGCATCTGCCGCCCTTAGAAGTTTGTCGAACTCTGTGAACACAGGGGGTGGGGAGGAACTGGCGTGAGCCAGGAGGAGCGCAGGTCCGGGAGTGGACTAGGGGGGCGTCTGGATGGACCAGGAAGGACCCCAGGGCTGAGAGCTGAGGTCGGGGACCGGGGCACGGCTGACCGTCGTCCACCAGCGCCAGGGTGATCTGGTTCTTGGCTTTTCCGTCTTGGAGCTGGGCAGTGTACGACCCTTTGTCGTCCTCGGTCAAGTGCTGGATGATAACTTCCACCAGGCCCTTCTCTCGGACAAAATTGATTTTGCGGTTCTGGGGAGAACAAAACACGAGAGTCTGTTCTGCTTTCTTCCATTATAGGGAATTTGTGTTGTGGTGGTGCAAATCGGGGTGTAGTTGGACTTGGGGTGGTAAAGTTAGAAGACTTCAGGTTTGGGGAAGGGGTCCTGGGTACCTCTCTTCATGTGTATAGACACACCCGGCTCCTGAGAACACCCTGGAGCCCAGCGGGCCCAGGAGAGTCTTGTGTCCCAGTCAATTTCAGTTCATAATAATCCCCCAATCTCCTACTGCGCCATACTTTTTTGGTTATTTTCTGCCACTTTTTTTTTTTTTTTTGCAGTTTAATAGGCAAAAGTTCCCCATAAAATTATAAAGGGTACTATAAAAATCCTGTGTGTCTGCTACCCAGAGTTAGTACTTCTTTATATTTTGTCACATTCTAACAATTTTCAAAACGTTTTGTTTTCCACATTTAGGATCCTTTCCCCTCTGGCTTCACTTGTACTATGATTTGAAGAAACTCCTAGTTTTGTTTTGTATTTCTATAGTCTCAGTGCTGTGTGCTGAGTCCAGACTTTGTTACACTTCCTCTATCATGAGCCAAAGTCATGCAGGCTTCATCTTTATGCAAAACTTTCTCTATTTTCTCAGTTGTTCCTCCTGATCCTGGGGCAACCAACCCCATTGTACGGATGCAGAAACTGAGGCACAGAGAGGTGAAGAGACCCGTCCAGGGGCACGCGGCCCACAGGAGATGAACATGAACCTTCTGACATTTAGCCTCGAGTTCTTTTCTCCTCCGTCAGAACCAGCTCCTCTCTTGATAACACATATGTAATGACGGCCACTTGGCCATCTGGAGATGGAATTCACAAATAAGATCATTTTATGATTAAATCTCTTATGAGATTGAAATTGGCATCTTTGTAAGTAAAAACAGTTGAGTATGGGCAACTTATATGGTTCAATTAATACAACTTGCTGCACACAAAGATTTTAAAAAAGCAATGTAACACCACAACTATAATAGGAAGAGGAAATAAAAGTAATGCTTTTCAATACACAGATGCTCATATCACTCACTGGTGCTTCATGACTTACAGTGAATTCGTTTTAACTAAAGAGAAGTTAGGAAAGAAAACTATTCTGTATGGGGGAATTCGCTGGTGGTCTAGTGGCCCAGATTCAATCCCTGGTCAGGGAACTGAGATCTTGCAAGTCAAAGCAAACAAAAACTATTCTGTACAAGAACAGGAAAATGAATAAAAGAGCACAGGTAATGTGGCTAATAGAATAAGACTATCAGTGTATGTTAACATTGCAAAAAAGTTAAAAAAATTGTGTTTGTGTCTCAGAGTTAGGGTCTAGGCTTGGATACTTACAAGCATGAATGTAGGCTTTTCATCTTACGAATGTTTGTCAGGATACTCAAAAATTGTGGGGGGCATGGGAAATTCTTTGTGGGAGTGTCCCTTGCATTGGCAAATGTCTAGCATCCCTGCCCCCCGTCCCCCAGGTACTAAAATCCAGGTGTCCCCACCCAGACTCCTTCACTGTGACAGCTGAAGCAGGTGGCTATTTCTGAAATGTCTGCTAGGGGGAGGTTCTGGCTGGTAAAGACCACTGCCAGCGAGGCCACCTCCTGGGCCAGGGACCTCATTTAGGGATTCTGAGCCCCCAGTTACCGGTGAGCTGAAGATTTCCTTCTCGTTGAAGATTAGATGCAGCTCAGCCGCCGGAGACAACTTTTCCACTTCCAGCCAAAGCCGCACCTCTCCTTGCTCGAGGATTTCAACGTTCCAGCCGGAGATCAGCTTGATCACTGGGAGGCAGAGGACAGGAAGGGGTGGGCAGGGCACCCTTCTCCCCTCCCCACTCCCGACAGCCCCACCTTGAGCACTGCATGGACATGCCATGTGCAAAGTGCTTCAGAGTCTGGTGGAGACATAACTAGGGTGAGGGTCTGGGGAGGGTTTCCCACATTCAGTCACCCTAGATAGAATTCATCTCAGGTCATTCACCCTCCTCCTATGGCTTTGAGGCTGTGCTTCTCACCCTGGCTGGACACCAGAAACATAAAGACTTTTAAAAAACATGTAATTTCATTTATTTCTCTTCATTTAGAAATCATTTGACTTGCAAAATGTTGCAAAAACAGACAGAAAATTCCAGTATCCTGAACTTTCCCAAATCACTGTATGTATTTTTTAAACCAGGAAATGAATATTGATACTATTCTACAGATGTTGTTCAAATTTTGGCACTATTTACTAAGACGATTTTTTTTTTTTTTCTGGTGTGGGATTCAATACAGGATCCCACATTGCATCCATGAACTTTCAAAACGCCAATATCTGGCTCCAGTTCCAGAGATTCTGACTTATCTGGGGCACGGCCTGGACGTTTGGATTTTGAAAAGCTCCCGGGGTGATTCCAGTATACACCCAAGTTTGTGACCCCTGCCACAGGGATTACAAATGCTACTCCTGGCCAGTGGAGGAAAGGAGGGGTTTAGACGACCCACAATCCAAGAGGAAGAAGAAATCATCCACTCTGCCCTCCCTTGCACCCCACGTGCTCCCTGCTGGCCACTCTTTTCCCTTTATGGACTGAACACTCTCTGGGTGTCTGACCGTCCAGCCCCAAGATGACCCCATCCTCCCCTACTCCCTATCAGCCTAGTGTCTGGCTCTTGGCTGACTCAGCTCTGCTCAGGACACCCCAGTGGGCCTGGCATGACTGCCCAAGTCTGGCAGCTTGGACCGCTTACCTGGGTTTCTGATCTCATGGCTCAACTTCTTCAGCTTGTTCAGCTCTGGGACAGGGAGGAGCAAGGAAGAAACCAAAGAGAATGAGATACCTGGGCTAGTGGGGGTCATGGGAACCGTTCTAGCATCCGCACTGGGTGAAAGTCCTGAGAGACTCAGCTCGGGGTCACTTGGTTACCAAGGAGGTTAATGATGACGATTGCGAGCCTTGGCTCTGGGGCACCGAGGGGGCTTCAGGGGTTGCTGTAGGCCCCCCTGAAATCGCTTATTCTCCTCGTCCTTCAAGGCCTGATCAAGTGCCACTTCCCCAGAGGAGCACCTACTGTCTGCCAATCTCTGCATGATCTCAGTGATCCTCACACCATGCTGTGGGGGGTGAGCGTTACTGTCTGCCTCCTGAGCCCCCTTGTTAATCCACTGTGACATGCTGTCCTAGAATCTGAGGGCCTGGCCCCTTCAATGAGTACTTCAGGCAACACGTGTCGGGGGCAGGTTGGCACAGCGCTGTCTCACCGCTAACTGCTTCCTAGTGTTAGGTTTGTCTCTCCTGCTTAGCTGAACTCTGGACCTACATGGGTGTCTGGCACACAGCAGGTGCTTGGTAAATATATGTTGCATGAATGAACTGGCAGAGGCAGAGCCCATATCTCATTGTCCCTTGTAAGGTTAGAGTCCAGAGTATGATGAGTCTGCACACACGGCAAGCATCATATTCCAAACCAAAAAACGACACCCACTGCTTTTGTGGATGGTTTTATGCTTTTGTGGTTGGCTTTAGCTTGCATGGAGTCACGTAAGGGTGTCTGCATAACAACATTGTTTCACTTGGGGTATCAGGGGTTATTACCCTCCTTTTACAGGTGAGAAAACTGAGGCCCAGAGAGGGATCATGACTTGCCCAAGGTCAAGCAGCCAGGAAATTGTGGAACTGGAATAGAAATCTGGACCCGCCTGGCTACTGTGTCTTAACAAAATCAAAGGGCCCCCTGTGCATTCAGCAGGGAGGACCATGGCTGTCCCAGTTGCTATGGAGACAGCAGAGGGTGAGTCTCCTGGACAACGGCTTTAGGCCCAGCCTCCCCTCTCTGGTGGCCACAGCCCCCACTGCTCCCTGTGGCCATCCTCACCCCTTAGACTAACTGCCTTTGGCAGTTTATCACTCTACTTACACTGTTGTTTTTTTCGGCTATGGAAGGAAGTGAAATAATTCACTGGTACCTTTGCTTTTACCAATAGTAGAAAAAGGAAAGAGAGAGAATAGTATGAGCTCCATCAGGCAGGGGTTTTTGCCAGCGGGCTTCACTGATGTAATTCAGTGCCTGGGACGCCTCTGGCATGTGGTCAGTGCTCAACTGATACTTATTCATGGACCGGCTGACTGAGTGGGTGGCAGAGGACCTACTTCTCTTGAAATCTCTGCTTTACTCATTTTTGTGGCTTCCTGCTGGCCCCTGGGGTATTTGTGTTTGGCACTCTGGGCCTGAGTCTCTGGGTGGTGGCAGCGGAGAGGGACCTCACCATCCTCCGTCAGTGTGTGGCTTGCTGAGATGTCTTCGTCAGCATCTGTGACCACCACCGAGTAGGTGCCCAAATCCTCGAGGCCGGGATCTTTCAGGATGATCTTGGATCTGCAGAGACAGCAGAGCAGAGGCTCTGAGAGGGGACTCGTGCCCTGGAAGCCTGGGAGCTGGGGAGTCTAGGTTGGCCTTGGAAGCCCTGCATCCCAGACCCAGACCCTGGCCCAGCAGGGGCGTCTGCCTCCTTCCACGTTCCCAGAGTCCCCTCCCCAGAGCCAGTCTGGCCTGCCGTCCTCAATGGCTCTTGCTAGCCAGGCTCTCTGAAACTGTCTTCATACTGGCCACATCCCCCAGGCCTGCCTCTCCTTGGGCTCAAGTCATTAGCTTTGTCTCCTGCCGGACGGGGCCAAAGCCAGAGCTGCTACAGATGGAGGAGCAAGGTCTGGAGGCCCTTGACATCCTAACCCCTCTTTTACTGATGAGGAAGCTGAGCCCAGAGAACTTCCAAGAGCAAGTTGCTGGTACCCAGGCTAGAAACCAAATCCTGAGCGTCTCCTTGGAAGCAGCCACATAGAGACACACTTCTTGCAGAAAAAGGATCTCTAGATGAGTATCACCATTTCAGCCCGTCTGTTGCCCTCTCCCTCACTTCTCCCTGAGGTGGCAGTCAGCATCCTTCACGGGAGACCACGCAGCCCCCTCAAGCTCATCACCAGGGGTCCTGCCAGGTGGTCTCACCTGCAAGCTTTTGCCCACTCATCTGATAACAGCCGGGACCCGTGCTCTAGGAGTGTTGCCCCCCCTCACTTACTTGTTAGCCTCCTCCTCGACCTTCCTGCGAGCCTTTGCCCACTCATCTGGTAACAGCCGGGACCCGTGCTCTAGGAGTGTTGCCCCCCCTCACTTACTTGTTAGCCTCCTCCTCGACCTTCCTGCGAGCCTTTGCCCACTCATCTGGTAACAGCCGGGACCCGTGCTCTAGGAGTGTTGCCCCCCCTCACTTACTTGTTAGCCTCCTCCTCGACCTTCCTGCGAGCCTTTGCCCACTCATCTGGTAACAGCCGGGACCCGTGCTCTAGGAGTGTTGCCCCCCCTCACTTACTTGTTAGCCTCCTCCTCGACCTTGACCCTCTCTGGGTCCGGTGGGCCCTTGTAGTCTTTGGACCACTGAAACTCGGCCGAGTCGGGGGCCTCTGGGGCTTCAAAAGCCATGTAGATAAAGCCCTCGTCATCCACACCAACCTCGATCTCCCGGGCATCTGAGGGCAGGATTCAATGGAGGGTACCAGACATTTAGAAATAATAAACCAGGTAAGGCCCGTTCCCTGCTTAAAGCCTCCAATAGCTGCCCATTGCACTCGAAGAAAATAATAAACTCTAGACTCTTGTGGCCTCCAAGGCGTTGCATGACCAGGCTCTTTCTCAGCTCAAATGTCACCTCCTCCGAGAGGCCCTTCTTGACTACTCTGGCTAAAGTAATGCCTACCCCACCCTATCACCCTGTTTCATTTCCTTTATTGCCCTCATCACTGACTTTTTCAGCATTTACTTGTTTACTGTCCATCCGTCCCCACCCCTGTTACTAGAGCGGGAACCTTGCTGTCTCATCACTGCCTCGTCCCCAGTGCAACGTGGGTGTCATCAGATACTTGCTGAATGAATAATTAAAAGAATGGGAAAAGAACACACTGTATAATGAGAAGAACTGAGTGAGTCCGGCATACACGAGCTGTGTGACTTGGTCATTTAACTTCTCCGAGCTACAACAAAATCAGTTCTTAAGTGGGGACAGCGAGGGCGTCCCTGGTGGTCCAGGGGTTAAGAATCCGCCTGCCAATGCGGGGGGCACGGGTTTGATCCCTGGTCCAGGGAGATCCCACACGCTGTGAGGCAACTAAGCCCACGTGGCACGACTAAGCAGCTGGAGAGCAGTCCCTGCTCGCTGCAACTAGAGAAAGCCCTCAAGCAGCAACGAAGACCCAGTGCAGCCAAAAATAGTAAATAAATAAAAATTAAAAGTGGGGACAAGGACAGCTCTCTCAAGGGCTTGTTGGGAGGGTCAGACAGTGTAAGGACCTGACATAGCGTCTGGCCTGTGTGGTAGGAGGGGACCCCGGGAGGGAGCTATGACTGCAAGGCAGGCAAAGCCACACGGCGTATCTGAAATGCAGCTGGCTATTATTTTAAGTATCCACGAAGAGTTGTAAGAGTTTAAGAACGTGGCATATCAAGGATGGAGGACCCATCTTGTAGAAAGAGACCGTGTGTTCAGATTTCAGGATCCATCTCAGGATCCCACAGAAATAAAGGAGAGTTGGGGCTGGGAGAGAAATGGGCAGGAAGGGGTGTAGAGAGGAGGGGAGGCCCAGCCGGTTCATCTTCCTGCTACGGATCCTCCCCTCCCCCGCCCCCTACCTGGCTTGTCCTCCAGGAGTACCGGGTCGGTGGGCATGGATGGCTGCCCTGGGCCCGCTGAATTCACAGCCTGTACTTGGAACATGTAGGTCTTCCCCGGCTGCAAATCAGAAATCTGGAAGAAAGGAGGGGGTAAGAGTGAGCCCTGAGGAGGGCAGAGGCCCGCCCTTCCTGCAGCTCTGGCCACCCTGCATGGGATTGACTGATCACCATCCACCCCAGGGGGGCAGGGGGAGCAGGCTGCCCGGAGGAGGGGACAGGTTGGGGGCATGTTGCCTTCCTGAGCTCCAACTTCAGACAGGCATCTCCACTGAGATTACCTCCCATGCCTGTGACGCCCGGAACTCCATCTGCTTGGGGCTTAGCTTGCCATCAGCTTCCTCACGAGAAAACTCTTTATCCTCCTGGGCCCCCTGCCTCTCCTCCATCCATCACCCCGGAAACAAGCTTGGGGATCATCTTTGACATCTTTTTCTTGAGCCCTAAACCTCTCATCACCAAAGTTCCCATTTTATTTCCCTAACGTTTCTTTCTTTTTTTTCGAATTTATTGATTGATTTTTGGATGCGCTGGGTCTTTGTTGCTGCACATGGGCTTCCTCTACTGGCAGCGAGCACGGCTTGCTCTCCAGGTGCAGTGCACAGGCTTCTCACTGCGGTGGGGTCTCTTGTTGTGGAGCGAGGCTCTGGACCGTGCAGACTCAGTAGCTGTGGTACATGGGCTTAGTTGCTCCATGGCATGTGGAATCTTTCCGGACCTGGGGTTGAACCCATGTCCCCTGCATTTGCAAGTGGATTCTTATCCACTGTACCGCCAGGGAAGTCCGTCTAACGTTTCCTGAATGTGACCTCTCTGTGTCCCAGCCATGCCTTGATTAAAGTGTTTTTTCTCTCACCGGGATTAGTGCAACAGTTTCCTAGATGGCACCTCTGTCTCTAGACCCATCTTCCCAGTCTATATTTCCCTCTACCAATCTTTCCAAGGTGCCAGTCTGATTACACTTAACTCTTTCAGTGGCCTTCAGGGTGAACTTCAGATTTTGGGCTTCGTACCAAAGTCTTCCTCATCCAACCATCTTCAGCCTTCTGTCTTCTTCCTCCGCTCTGTGCCCCTTCACTCCCTGACTCCTCAGGGTCCCCCATGCGTCACACTGCTTCATGCCTCCCTGCCTTAGCCCTCGCAGAGCCCTCTGTCTGGAATGCCCTCCCCTCCTCTTGGTCTAGCAACTCCAACTCATCCTCAGCCACTCAGCATGGCAGATGGGATGAGTCCAGGAAGGATCTCTTACCTTCCTGCTTGGAGCGCCCAGAATCCCCTGAACCTGCCTCGATTGTATGACACACAGTATTGTAATTGCCGGTTCCCCAAGGCCTGTGACTTGAGCCTTGAGCTTTTTACATCCAGGATCTAGTTCCCGGTCTGGCACTAAGGAGGTGTCCAGAAGTGTTGAGTGAATGCCAGCCAATCATCCACAAGCAGAAATACTGCCAAGTCACTGAAGCTCCCCGACCCTGGAGAGCAGAGGGACCAGCCATCTCCTGTGGCTCTCGAGGGTCAGCTGTCCAGCACTGGCTGACTCTACCGCAGGGAGCCGGCTTCCATGGGGGCAGCAGCTGCAGAATCTCAGAGCATCCCATGGGCTCTCATCCCTCTGTGATTCAGTTAAGACTTAATATTATTGTTTCAAAATGAAATATTTTTATTCTTTTCTGACTATGAAAGAAATGCATGCTTGTTGGGGGAAATATCAAAGCAATAGAAAAGAATATAAAGTGAAGGCTCCCCTGGTATTCCCATCTCTAGAGATGACCAAAATTGCCAATATTGTAAAAATCCATTAGTACTTGTATTAAATGCGTGTAAACCATGTTGAGGGCTTCCCTGGTGGCGCTAGTGGTAAAGAACCCTCTTGCCAATGTAGGAGGCGTAAGAGATGCAGGTTTGATCCCTGGGTAGGGAAGATCCGCTGGAAGAGGGCATAGCAACCCACTCCAGTATTCTTGCCTGGGAAATCCCATGGACAGAGGAGACTGATGGGCTACAGTTCATGGGGTCCCAAAAATTCGGACATGACTGAAGCGACTTAGCACTCAGACCATGTTGAAATGTGACACGCACCATAGTCTGCTTGTTAGCATCTTCTTTCCACATTGTTTTGGGTCTTTTGAGCATGCTTTTCTTTCCTCTTGGTGCTAACAGAGTGTTCACCTGTGGTGTTGAAACCCACACACCCTCCTGCCTGCTGGTGAGAGATGCCTCAGGAAAATGAGTTGGAGAAAATATTCCCTCTCTCCTTAGAGCTGCAGAAGATAAAATTGAGTACATCTCATGGAACTTTCCTTAAACCAAGGAGGCCTGTGAGACATGTTGTCTTCAGAGACAGATACTACCATCTGGAAGTCTGTGATCCGATGGATTGTTTGTTAGTAATTTGTGTCTGTTAAGAATGCTACGGGCTTCCATTGTAGCTCAGTTGTTAAAGAATCTGCCTACAATGCAGGAGACCTGGGTTCGATCCCTAGGTTGGGAAGATCCCCTGGAGCAGGGCAAGGCAACCCACTCCAGTATTCTTGTCTAGAGAATCCCATGGACAGAGGAGCCTGGCAGGCTACAGTCCATTGGGTCCCAGGAGTTGGACACGACTTAGCGACTAAATCACCACCAAGAATGCTTCAGTGGACACCTTTGTTTTCGCACAAAACAAATCTGCGTGAGTTGTCTTTGTAATGCCAGAAAAGCATTGTTTGTGTTTTCCCTTCTACACATGTGGAAGTGAAAGCAATCACCACAGGTGCATAAAACCAGTGATTTTGCTAGATTTATCATTTATCCAAAGAGTTTAGAATTTGCTTCTCATAGAAATTAAGAAACATGTGTATGCATATATGGTCATTAATATACAATGTGATATACATATATTACATGTTGCGTGCTCAGTTGCTCAGTTGTGTCTGCCTCTTTTGTGAACCCATGGTCTGTAGCCTGCCAGGCTCCTCTGTCCATGGGATTTTTCCAGGCAAAAATGCTGGAGTGGGTTGCTATTTCCTCCTCCAGGGGATCTCCCCAACCCAGGGATCAAACCTGCATCTCTTGCATTGCAGGTGGGTTCTTTACCCATGAGCCAGCAGGGAAACCCCTATTAAATGTTATCTAACATAAGGAAGCAACTGGACATGGAACAACAGACTGATTCCAGATAGGAAGAGGAGTACGTCAAGGCTGTATATTGTCACCCTGCTTATTTAACTTAAATGCAGAGTACATCATGAGAAACACTGGGCTGGAAGAAGCACAAGCTGGAATCAAGATTGCCAGGAGGAATGTCAATAACCTCAGATATGCAGATGACACCACCCTTATGGCAGAAAGTGAAGAGGAACTAAGAAGTCTCTCGATGAAAGTGAAAGAGGAGAGTGAAAAAGTTGGCTTAAAGCTCAACATTCAGAAAACGAAGATCATGGCATCTGGTCCCATCACTTCATGGCAAATAGATGGGGAAGCAGTGGAAATAGTGTCAGACTTTATTTTTTTGGGCTCCAAAATCACAGCAGATGGTGATTGCAGCCATGAAATAAAAAGACACTTACTCCTTGGAAGGAAAGTTATGACCAACTTAGATAGCATATTGAAAAGCAAAGACATTACTTTGCCAACAAAGGTCCATAAAGTCAAGGCTATGGTTTTTCCAGTGGTCATGTATGGATGTGAGAGTTGGACTGTGAAGAAGGCTGAGCACTGAAGAATT
>NW_011495069.1:6682649-6690163 GCF_000754665.1 Bison bison bison
AGGCACTGAAGAATTGATGCTTTTGAACTGTGGTGTTGGAGAAGACTCTTGCAAGTCCCTTGGACTGCAAGGAGATCCAACCAGTCCATCCTAAAGGAGACCAACCAATCCTGGGTGTTCATTGGAAGGACTGATGCTGAGGCTGAAACTCCAATACTTTGGCCACCTCATGCAAAGAGTTGGCTCATTGGAAAAGACCCTGATTCTGGGAGGGATTGGGGGCAGGAGGAGAAGGGGACAACAGAGGATGAGATGGCTGGATGGCATCACCGACTTGGTGCACATGAGTTTGGGTGAACTCCGGGAGTTGTGATGGACAGGGAGGCCTGATGTGCTGCGATTCATGGGGTCGCAACAAGTCGGACACGACTGAGCGACTGAACTGAACTGAACATATAAATATCCTGCTCTGTATTGTGAGTTTTTTTAGCCACATATGATGGATATATTTTTGTGTCAAAACTTACATGTAGCTCTACCTTGTTGTATGTACTATTGCTGCTCCTTAAACTCCCACAGTCTTTACACTCCCTGGCACTGAGTTCGCATCAAGGATACACTGTGATCTATTTAAACAAACCCACTGCTGATGGACATTTAAGCTGTTTCCAGCTTTTGCCTTCATAAACAACACTCCAATGAGCGTCACTGTCCTGAGGTCTTTGTGCATTTGACTAATTGCTCCTCTGCAGTTCAGTCCTAGAAGCAGAATTCCTAGCTTAAGGGATGTGCATATCAAGGACTTCCCTGGCAGTACAATGGATAGGAATGCACCCAGCAAAGAAGGGGACATGGGTTCAATCCCTGGTCCGGGAAGATTCCACATGCCACAGAGCCACTAAGCTCCGTGCACCACAACTGCTGAAGCCCACATGCCCTAGAGCCTGTGCTTTGCAAGAAGAGAAGCCACTGCAATCAGAACCCAGGGCACCACAGCTAGAGAGTAGCCCCTGCTCTCTGCAACAAGAGAAAACCCCCTCTCAGCAGCAAAGACCCAGCACAGCCAAAAGCAAAGAATAAAGTGTTTTAAAGAGGGATATGCACACCCAAATGCTGCTACACCTTGCTGATCACAAGTGAGGTTTTCGGGAGGAGTCTACTCAGCACAGAGCAAGTTAAGGCCAACCTGCCAGCCGGACCTACTGCCAACTTGCTTTGTGACCCTGGCTAAGCCACACCCCCTTTCTGATCCTCTGCTAGTAAGTGAGGGCAGTGATGTCCTGGAATCCTGCCATATCCTGTGGCAGGGCGGGGACTCACCCTCAGGTGGGTGTCAGAGATGAGGTCTGGAGTGACTGGCTTCCACTGCTCAGAGCCTTCCTCCTGGACGCTGATGCGGTAGCCTGTGACAGGTCCAGCGCCTCGGTAGAGAGGGGGCTCCCACGTCAGCATCAGGGAGGTGGCCCGCACCTCAGACACCCGCAGGTCATATGGGGGCCCTGTGGGAAGACGGGCGAGAGAAGGAGGTGGGCAGCCAGGCACCCAGCCAGACAGCCAAATGCCAGCCACACAGTCAGGAGGCAAGCGGGTGGTAAGTCAGCAAGCTTGTCCATCTTCTGGTCCCTCCCAGGCCTGGAAGTGCCTGCTCAGGGCCTGGTGGAGACCTGGCCCACCTTGGCTTCATGGCAAAGCCTGGTCTGGCTCAGAAATAGAGTTAACTCTTCAGAGTGTATCCAGTAGCACTTCCTCTGGGAAACATCCCTGATACTCCTCATTCCCAGCCCCCACACGGCATTCATCTGTTTGATCTCTTTGGCATTTCAGTGTTTAATGTAGAAGTTCAGGGTGTGGGGTTCAGGTCCCAGCTCCGCCCTTTCAGGCCATGCGGACTCTGGGAAGCTACTTCATCTCTATGTTCTTGACTCTCATCTGTAAAATGGGGATAATAATAGTTCTTATAGAAGAGTGCTGTTGTGAGCATTAATGACAGAATTGATGGGAGGTGTCAATACACCTTATTGTTAGTACCCAGTAAGTATCAGTTGTTTATAACGTTGTCTCAGGCCTCACACAGAGTGACTATCTGCCATTCAGGTAAAAGGTTTGTGCAGAAAACAGAACTGAGCTAAACAGAAAGGTGGGAGGCTGGCATCCTCCCTTCCTAAGTGGGAGGTGAAGGGCTACCTTGTGAGAACGCTCATGTGGCACTTTGTCCAGGACTGGAACACGGGACTTTTGATGATAATTCAGGGAACGTGCTGGGCAAACTGGAATGAGCTGGTCACCTAGCCGTGTGCCTTTGGGGTTTGGGATTGGCCTGTGGCGAGAATCAGAGCTCTGATGGAGTGCTGAGCTAGAGAGTTAATTTGGACGGGGGTGCAGGGCCAGTCAATGGCCAAGGTCAGGGCTCTTGACTTGCCTGGGTTACGACCATCTGTGGATAAGATTACGGGCCCATTGGTGGAAGGGGACAGGGGAAAGAGAGCAGGGCGGTGATGTTCATCTTCACTGGTTAGCTTTGGGGAGGGAGGCAAGGACTGGTACTGGGCTTCGGCTCCTCCTGGCTGCTCACCTGGTTGGGGCATCGTCCACTCTTTACACTCAAACAGCTTGCTGGGTGCCGACAGCTCCCCAACACCTGCCCAGTTTACGGCCCGGGCACGGAACTCATAGAAGTGACCTTCATGGAGGTTGCTGACCTTGAAGAGCAGAAACACAGACTGTGAAGGCCGAGGCTGGGGAGACAGAGGATCGAGCTGACAGCAGGAGGTGTGTGGGGACTTTCGGTGAGATTGGTCTGCCCTTGACAATCAGCTGGATCGTGCAGACCGAGGGGCCTGAGGTCTCTCAGCCTCAGAACCTCCAGCCCCGACCTCTGGTCTCTGCCTGCGTAAGTCAGGACCGCAGGCCAGTGGCCGCCTTCCAGCCTCACCTTGCAAATCTGGGTGGGGACGGGCTGCTGGTTGACCTCGTGCCAGTCCAGTTCCTCGGAGTCGTGCTGGTCCAGGAAGTAACCCAAGATCTTGCCCCCTCCACGCCGCTTCGGGGGTTTCCATCCAATGACCATTTCATTTTTCCCGCAGTTCAGGAGGGCGAAGTCATATGGCGCAGATGGTGTTGCTACAGGGAGGAAAGGGGGTGAGGGTCACTGCTCCCAGGGCATGGCCAGACTGGGCAGTGGGGCCCGAGGGAGGTAGAGAGCCTCCCCTGGTGGGTGCCCACCCTGCTCTGGGGGCGCTGACTTAGCTGGCTGTGTCCCTTGATAACTCTGACTCTGCTACGTGGAGGACACCTGAGCCTCCACGCTGGTCTCAGGCCACTGTTACTCTCTCCTCAAAGGATCGGGTGGTCAGGGGGGCTTCTGCCCTGTGGCCTCCGGATTGGACCCTCCAAGAGATGGTCAATGAGCCCCCAGCTCTCTCCCAGGCCACGGCCGCCCACCCTCAAGGCTTGCAGGCTGCACCTGCCCTGTGGACTCACCCAGAGCCTGCTTGACCCTGATGGGTTCTGTGACGGCTGAGCTCTCCCCGACTCCGGCCTCGCTGACGGACCTGATACAAAACTCATACTCCTTCCCCGTCCTTAGCCCGGGAATTGTAAACCTGGGAGAGACATGTGCTGCCTTCAGGGACGGCCAAACAGTTCGGAGACATCCCTGAAACTTCTAGAACAACCCTGAGCGGGCTAAGTGGCCCCCAGCGTGGCAGGATTGGAGGGCCTCAGTTCTCACCTAAAGACCTTGCCCCTGCCCCCAAAGTGATGCCTGCATCCTGGAGGGTGAGGTCCTTAAGATTTTAAAGGCTGTGACTTCTAGAGCCTGTCATTAAAGTGCAAACATGCTGGGGACTCCCCTGGTGGCCCAGTGGTTAAGAATCTGCCTTGCAATGCAGGAGACACAGGTTCGATCCCTGGTTGGGGAACTAAGATCCCACATACCACAGGGCAACTAAGCCTGAGAGCCACAATTACAGAGAAGCCTGTGCACCATGGCAGTAAAATTAAAAAAAAAAAAAAGCAAATACCTTGGGAAAGGTACCATTTGAAGGCCCAGGGAGCCAACCCCTGAACCAAGCTATCTAGTAGATCGCCAGGACTTTGGGCCCCATCCTGGGAACACGAGTGGTCTTTTCATCTGTACAAATGCTGTAACTCCAAAATAGAGTCCCTTTAAAGACCCCCAAAGAGAATCATCAGCCAGAGACATACAAGGATACTCTGGCTTAGAGAAAAATGTCCTCCCATCCTGTCCCTTCTCAGTAAGACCCAGACTGTGAACCCTTCTCCACTTAGCAACATTTTCCTGGAGCAAATCTTGTTCTATAGGGAGCCTCTCTTGGTCAGTTGACCTTAAGGAGTTGAATGTTGGAAGGCTGGAGAGGCCCCTATGGATCAAACCAGTGTCTTCATTTTACAGGCAGGGAAGGTCTTCTGCAGGAGGAATGAGGGGAGCCAAGAGCACACAGCCCACTAGGAATGGGCTGCAGCCCAGGCCTCCTGAATCCCAGCGCAGTGCCTGCCCGTTCATTATTCATTCACTCAAGTCTTTTTTGAGCATCTCCTGTGAGCCAGCTTCTGAGGAGGTCGTGGCACGGTGGTGAACCAGGCCCTGCCTTCCAGCCGAGTTTGCTTTAGGCACCACCTCAGGCAACACTCCCGGGCAGCTGTGTTAAACCTCTTTCCAGCCCCGACACACGTAACCGATGAGATACACACGTGTGATGAGCTCTCTGGATGGTCACTCCCACGTGTGACACATTCTTCCGACACGCCACTCTTGTCACGTGACTCTCGCTCAGCCCCCGCTCCCCCCCAGCCCAGGGATGCCCACCTGGATGCAAGTCCTTGGGGAGATGTCATTCTAGGGATAACTTGGACTCTCATTTGTCTCAAACCCAAACTTTAGCGGTGACAAAGCGTGAGTGACTGCGAGGCACCGTGAGCCAGTGGGGCGCCAGGTCCTGTCTCTTTCTTTGGGTGAAATGATCTTGCAGCCCAGGGTGAGGGGAGCCCGCAGATGTGCTCAGGGCCTGGTCAGTCGTCGGATGGAATGGGGGGTATGTGCCATTGACTGAATCCCTGATCCCACAGGGCCTCAAAATGGAGAGAAGTCATGAGTGCAGAAGCCTGAGGCTTCTGCCTGCAAGGATGAGGCCACTGAGTGAGGAGGGAGGCTCAGAGGGGAGTGGGGTGGACAGGCAGGCTGAGCTGAGGGTCAGAGAGGGCGAGTCTCTGTGCCAAGGTCCCTGGTGAATGAGGGTGGGTGAGGAGCCTAAACCCTGGCCTCCCGGCCTGTACGCTCTGCTTCTCTGTCTCTAAGCTTCCGGAAGGACGAGACCTAGCCAGTCCCTGCTATCTCCAAACAGCGTGCCCTTAGAGAGTGTTTGCCAGAAAAGAGGCCGTCCGGGGCAAGTCCTGGTTCCTCCACTCACTAGTTAAGGAAGTTTGGGCAAGCTACTTATCTGTGCTGTGCCTCAGTTTCTTCTTCTGTGCAACGACAATAAAAATAGTAATCCTGGGACTTCCCTGGTAGTCCAGCGGTAAAGAATCTGCCTAACACTGCAGCGGACTCGGGTTTGATCCTTGGTGGGGGAACTAAGATCCCAAGTGCTATGAGGCAGCTAAGCCTGTGAACCACAACTAGAAAAGCCTGTGTACCACAATGAAGACCCAGAACAGCCACACAAAGAAGCAGAAAAGTAGCCCTAAGTTCTTAGGATTGCAGGTAGAACTGATTGATCTAACATATGAAAAGAGCTTAGAACGGTGCCCTGTGCCCAACCATGTCTTGGAAGGCAGGCTTCCTCATTATTACTGTTATTATTATTTCTGAGGCAGGAAGGGTGGGCACAAACTCACCTGCTGCCCTGGATGGGTTTGTTGTTCACTGTTCGCCACTCAGATGATCCTGCCTCCCGGGAGTAGATGTAATAACCCAGGAGCTCTGGGCTGTCTTTCACTGGATCCCAGGTCAGGGAGACAGAGGTCTGTGTGTCTCGGAAAGCTTGAACTTGCGTTGGAGGCGGGAGAGTGGCTAAAACACAGAAATATGGGCTGAGTGAAGATGCTGTCCCATGGCTGGGAAGGGGGAGAGGTGTGGGAGAGGCAGAGAGGGGTGCACACAGCATGGGGGGTGGGGGTGGCTGGGGGTGGCCACAAGCACTTCAGACATGCCCTGGGGCTTTGGGCAGCTCTTTCCCAGTTCCAGAGGTGCGGTCCAGGCTCTTGTATTCTGAAAGTCCTCTCTCACCTCCAAACATTTCCACTTCCTCATTAAAATTCTTTTATCAATCCTTACTGTCACTTTCTCTCCTAGAAGTTACCGGATCTGACAATTTTCCTCAGCCCTTATCTTCAAGCTCTAGGAAACATAGTTTGTTTCCCTTTGAAACATTATCTTTCATGGCTTTCTCAGACAATGTTCCTTGAAGTGGGTCTGCCATGATTTGTTAAATGAAAAGATCTCTGGATGGATGGATGGGAGAATGGATGGAGGGATAGATGGATGAATGGATGGAACGATGGACGGACGGACGGATGGATGGATGGACAGAGGGATGGATGGATGATGGAAGGATGTCAGATACAGGAACTTCCTAGTACTCTTTGTATTTCTCAAACTCCTTACATATCTGTTTATGTTTTCCCCTCTTCCCTTTGTCCCTAAATTTGAGACTCCTCCAAGCCTCAGTTCCTTGGCTTGCTCCGTTTTTCTTGAACTCTTTTCAAGAAAGGCATGGAGGGTCCACTATGCCCATGGCTTCAATCCTCACTTCTCTGCAGGTGAATCCCCAGGCTTTACCGCCAGCCCTGCTCTCTCTCCTGAATTCTAGAGCCTCATCTTCCATTTCCCCTGGACACTTCTCCTTATGTTCCAGTGGTCCTTTGAAGTCAAAAGGCAAAGGCTGAACTCAGCATCCATACAACAGAAACCCAGTATCTCCTGAATGCCTACTCTGTGCCAGGCTTTGTACCTGGCCCAGGGGAGGTGCTGAGATGTAGACTTGGGGTCCTGGGCTCAGGAAGGTCCCATCACAAATTTCAGTCTCAGGTTGAAGGCAGAGTGGCAGTGGATGGAGGCTGGGTGGTGGGACAGGCTTGAAGGTCAGGCATGGCCATCCACGAGACCTGACTCTACCAGTGGGCAAGAACTGGAGCTGAGGGTGTCCATGTATGGAGTCCTCCTCACATGCTAAAACCTTGATTTCAAGGAGGATGTCAAGACCTGAGGGTATGTTTGTGATATAACGTTAATTTAAAAAAGTAGAATGCAAAGCTCTACATACGGCTTGATTGGACTTTCAAGAAGAGGCACTGGTAGGCATGTGGTCGAAAGACCAGAAGCCCAGGTACCTGGATTCTCACAGTGGTTACCCTGTCAGTGGGATTTTGGGGGGTGGGGTGTTCTTGCCCCTCCTTCCCTCCTTCCTTCCCTCCCTCGCTTCCATTCTCTCCTTCTCTCTTGCTCCTTTTGTATTTTCCTACTTTTGTGCAATACTTTTGCTTTCATGCTGCTGCTGCTGTTGCTGCTAAGTCGCTTCAGTCGTGTCTGACTCTGTGCGACCCCATAGACGGCA
>NW_011495069.1:6690263-6710304 GCF_000754665.1 Bison bison bison
GAACCTTGCCCTAAGGCTACCTTGTGGTCCAGAGACTGCCCACATCCAATCACAAACCACTCACTGGCTGGAACCCTGAATCAAGCTTAATTGTTAACCAGACTAGAATGAAAGAAAAACTCCATCTGCCCACCAACCTATTTATACTTACGATGAATATGTACATGCATTCATGTGAGCTAAGTCGCATCAGTTGTGTCTGACTCTTTGCAACAGAGCCTCCAGGCTCCTCTGTCCATGGGGATTCTCTGGGCAAGAATACTGGGGTGGGTTGCCATGCCCCTCCTCCAGGGGATCTTCCCAACCCAGGGATAGAACCTGCGTCTCTTACATCTCCTGCATTGGCAGGCAGGTTCTTTACCACTAGCACCATCTGGGAAGCCTGAATATATGCATATATATATATATATTATTTTTTTTCCTACATTATTGAGCACTACAAATCTAGGACTTGGCAATCTTCCCCACACAGGCCTTGCAGCACATCAGGCTCTTCTCAGATGGGCTGTGCTGCAGTTGGTTCCCTAAAAGACTCGTTGGTGATGGCAGCTCCAGGGACCCGTCTGGTCTTATCAAAGAGAGAAAGACCCCACAATCCAGAGGCCTCAGAGGAGAGAGGGAACCCTGGCAAGTCAGGACTAGCATGAAGCTGCCGCTGGGAGGCTCAGGAAGGAGCCAGAGGGAGGGGTGATAACCAGACCTTCAGAACAGTATGTTTGGCAGGTGAGGACATCAAGGTTTGCAGCTCAGAAATGACCTGCCCAGGTCCATGCTGTGCTGCTATTGAGAGGGGTTGCATCCCACAAGGGCTTCCCTGGTGGCTCAGAGGTTAAAGCGTCTGCCTCCAATGCGGGAGACCTGGGTTCGATCCCTGGGTGGGGAAGATCCCCTGGAGAAGGAAATGGTAACCCACTCCAGTACTCTTGCCTGGAGAATCCGATGGATGGAGAAGCCTGGTAGGCTACAGTCCATGGGGTTGCAAAGAGTTGGACACGACTGAGCGACTTCACTTTCACTTTCACTTTCTTTCCACCTGATGAGGCAGGGCTGGGGGATGGGACCAAGGAGAGGGCGGGAGGCCTGCCCAGGGGCTCAATCCTGGCTGCAGGAGGGGGATCAGGCTCTAGTTGGAGACCTTTAGCCCTGAGGGGTATTGGTCACAGACAGCTCCTGTCTGGACCCAGCTGGATTCTGCAACTCACGAATTGTTGATCTGGAAAAAAAAATGCCTGTACTTCCAAGAGCCTCTTGCCCAGAGAAATGTAATTCTTGATGGTCTGAAACTTTACAGGCCTGTAATCATGTTGCTTCTCGGCTTTGTGATAGGTAGAGTGGTCAGGAGCAGAGAAATGTGTGTGGCTCTGTCCCTGCAGCCACCGGGGGCCCGAGGCTTGGGTGCTGACAGCCTGGCTTGGCCTGCGCCCGTCTCCTGCATCCCAGGTACCTGGCTTCCCCCTCAAGGCGATGGGCTCGCTGGGCTCCGAGGGATCGCTCATGCCGTACTGGTTTATTGCCCGCACTCTGAAGACGTATGACTTCCCTTTCTCCAGATCCAAGAGGGCGAATCTTGGGGATTTCACAGGAGCTTCCGAGTTGATGGCCTCCCAGGTGCCACTACCTATGACCGACTGAGACAAAGGAGAGAAACTTGGTGTTGGTTAAGTGGGAGGGCACTTCCCACACGTGCTCTCATTAACCTCTCTCCCCACCCCAGGATGCCCCTCAATATCTGAGCTTTGGATTCACCTGCCTCTGTGATGTCTCTACCTGGATGCCCGTTGAGCATCTCACATTCCGTGGAGCTGACCCTGAACTTGCCTCCACGCCAGTGCTGCCCACATCTAGTCAAAGGCACCCATCCTTCCAGCTGCTCAGGTCAGAGTCCAGGAAGCCTTCTTGGATTCTTTCTCTCATTTCTCACCCTCAAATACGCTCCATCAGTGAATTCAGTTGGGGGAATTCCCTGGCGGTCCAGTGGTTAGGCTTGGGGCTTTCACTGCCAGGACCCAGGTTTGATCCCTGATTGGGGCACTAAGATCCTACAAGCTGCACAGTGCGGCCAAAAAATAAAACAAAACAACCAACCAAAAAATACCCCCAAATCCCAAATCCAGCTGGCTGGCTCTACCTTGAAAATTTATCCAGAATCTAACCATGGTTAACCTCTCTCATGCTTCCTTCCAGAACCTTGATCCAGAGCCACTGTCGTCTCTCACCATCTGAGTTATCTCAGTAGCCTCTGATCTGGTCTGCCTGTTTCTAACTTTAACTCCCTTCAATCTTTTCTCCAAATGACAGGCAGAGAAATCCTTTTACAGCACAAGTCAAATCCCATCTGTGTCTGCTCAGAACCCTCCCAAGCCCTGAGTCTCCCCAGAGTAAAAGCTGCTTCGTGGTCTGACTCCTGCCATCTGTCTGGTCATGTTCCACGTCCCACTTTGTCGGCCCACCAGGCTCCGTGGCCCCCTGCTGCTCCTCAATGGTGCCAGGCTCCACCCCTGCCTCTGGGTCTTTGTACTTGCTGGTCTTTTTTCCTGGGATGTTCTTTCCCCAGAGATCTCTGGCTGGCCCCTCACTTCCTTTAGTGCTGTGCTTAGCCGCTCAGTCGTGTCCGACTCTTGCAATCCCATCGACTGTAGCCTGCCAGGCTCCTCTGCCCATGGGATTCTCCAGGCAACAATACTGGAGTGGGTTGCCATTTCCTTCTCCAGGGGATCTTCCTGACTCAGGCATTGAACCGGGTCTCCTGCATTGCAGATAGATTCATTACTGACTGAGCTTTGAGGGAAGCATCATTTCCTTTAGGCTTTTACTCAAAACTCACCTTCTCAGGGAGACCTCTCCGGTTCCTCCATCTAAATGTCAGTAGCCCCTTTGCCTCAACACTTCAAATCCCTTCCAGAGCTGGAGATAACCTCAAAAGGTCATTTAATCCACCCCCCTGCCTCTGTGTAGGGCTATGTTCAGGACTTTCAGACAGGAAATTCTCATCAGGGTTCCCCAGGGGACGCCTCTGGGGTCTCTCAGCGCCTCCCTGGACCTCCACTCCCCCTCACATCCTGGTCCCACAGTGTTTCTATTTCTCCGGCTGGTCTGGGGGTGGGGCCCTAGGGGTCTCCATACCTTCTCCAGGAAGTATGTCAGCGGGGCTTTGCCCCGGGGTCTCGGCTCCTCCCAGGCCAGAACCACGTAGGCCTCACGGATCTCGCTGCCATGAACGTTAGTCGGGGGTGAGGGGATGGTCACAAAGTCTGGAACCAGAGTCGCCCAGGGGCTGAGATGTGTGGGCCCTTAGAGACCCCAGCTCTCAGCCCCCCACTTCATAGAGGACAGGGCCAGGGCCCAGAAAAGGGGCAGGAACTTGCTTCAGTCACCCAGCAAGGCTGGGCAGGGCAGGGCTGGAACCAGAGCCCAGGTCTCCCCACGTCCTGCTGGAGACTTTCCCCAATGTCTGCTTCCCCCAGGAGGGGCGCAGTCACCCACCCGAGAGCCTGGCCCCCCACCTGGATCTCTGCCCATGCTCACCACCCCATCCATGCCCGCAGACAACTTCTGCCTCGGGTCAGTTTGTGTCCCAGCTTCCAGACCACAAGGGGGGCAGTGCTGGAGTCTTAAGGCCAAGTGTCAGGGTGTCAGGGGGTTCACACATACCGTCAAAGTCATCTGTGCTGACCGTGATGGTTTTTCCCATATCAAAGGGAATCTCTAGGGTGGAGAATGGAACCCATTAGTGGAGAACTAAGGGCTGCAGGGTGTGTGGCTGGGTCAGGAAGGGACAGGGCAGGGCCTGCCCCGCCCTGGGGGCAAATTCCTCCCCCTTCTCCTGGTCCTGACCTCTCGGCCCCTCTCTGTGTGTCCTCGGGCAGGTGGCATTCTCAGACCCCAGAGGTGCTCTGCCCGCTGGGGGCAAAGGGGCACAGAAAGGAGGAGCAATGGGGTCGGATTCCAAGGGCACAGCACACCCATGTCAGGGTGACTCCTCGGGGCTGAGAGGGCTGTGTCCCCCACTCTCTGCCTCCCCACCTCCACCCTCCAGGCTGGGAGCTTCTGAGTCAGGGCAGTTTCCCTCCTGCAGGTTAAGGGCATCTGAAGAAGGTGCTGTGGTTTCACCCCAGATTAGCATCTGGTGCTAAGATTTGTGTTTCTTTCATCAGACAAGCTCTACCTCCCCCTCAGGCTAGGGGCTGCTAAGGACAGCACCGTGTCTCCTCCATCAGACTAGGGGTCCCTGAGGCTGTGTCAAAGCTATGGTTTTTCCAGTAGTCATGTTTGGATGTGAGAGTTGGACTATAAAGAAAGCTGAGCGCTGAAGAATTGATGCGTTTGAACTGTGGTGTTGGAAAAGACTCTTGAGAGTCCCTTGGACTGCAAGGAGATCCAATCAGTCCATCCTAAAGGAGATCTGTCCTGGGTGTTCGTTGGAAGGACAGATGTTGAAGCTGAAGCTCCAATACTTTGGCCACCTGATGTGGAGAATTTACTGCTTAGAAAAGACCCTGATTCTGGGAGGGATTGGGGGCAGGAGGAGAAGGGGACGACAGAGGATGCAATGGTTGGATGGCATCACTGACTCAATGGACATGAGTCTGGGTAAACTCCGGGAGTTGGTGATGGACAGGGAAGACTGGTGGGCTGCGGTCCATGGGGTCGCAAAGAGTCGGACACGACTGAGCGACTGAACTGAACTGAACTGAGGCTGTGTCTCCTCCATCAGACTGGGGATTCCTGAGGGCTGGGCTGCGTCGCGTCTCCTGGACCAGGGCTGAGAATGGGGGCCGTTCGCCTGTCTCCTGTGTGAGGCAGTCCTGGGTGTGCCCTGACAGATGCTCTAGCATGTCCTTCAGGGCCTCTGTGCCCACCTGTCTTCCTCTGAGCTTCGTCGCGGTCGCCCATGACAACCGGCTCAGAAGCCTTGGAGGGGACGCTGCTGCCCGCTCTGTTGATAGCTCTCACCCGGAACCGGTAGCTCTGGCCTTCGATGAGGCCTTGGATTGGGCACCGACAGGTCCCGCCGGGAGCCTGGTGGCACGGCACCCATTCCTCGGACTCTCCCTGGCACCTGTGGGAGAGAAGCCCCGGCTTCAGCCCCTGCCCGTGACTCACACCCTCCCAGTCTGAGCCTCTACCAGGACATTCCCCTACCCTGGGCTGTCCGCCCAGCTCGTCTCGGCCAGGGAAACACCTGCTCTCCATTTAAAAGCCTGGCTCCAGCCTTGGGTCCGCAGGAGGCCTTCTCACCAACCAGGATGCTAATCGAAAGAGCTAGTGCCTTTCATGGAACTCTCCTGTGGGCTGGAGCTGTGCTGTGCCCATCACATCCATCATCTTGTTTAATCCTGAAGGTCCTTGAGGTTAGGTGTGATTACTTTCACTCTACCAATGGGATCTGAGTTTAAAGAGTGAGATGACTTGCCCAAGTCACATGGCTCATGAGTGGGTGACTTAGTATTTCCCCAGAGGACTGTCCACTCCCCTGTTGGTGTGTGTTCTAGGGTGACCCTCAGAGTCTGGGATCTCTACACCCTCTGGGTACCGCCATTCCTCGCACTGGCTGGATGGGGCAGTGTACCTCAGTTTCCTCATCTGTAGAATGGAGCACGAGAGCATCCCCTACCCCCTCAGATAGGGATTGTTGTAAGCATTCAAGTGGTTGGATTAGGCCTTACCTCCAGCTAGGGCCTCGGAGCTGGCGGGTGGAGGAGGCGGCGCGTCCAGGCCCTCCCCTTCCTGGGAAGCCCCTCCCTCCAGGCTCAGTGCTCCTGGGTCTCTGTCACTCAGGGAGGCGAGTAGCCACCGAAGCCTCGTGTGCTCAGGCTTCAAGCACTGATGTTTGCCCCTGCCAGGGTCAGCTTGTGCCGTAAAGGGCCCAGGGGCAGCGGCTGCCTCCAGAGGTGGACGCCCTTCTGTTGCCCCTAAATAACACACCTACCTCCTGCCCTGTCCCCAGGAGAGGCATGCGGTCCCTGTTTCCTGTGGCCCCGCCCTTGTTCTCACAGAACCATCTCCCCCCGCGGGCTCTGCCACTCAAGAGACCCACTCACAGCTCGATGGAGTAGCCAGTGATGGGGTTGCCCCGGGTGTCGCTGGGCGGGGTCCAGGTCAGGATGAGGCAGTCTCTGTTCACATTCAGGCATCGAACGTTCAAGGGGGAGCCGGGGACCCCTGGCTTCTCGGCCGCAGCATCTGAAACCCGGGATGGTGAGGGGCGTGGGAAGAGAGTAGGGGCGGCTCTTCTAGTCAATGTCACTCGGCAACCAATCCCCTCCCATTCCCACCCAGCACCTTCTTCTCACGAACCCCCCAGGGGTGCAGTTGATCTTGAAGACCAAGACCTGAATGACAGCCTGTTCTTTTAAACAGCAGCATCTAGGGGTAGGTGGGTGGGAGTCCAGTTTATTAGGGGCCCATTCTACACCATCTGCCTGAGCAATTGGCACAATTCATCTTTGAGTCCCAGAGCAACTCTCCGTTTTGCAGGTGGGAATACTGAATCTCCTAGAGGAAAAGCCAATCGCCCAAGGTCACCCAGCCAGTGAAGCGGCAAAACCCGGAAGCAGAAATCAAGCAGGACTAGAAGGATGCCAGCCCACGCTCAGCCCTCCTCTCCAGCTAGCTCCAAGCCTGAGAATCTCAGGCTGGGTCCCTTTGGAGGGTCATGGGCAGTGTTACAAAGACTCGGCCTCAACACCCGCATTCACTACATAGCTGGGACACCGAGGCCCCAAGGAGCTGGGGGCTCGCCCACGTGTCCCACGGCAAGTCGGTCAAGGCAGAGTCCTGGTCCCTGGGCTCTGGCTGGGCGCCCTCCTCCAGCCACCCCTTACCTCTCACAAACACGTAGGCGCTCTGCTCCCGGAGCCCAAAGGGCGAAGGCACCTGGACTGTGTAGAGGCCTTCATCCTCCTTGTAGGCGCAGGCCACCTTTAGGACTGCCTGGCGGTCAGCGTAGAGGATCTGCCGGCGGCCGGAGGACCTCAGCAGCCTCCCTGTGGGGAGAGGGGTTCCAGGGTGAGCTCCTGGGGGATCTGGAGCTCAGCCGGGAACCCATAGGTGCTTCGGGGTTCACAGGCAGAGATGCGGTTGGCCAGGCTAGAGCCTGAGGCTCTGCTGGGGAGTTGGGGAAGGGAGTAGTGACCTTCAGGACTCTGCCAAGGTGGTCTCTGAACTCTCCTCTGTAGCAGGCTTGGTGGGGTTGGGGTGGGGGTGGGAGCACCCGGGGAGGGGCCGGGGGCTGCTGGCTCGGTGAGGAGTTGGAGGTTCTCTGAGAAAGTGGAAACAAGAGCAGTGGGGGCCTGGTGTGAGAGGCAGAGGCTCTTTGGGAGGCTGGGGGCTCAAAGAAGGAGATAGGGCTTGGTGGGTGGGGGTTGTGAGCTCAAGGAAGGGAGGGGGCTTGTTCAGGGGATGGGGACTCAGGAAAGGGGGAGAGGACTTACTGAGAGGGTTGGGGTGTTGGTGAGGAGGGTCAGGGTCGGGGAGGAGGGTGGGAGGTCGGCAGCTGGGACCTTAGGGAGAGGGCTGGGGACTCAGGGAAGGGGCCAGGGGCTCCAGGCCTCACCCGAGGTCCTGCTGTGCACCATGCTGCTCCTTGTCCCTGCAAAGGCCCCTCCTGCCTGTCAGCACCTCTGTTCCCAAGGATCTACGGGTCTGGGGGATATCTCGGCCTGTTATCACAGCTGTTTCTCAGGGCTCGTGGCTTCTCTACTCCTCTGCCCCCAGCCCCCCAAGGGGCACCTCCCTAGGCTCAAGCTGCTGAGGGTGCTGCACTCCTGGCCCTTCGGCTGCTGGCTTGGTCATGAATAGGGCAGGAGGTCCAGCCGTCTGCCTCCTCCCTGGCTGGTCCGTCTCTTCCTGCCTGAGCTGACTGGGCCTTCCCCAGCCCTGGCCTGTGATCCCCCAGAGGTCTTCCAGCTCACGAGTAGCAGTTCTTGCCTGCACCCACAAACTGACTCTGAAAAGCCCGAGGCAAGTGCCCTGACCCTCCGTAGGCTGACCTGCCTCCTGCGCTTGCCTCTGTTCCTGTTGCTTCATACGTCCTCACCCGAGGGTGCTGATGGCGATCACGTGTGCATAAAGGGCTCTCAACCAGAGGCTCTAGAGGGGCAGAGGCTGCAGTTGTGTTTCGGCTTCCTGCCCTCTCTCGGATGGAGGGCCCCCTGACTTAACGGCGTGTCTGTGCCTCCCCCTGGCCTGGCACCCAGTGCAGGCTTGGCACTGTGAGTACTCAGTGACCCTTGGCAGGGTGATTTGATCTGAGCCCACCTGGCGTGTTCAGCTTCCCTCTGCCTCGTCCATGCTCATCACTCGGCTTGTACGGGTTAGGGGAGAGGCATAGCTGAGTTCCTCTCTCCACCAGGGGTCTATCTCTGCCTCTGCAGGCTGGGGGCTGGGACCGGGGTTCCTCACCATCTCGGAACCACTGGATGTTCTGCTCGGCGTCCAACACATCTTCTGAAAATAGGCACTTCAGGGAGAAGGTTTCCTTCTCACGGGCGAAGACCGGCTTCAGCACTGATGTGAAGTCCACGCTGGGGCCAAACATCAGTCCTGGTGGTAACAGAAATTTAGGACAGAAGTTTTCTGAGGCCGTGTCAGCTTAGCCTGGGGCTTAGATGGGAGTGAGGAGGACCTTCTGGGGTGTCCCCACTCCTTTGGGTCAAGATTCACAGTTCTCCAGGTGGTCTTAACGAGAAGAGCCTGATGCTGGGGGCTGCGGGTGGGGAAGAGATGTCTTTAGGTGGTACTACGTGAACTGAAATGGTAAATATCCATTTGTCTGCTTGGCTTTGCCTTTTTCTCATTCAGCTTTGGCCACTGGACAGCCCAGTGGCCAGGGGCAGCTCTGAGGTGCCTAGGGGCCCCCAGAAGCCAGTCCACAAGTATTAACAGTTTATAGGCAATCCCCACGTGGACATCCCTTTGTGGGGAATGGACAGTTATATTCTAAAGGGACCCCAGATACCTCCTCCCTGAAAGCCCGTCCCTCCCCAGCCTCCTTACTTTTAAACATCTCCGAATCGAAGCCAGCATCCTTCCCCAGGTAAGCTGAAACCCAGAGCAAATGGGAGTTGGAGAAGGCTCAGCACCCTCACTCCTACTGGGTTTTGGGGGCATGGCCTCTGGGTGTGCGTTCAACTCCTGGTCTAGCAGGGCCTCCCTTTAAGGCTCGGAGAACGTTCCCTGGCCTATCTGTGCCTTGGTTCCTTCCTGAGTCCTACCTGTTGGGGGTGGAGGTGGGTTCTGAATACCTGAGTTCACATGAACAAAGCCCTTAGCAGGACCCTGGCATATAGTTGGTGCTCAATAAATGGTGTTTTCCTTCCCAAGAGCTTCCCTGGTAGCTCAGCTGGTAAAGCTGGTAAAGAGCTGCCTGCATTGCAGGAGACCCCAGGTTCGATTCCTGGGTCAGGAAAATCCCCTGGAAAAGGGATAGGCTACTGACTCCAGTGTTCTTGGGCTTCGCTGGTGGCTCAGATGGTAAAGAATCCACCTGCAATGTGGGAGACCTGGGTTTGATCCTTGGGTTGGGGAGATCCCCTGGAGGAGGGCATGGCAACCCACTCCAGTATTCTTGCCTGGAAAATCGCCATGGACAAAACCCACCCACTACTAGGGTCACAGAGTCCTAGAGGTGGAGCATGGTCAGACTGGGATTTCTGGTAGGTTCAGGGCAGCACTAGGAAAAACTCCTGGTGGCTTCAGGGTGAAGTCCAAGGTGGTGTGGACACAGATCACCAGGGGACAGTGAGAACAGTTTTTGTTCACATAGCACGCACCACGTGCTGCTTTTTAAGGCATTTAATCCTCACAGCAGCCTTGTCTGTAGGTGACATCATTATCCTCTAATACAGATGGGGAAACAGGCATGATCACCCAGCGAGCACCCCAAGAGCCTGAAACCACTGCATGACACTGGTCCCTGGGAAGGCTCTGATGGAGGGAGGGATGGGGATTCAGAGGAGGTGATGGAAAGGAGAGGCGGACAGAGGGAGGCAGGGTCGGAGGGCCTGATGCCTGACCTTGCACTCGACTTTGGACGGCTCAGATTCCACCCAGAGAGCCTGGCCCAGCAGCGGGGACAACTGCCTCCCAAGAGCTATTTGGGGAATAGGGAAGAGGGGTGGAAAGGCTGTGAAGGACAGTTTAACAAGGAATGATGAGAGCTGGGGGGGTGGGGCTGGACTCCAGCCTGCCTGCCACCCAGTATGTGTGTGAGTGTGTGTGAGTGAGTGTGTGTTTGAATTTGCATACATGGAGTTTCTCTTTCTGGGTCCTTAGGGCAAGGCCTTGGGCTAACCAGTCCATCCTAAAGGAAATCAGTCCTGAATATTCATTGGAAGGACTGATGTTGAAGCTGAAACTCCAATACTTTGGCCACCTGATGCGAAGAGCTGACTCATTTGAAAAGACCCTGATGCTGGGAAAGACTGATGGCGGGAGGAGAAGGGGACGACAGAGGATGAGATGGTTGGATGGTATCACCGACTCAACGGACATGGGTTTGAATAAACTCCGGGAGTTGGAGATGGACGGGGAGGCCTGGAGTGCTGCAGTCCATGGGATCACAAAGAGTCGGACACGACTGAGCGACTGAACTGAACTGAACTTAGGCTCAAAGCTGTGGCCTTCTTGGCTAGACTGCCTGGGCCATGGGCTGATAGGGTGGGGAGGAGGATTATCTTTCCCCAAGAGCTTGCTGCAGCCAAGCTCTACCTAAACCATCTCATTTAACCCACGGGAGCATCTGAGGTGGCAGGAGGGCTCCCCGTTTGCAGGTGGGGAGGTCAGGGAAGCGAGGTGGCGCCCAGGCTCACACGCCCCATCAGCATCAGAGGAAGCTTGTGGTCTAGGGTCTGGTGGACTCAAGGGTCTCTTCTGCTTTGGGCTCTGATCAATGCCCAAGAGGAGCCTAAGCTAACTGGGAAATACGCACCAGAAGCTAAAAAGGGCAGTGAGCGTCAGCAGGGGAGGTGGTAGGACTCGGCCTTTGCCCCTGCTGGGGACCAGGCCGCCTGTCCAGAAGTCCTGGGATCTGGCCCCAAGCCCACCCCGGTGGGACAAGCCTGCTCTCGAACAGGCACTGAATTGGGATACAGGTTGTATAGCCTGAGGGTGGAGAATCTCGCTTGCTCTGAAGGCCTTGGGGAAGCAGGAGTCCCAGTGGCTGCTCTGATTACTCAATCCCAGGACAAATACCCCTGCCGCGCCCCGAGTCTGGCGCAGACCCGCGTCCTCATCTGCCTGTCCAGGGTTTGCTGTGGGCTGCCTGGCCTGTTGGGCACGGGAGGACTCACTGCGGACAAGGACTTTGGCAAAGGAGGAGGCCTGGCCGTAGGCGTTCTTGACCTTCACTGTGTAGGTGGCTGCGTCCTCAACGGTACATCTGAAAAGGAGGAGGGAGATGTTTCCCCGAGGCTGCTGGGCTCCACGGAAAACTCAAGTCCCGAGAGCAGGGGAGTGGGGAAGGGGGTGGTTATGGGAGGCTCTAGGTCAGGGCCTGCCCCTGAGAAGCTGGGTGACTTTGGGCTGCCCCCGTCCCTCTCTACACCTCCAGGCCCTCCTTTGAAAACCGGGGAAAACAACACCGCAGCTTAAGGTGAAAGTGCTTTGAAAATACAATTGTTAGGATATCATTTGAGCTAAGTGACTGGTCCAGAGCCATAGAACAACTGGAATTCAACCCCACTTCAAGGGGACAAGCCCGCTCTCAGGCACGGCCTCCCTGCTCTGTCAACACCTCCTGGGCAGAACTCTGGAGCAGGAGATGCCCGGGCACACCGCCAGCCTGTGCCAGACCTGGGCCAGTTGCCCAGGTGTTCTCAAGCCCAGGCCTGGGGCTCACCACCAGCCAGACCAACCCTGTTCCTTGTGGAGCCTGGGGCTGGCTCCATCCAAGGGCCACCGTGGCAGCAGGGCGTATCTGGCCCCATCGGCAAGCAGAGAGGCCCCTTGGGGCCCCCTCTTCTCCCCTACTTGCGGGTCAGTTCCACCTGCTCCCCAAGGCTGCCCCGGCCCTGCGTGCTGTCCCCGACGGTGCGGTCCATGGGGCACCTCCCTGTGGAGCCTTGGAGGGTCTGGTATTTATGTCCACGCAGCCCCACTTGGCTTCTGGAGCCTCCTGTTTATATTCGTGTCTCCCAGAGCCCCAGTGGGTTGAGGTGGAGGGTTTGGTGTATTGGGAAGAACCCAGGTGAAAAGAGTTGACTCAACCCCAGGCCCTGCCCTGTACAAGTTGTGCAAGAGCCTTAATCTTTCAGAGCCTCAGTTTTCTCATCTGTTACATGGATGCAACAATGCTTCCTTGAGAGAATGAGGGTGGGCTTTGACAACTACGTTCGGAAAGCAGCGAGCACAGGGCTTGGCACCTGCAGGAGCTCAGCGCCTGGCAGTTCATATGAACAGTGCGTACTTTGGGGAATATTGTGCTCATTTTCTCCAAGCACGCTGCCTCTTCCTTAAACACAGTGCTTAAGACTCACTGCCTCCTGAAAGGCCTACCTAACTCTCTCTTCTGCTTCCCCTTGCACGCACGGGTGTGTGTATGTGTGTGTGTTCTCGCTCCCAGCAAGGAACTCTCCCCACATGCCTAGCTGCTAGCCAAGTCCAGATTTCTCACTGTGTATTCTAAGACATTGGAATCACATGGGGGTGTCTGTTAAATACCAGTTCCTGGGCCCCACTTCAGACCTATTTGATCTGACTTTATAGGAGTTAAAGGAGGGTCCATCCCACATTTACTATTTTGAGGCTGACGTGGTTCCTAGCTCTGAGGAGGGGTTGGACCTGCTCCGGCCTTGGTAGCGCCGGGGCTTGGGACCGTGCGCCTCTCTGGGGCTCGTGGTCTCACCTCCTGATCTCCAGTGTCAGCAGTCCATAGTTGTTGGTGATTCGATACTTGCCGGCAGGAAAGAGGCGGGGGTCAATTCTCACGTCATTTTTGTACCTGCGGAGACACAGTGGAGTGTGGGAGGCAACGTGGTTCTGAGCAGGAAGGATCCTGAGCCTCTTAGACCTGGATTCCAACCTCAGTTTTGTGCTGCTTATTCATCTGTGTGACTCAGGGCAGCTCCAAACCTCAGTTTTCTCATCTGTGAAATGGGAATAATAACTGCGCTGATCTTGCAGTGTTGTTGTGATGATTAAATGGGATAAGATATGTAAAGTTTGAAGGTTATGGATGCTCAAGTGTTTATTCCCTTCTGGAGGGCAGAGAAGAGGGAGCCATAATTAGGGGTATCTGCCCCTTCCCTTACCAGGGGTACCCCCAAGGACTAGGCTCCAGCTTTTCCTTCCTCTCTGAAGGGGTACCAAGGAAAGTTCTCCACCCCTTCCTTTTTGTCAACCCTCAGGACAACAGTTCTTAATCTCAGTTCTTGTTAAAATCACCAGTTCAGTTCAGTTCAGTCACTTAGTCATGTCCGACTCTTTGCGGCCCCATGGACTGCAGCACGCCAGGCCTCCCTGTCCATCACCAACTCCTGGAGTTTACCCAAACTCATGTCCATTGAGTTGGTGATGCCATCCAACCATCTCATTTAAAAATCTCCATGCTCAGAGTCTGAATGTAAGCCTTTGAGAATTTGCATCAGAATCTGCTCATTGCAGGGACTTCCCTGGTGGTCCAGTGGTTAAGAATCCACCTTCCAGTGCAGGGGATGTGGGTTTGATCCCTGGTTGGGAACTAAGATCCCTCATGCCACAGGACAGCGAGGCCCTTACACTGCAACTAGAGACAAGCTGCAACTAAGACCCAGTGCGGCCAAACATAAATTAAATAAATATTAAAACATAAACTTCTCGTTGTTCTCCACCAGCCATTCTCCTCTTATTCTAAAGTAGATCTAACATGTTTCCTAGTCTCTGCTTCTGCTAGGTGTGACCACGTGACTAAACTAAGTCTTGTCAACAGAAATAAGTCCAAGTGTCACGTGGCTGCTTCTGACGACACTCTGCCCGTTTTCACATCATCTTTCCTTCCAATCTTGAGGCAAGAATACGGCCATAAATACGGCTGCCATCTTGAACCAGGAAGACCCGAGGTCTCCAGCAGTGCATGGGAACAGGCCTGAGTCCCTAAGCTGAGGGGTGGAGTCGCCATTGCAGCCCCTCCCCGTCTACATCAGACATTTACATGAAAGGGGGAAAAATATCTATCTTCTTTAAGTCATTAAAAAAACTCCATGCCCAGGCTTTAGCCTGGATCCATGAAATCAGAATTTCTGGGTGTAGAATCTGGGCATCAGTTATTTGGAAACTTGCCAGGTGACTCCCAACCATGGCCCCACCCCACTGTACCCTGGATACTTCCTTTTGTTTTCTGTGAAGTTTTGTTCCCTCTGCTGCAAGCCCTGGACAGCCAGGCGTCCTTGCGTCTGCCCACAGCCCACTGGGGTATGTTCTGGAGATCTGATGAGTGAATGTCTGTGAAAGTTAGGAGGCCTGGGTTCCTGACACTGTTTGCTGTGTGACTTAGGGCCAATCACTCCCCTTCTCTGGGCCTCTGTGTCCATGAACCCTTTATGTGAAGAGTCAGCCCCAGAGGTGTGTGTGTGAGCATGGTCAGTCGCTTCAGTCATGTCTGACACTTGGCGACCCTATGGAGTGGAGCCCGCTGGGCTCTGTCCATGATATTCTCCAAGCAAGAATACTGAAGTAGATTGCCATGCCCTCCTCCAGGGGAATCTTCCCAACCCAGGGATTGAACCCAAGTCTCCTGCATTGCAGGAGGATTCTTTACCATCTGAGCAACCAGGGAAGCCCAAGAATGCTGGGGTGGGTAGCCTATTCCTTCTCCAGGGCATCTTCCCAACCCAGGAATCGAACTGGTGTTTCCTGCATTGCAGGCGGATTCTTTACCAGCTGAGCCACCAGGGAAGCCCAGCCCCAGTGGTGGTTGAGGTCAAAGAGGAGGCCTTGGCCAAAAGAGGGCGCCCCAGCCTCAGTATATCACCTTCCTTGGATCCGCCCACCCCCCATGCCCTGTTTGTCTCCACGGCAACCAAACAGTGCTGTGCTCAATCTCCACCTTATGGCCGTCAGGCCGTGCCCTCTTCTGAAAGGAGCCCAGTTAAATCTTCTGTGGGGAGGGTGGTGCCTAATCTGGATGCCCAATCTTTCCACCTCTCCCAGGCCTGGGGGGCCAAGGTCAGCCCCCCCATCCCCCAGCTGTCAGGAACATTCCAGACACCTCAGCCTGGGCCAGCCTCTGCCTTTCCCAGAAAAAGCAGCAGCTGCAGCTCTGGGCATGACCTGGACAGCCCAGGACCTCAGCTCTCTTTTTGCCCCACTCTGGGCGCCAGTCTCCTGCTGGTTCCTCAGGCCCTTGAAGGCTTGGCTGTGTGGATGAGGCTGAATGGCAGCCAATCATTAAACAGCATTAAACGAGAAAACTGAGGCAGGCGCCCAACCCAAAGCCTGGCTCAGCGAGGCCTACATAAAAGAGTGAGATTTTTTTTATTATTTATCTAAATTGATTTTCCCTTACATATTCTGGTGGGTATTTTTCCTCCTGCCACCCTCAACCTCTTTTATAAAATGAAAAAAATTTTTGACTGCGTGGCTCGTGGGATCTTAGTTCCCTGACCAGAGATCACACCTGCACTCCTGGCAGTAAGAGAACTGAGTCCTAACTACTGGATGGCCAGGGAATTTGCCATATTTTGGTGTCCGCTTTACTTTTGCAGGCAGCTTGACCTGGGAGAGTGGTTCTGATGTTCATGAACGGTGGCCAGGACCCACTTCTGCAGAGTAAACACAGCCAGCCTGGACCTTGTCTGATGTGCCCTCTTGTTGCCCCTGCATTCAGGAAGTGCTCAATAATTGCTGAATGAATGGACTCTCCTGACAAGCCTGTGGAGCCATGATCGTCCTGCTGACTTGGGCTGGGTCTCTACCAGGGTCTGGGTGAAGCTCTGGAGGCCAATCCAGGATGAGCTGGCCCTGCCAGAGGTGCCTGATGATAGGAAACCAGATCCCCAAAGCCTGGAGCCCCCAGGGTCCCCTGAGTCCCTCCGGTTGGAGGTGGGCCTGGCCTTGGCCTCCACCACTTGCTCAGCTCCTTGTTGTGGCAACCTTGCTGGCAGGGGTGGAAACAAGCCTCCCTCCCAAGAGGCTCCCATGGAATGCCTTAGATGTGGGCCTTGGTGCCAGGGCAGGGCAGGGCTTGGCCGCCAGGCTGACTGCCACTTAGCTCAGGTCTTCCTCCCGACTGCCTTGGTCCCCACAGAATTTGAATGAATGCCATCTGGCAGTGACCAGCAATGACACTTCCCTCAGGACATTTTTCTGGATTGCTCCTGGCCTAAGTTCTTTCCCTTTCTCTCACTTCAGAGGCATTATAGATGCTTTAAAGAAAAACAAAACCAAAAAACAACTGTAATGATCACTTTCCTACTCTCTTGGCCAGTAGAGATCTGGGCTGGGAGGCAAGAGACCTGAATTTGAATCTGGGCTCGCACTAGCTGTGTGACCTTAGACCAGTCACACTATCTCTCTGAGCCTCGATATCCTCACCTGTGAAATGGGGATATAGTCCTAACCTCATGAATGGCCCAGAGGTTCAAACGAGAGGAAAAGTGCTGGGTCAGTGTAAGGGAAGTTCAAGTGTAAGATGTTGCTTTTTCCTTTGTGACCTCAGTTATTTGTGTGCTTACCTTCTCTCTCCTACCAAAACCTTGGTCTGTTCACCCTTGAGATCGGGCTTATATGTCACCTCGTCTGAGAAGCCTTCCTGGATTCTCCAGGTGGAGGCAGCTACAGTCCTTCTTCACCTCCACTCTTTTACCTCAAATATCGCCTTTGGATATATTTTTCATTGCGTTGACATTTCTCTTCTGGGTTGAGAGTTCCTTGAGGTGAGATGTGTCTGGGTCATTTCTATGCCTCACTGCCCAAGCCAGGGCCTGGGACAGATTATGTTCCTGGTAAATATTTGTTGAAATTTCTTCCTTGTCTCTCAGCATACCTGACAATGGGCCTCAGACCCTGGGGAGCTCGGGATAGACTGAACTCAGCTGCGTGAATGACACATTTCCCTCTGGGGTGAAGTGAGACCCCAGGTGCTGCCATGCCCACCTCCCGAGGTCCTTTCAGAAGACTCCTGCCTCCGCTCCCCTATGCCAGCAAGGCCTCAACTCCATGGTTCTTTTATGAGTACATTCCCAGGAATGGGACCTCCTGCTTTCCCAGCAGCTTTCAAGTTCTGAGGGCTTCCACATTGTTGTGGTATTAAATCCTTAACACAGGCAAGCTGGACAGGAGGTCTTCAACCCCTTTCACAGATCAGGAAACTGAGGCAGGATCAGAGTGGTTGAACCATAGCTGAGACCACACACAGAATTAGCAGAGAGAGCAAGCCGTGGAGAGAGTAAGCTCTCCTTCTCACTGAGAGCCCCCACCCTCCCTGCCTCCTCTCCTGCCCTGACCCTGGGCCTGTCTCCGCCATCTTCCTGCAACCCTGGAGATGCCCAGCTCGGGGCAGCTGCCTTCTCATGCCACTAGAATCATATTTTCACAAGTGCTGGCTCCCCGGGTGGCCCAGACCTCTAGCCCCAGGCTGGCTGGGAGGCAGCTAAGAATAACCCCTCCTGAGCTTCCCCAGCAGCTGCTGCTCTGTTTGGGGGTGGGCAGAGCTCAGGGCTGTGGGTCTGTGGCTTTTCTAAGGCAGCAGGAACTTCTGGGGAAGGGACTGGGCCCCTGGAGGGGAGCTGTTGGGTGTAAGGAAGTCACATTCAAGGGATCCCTGAGGCCCGGAGCCTGAAGGCAGGGCAAGGACCCCTTGTCTCTTGCCCCGGGGGCTTACCAGGTGACCTGGGGTGGAGGCGAACCCTGGACGGTACAGGTCAGCAGGACCGTGGTGTGCTCCCAGACCGCGTGAGAGCGCAGAGGGATCCAGAACCAGGGCCCACGGCCGGAACACAGCTCCCGCAGCTCCTTGGCCTCCCGGACCTTCTCCTCTGTCTGGAGGCAGGAAGGGTCTGTGAGTCCCAGGAGCCGGGGCACCACCTCCGCCATCTTTGCTGTTACCTTTCCCCTGACACCAGGCTGGACTCTCCTTGCCAGTGGCTGAGAGGCAGCATGGCACAGGGGGCAGGGCATGGGGCTTTGGGACCTGACCTGGAATCAAGGCCAAACTCTGCCACTTACGGGCTATGAGACCAACCACAGGCCAGGCCTCTGTTTCCTCATCTGTAAAATGGGGATGATAATCATATTGCCCCACCCTCCTGTGGGAGTGTAGGGAGGATTACTTAGGTCACTACGTGAAAAACATGGGCAGTGACAACAACCATGTAAGTATTTACAGCTGTTCCTGTCCTGCCCAGGGATGGGGTACGGAGGTGGCTTCAGATCCCTGACATTTCCCGAGCGTCTTCTGTGTTCTAGGAAAGTGGTTTTATAAGCGTGTTCTTATTTACTTCCCATGTCGACGCTCAGCAGTGGACCACATATGTCCATTTTACAGATGAGAAAACTGAGTCTCTGTTAGAGTCATTGCTTTGCCCAAGGTCATGCAGCTGGAAGGTGGGGGCCCTGGGAGGCCCAGCTTTTCTGGAGAAGGGGGTAGGGTCGGGGCGGGCAGCACGAGAAGGGCTGCAGGTCTCAGGGCCCCGGAAGCCCCCGCCCACCCCTCTCACCCGCCGTCTCAGTGCCTTCCGGTCTCGTCTCTGGCGCAGCAGCCACTGGGTCCGTAGGAAGGCGATCTCTGTCCTCTCCCAGTCGTTGCCGAAGCCCACCCGCTTCTGCCCCCGCTCCTCCAGCTCCACGGTGCTGGTCTGGCGCCTCAGCTGGGCCTCCCTGCGGTGACAGAGGCCGTCAGAGGCGGAGAGCCCTTGGGGGCGCACCCTGGCCCAGCCTCTCCTATGCCTGGCCTTGCCGGCCACGCTTGAAGCTTCTTGAGGACAGGGCAACTTTAATCCTTTCTTGCCTCCAACATCCCCTGAATGGGTCTGGGTTTTAGAAGGTGGAGCAGGGCATGGCAACCCACTCCAATATTCTTGCTTGGAGAATCCCATGGACAGAGGAGCCTGGCGGGTTACAGTCCATGGGGTCACAAAGAACTGGACACGACTGAATGACTAACACTTAATATTATCGATACAGTTCACAAGGGTCTTTCACAAGCCAGGGTTCCTCTTGTTTTCACTACAACCAAGCGGACAGGCTTAGTCTCCCCATTTGACTGGGTAGAGATTTGCTTTATAGGCTGAGTGACTTGCTCCGGGCCAGCCAGGAGCAGGACATAGGCCTAAGGATGCTCCCAGGCTTGGAGGCCATCCTATCGCAGAGCTTGTGTTCGACATGTGGGCTGGTTTACTTGCTTCTCCTAGCTCTACCCCTAGACGCCTTCCCCGCCATGGAAGCTGGGTGGTGAAGCGCGGACCCCCGTCCTCTCCCCTAGGGACGGTCCCTCACTACTGCCTGTGGGCCCATCAGAGGGTGGTGCAGTGGGCTTTGACGTCAGTCAGCCCTGGGCTTTAACCTCTGACTAGTCACCCGCTCTAGGTGTGTAATTTCGGCACTTTTTTTTTTTAAGCCGAGTGTGCGTGCCCAGTAGGGAGGCGGGGGACTGGACAAGATGACCTCTTCCCAGCCCAGGGCTCTCTGGAAAGGTCACTCGACTTACCATGTTGTCTCTGAGGAGGCTGTCAGAGCCAAGGCTGCCGCGAGGGCGTAGTCTGCAGCGCTGAACTGGTACTCTTCCTCGCTGCCCCGGGGAAAAGAGAGATCATGGCTCCTGCAGATTTGGCTGGGGGTCTGGCTGGGGGCTCCATCTACCCACCTCAGGGTACTAGCAGGCACAACTGTGGTGCCCTCCTCAAACCGTGGTCTCAGAACAGGGCCATGCCTCCTCTCTTAGACTGGGAGCTCTGCAAAACAGAGCTGTGCTTCCCATCTCAGACTGGGTTCTCCAAAAAGAAGGGTCATTCCTCCCCTTTCAACAGGAATCTCCCAAGGTCAGGGCTGGGCCTCCCTCCTTGGACTGGAGGCCTCCAGAAAGTGGGGCTGTGCCTCCCCCCTCAGGCTAGAGTATGCAGAGTTCAAG
>NW_011495069.1:6710443-6710693 GCF_000754665.1 Bison bison bison
TATGCAGAGTTCAAGGAGTGAACCTATGCCTCCCTGCTTAGATTGGAGTATGAATAGGTCAGGATGTGACCCCCTTTAGGCTGGAGGCTCCAGAAAGCAGGACTGTGGCCCCTCCCTCAGACTGGAGTATGCAGAGGTCAAGGTTGTGCTTCCTCCCTCAGACTGGAGACTCCAGAGAGCAGGACTGTGCCCCCCGCCTTGGACTGGAGTATGCAGAAGTCAGGCTGTGCCCTCCCTGCTACAAACGTGG
>NW_011495069.1:6710793-6728932 GCF_000754665.1 Bison bison bison
GGCGGGGGGGGGGGGTTCCTGATGCCCCACCTGCTGCGGAAGGTCCGTTTCCTCATCGAGGAGTCCATCTGCAGGCTGTGCTGCCGCTCCTCCTTCTGCTCCTCCTCCCGACGATGCTCCCGCCGGTGCACTTGCATGGCCTGGGGGGGCCGGGGCTCCCCCACACCTCCCGGGCTGTGAGGCAGAGTCATGGCTGCGAGAGTGACAACCTGCAGAGCCGAAGTGCACAGTTACTCCACCTGGTGTCCACCTGCCCCTTCCCCCTGGGGTCCACCAGCATCTCTCTGGAGGTCTGCTGGTGGCAGGGGTGGGGGGTGTCTCTCTATGGTGGGCAGGCAGGCGATCTCAAGATGCAACAGGGAGCCTGGCTCGCCCACCACCCTATGGGCTGCCCCCCATTGAGGAGCAGGCCCTGGCTTCCAGCTGCACTCTGTCCTTGCCCCTCCACGTGGTCTGAGCAAGGCCTTCCCTTCTCTGGCCTCAGCTTCCCACATGTGAGGGACTGAGCACTGTGATGTCCAGGGCAAGGAGAAGTGGTCAGGAGAGTGGGGGCCCCAAGCTAGCTGGTTCTGAGTTTTTGCGGTACATTCTTTCCCGGATCTGGGGTACAATGATATCCCCGGGCCTCTGAGGACCTTCTGATGCTGAAACCCTAGGGTGCTTCTTGGTGGAACCCCTGGAATTGGCTTCCATGCTCCTCCAGGTGGGAATTTGGGATAGGCCTCTTACCTGGAAAGGTCCTCACTGGGTTTGGCCCTGATGTAGACCCTGGGCACGAAGGAGGAGACAGAAGGGGAGACCTGCACCTTAGCCCTCTCCTGCCTGCTTCTAGGCTCTGCCCTGTCCCCGCCTCTCCTGCGGGGCCTGCTGGCCAAGCTAGAGTGAGTGTGTGTGTGTGTGTGTGTGTATTGTGTTCTGACCTGAACATGCCTGTGGAGGGCCATGTCTTTAAGTCCATGATGTGGGAGGTGGGCATGCTGGCCTCATCAGAGATCCTTGACCCGGAAAGGCCTATTCTAGGGTGTCAGAGGGCTCAGGCTGCCAAGGGTCAGTCTTAATGGGAATTTATTTCTTCTGGTTCCTTAAAGTTTGCTCCGTTTGGGCATCCAGAAAAGAACCCCCAGGAGAGCCTGGGTCACTGCAGAGTGTTAGCTGGGACCAAGGACTGCCCGTGAGGCTTCCTGCAATGACCCCGCTGAACACAACAGGACATCATCCCTCGGGCTTCCTATCCAGCACCCCCACACCCTCGAGGAAGAGGCTGTCTGCACCCAGACAATGCCTGGCCTGCTCTTTCTGTGCCTTCCTCCCCTCAGCCCAGAAGAGAGCCGCTGGGTGCCAGCGAGGGAGGCCCCGGCTCAGCCCTGGCCCCAGCAGCGGAGGGTTAACGTTCCCTGGCCTCAGCTGCTGGCTGCTTTCCCCGGATGCTCTGTTCCTGACGGGCACAGCGGGGTGGGCCTGGCGCTCATCCTTGACCTCCTGGGCCGCCCGCAACCAGACCCCTGGCTTTAGGGATGAGCCATCGGTTCTTTTTAAAGCGCTGACTGAGGCTTGGGATTAGGTCGTGAGCAGATTGCAGCTTTCCAGCCCTCTCTCTCCAGAAGGCGGTGTGTGTCTGCTGGGGAGGGGTCAGCGATGCGTGGCGGGTCAGGAGGGGACCTCGGCCCCCACTGCCCTCCTCTGAGGGTGCAAAGCCACCAGGGGTCCTGCCTTGTAGCCTTCCCCACCCACTCTATTCTCTCCACCTTCCTCCCAAGCCTCAGTCTGGCCACTGCCCTGTCTGCAATGCCCCCCCACCATCCCCCCAGCTCTCGGACCGCATCTCCCAGTGAGAAGGGTCAAGGAGGTCTCTCCAATTCCTCAGGCTGGGAAGAGAAGCATATGAGCCAGAGAGACTCTGAGCCCTGACGGCAGAAAGCTGGGTCCTTCGGGCAGGAGTGGAGACACAGCCTACCCAGGGGTCTGGGCAGGCGGGGACGTGCTCTTAATACTCCCCACCAGTTTCTGAGGCAGGAGTGCTGGCCCGGGTTTGGTGCCAGTGAGTCCAGGCTGGATGAGCGCCCTCCCAGCCCTGCGATGTGGGCCCCACGGCCTTGCTCTCATCCCCTGCCCGCTGGCCGGGCCAAGCAGGGCTCCGCCAGGACAGCTCTAGGTTGGCCAGACCTGCCAGCCCACCCGGGTCCCTGCTGATCCCCGATGCCTGCAGGAAAGCCTCCACTTCCCAGGGCATCGCCAAGGGATCTGGGCGGGGGGTGGGGTGGTGTTGTAGCTTTCATATCACAGAAGGCTCAGCTCGGAAGACCCAGGGCCACACAGAACAGTGAGGCGAGGCAGGGATTTCTTTTCTAGAATCCCTTCTCATTTCCATGGCTGAGCACAAGTCTGCCTCTTCTTTCCCGATCTCACAGGATCCTTCCCCCCAACCCCCCACACCCCTACCGCACTTCCAAATGAAAAGCTGAGGGTCTCACTATCTGGAGGTCTCTCTCCTCTCCCCTGATCTCTGGAGGTGACTCACAGAAGAAGCTGTGCCCACTCAGGTGGCTCTGGGGGGACGATTCCAGAGGATGAGAGGGTCCTTGGTTTCTTCTTGCCCCGACTCAGCAGGGACCGGGAGAAGAATGTGATCCTGGAGCTTGCACGGGCCTTAAATATAGCAGTGTGATGACAATGGATGAGAACTGTGGGGGGGGGGTGACGGGGAGGGGCCTTTCCCTGGGTCCGGCATTGCTGGGCCGCGGCGACAGGTGGAGCTGTCCCCACACCCCCCACCCACCTCCCGCAGACAGCTCCTCCCCTGGGTTCCATCCCTTCCCCAACCCTCGCCCCTGCTACAGTGGAAAGAAGCTCATAGCTCAGGCCTGGGTGTATGGAAAATGGATCAGGGACAGCTTTCTCAGCTGCTGGGAGTTCTGCTCTGAATTCCTCCCCCGGCTCCCCCCAGTGACAGGTGCTTTGGGGAAGACATGCAGCTTCTCAGATCTGATTCCCCTTCTGAAAGTGGAGACAGCAAGGCTGGGCCCCCAGACATCAGGAAGACACGATGTGTGACTGGAAAAATGACTCTTTAGTGCTCATAAGTTATCACTGCTAAAATAGAAGTGGGTTTCTTCTCATCTCTATGACCCCACTCCCCACACAGCAGCTACTGACTGGCCCTGCTCGCCTATGGTGAGGTGTGTGAGGGTGTGAGTGTGTGTGTTTGTGTGCAGGTATGTGTGTGTGTGTGTGAGGGTGTGCAGGTGTGTGTGAGAGTGTATGTGAGGGTGTGTGGGGGTGTGTGGGGTGTGTGTGAGGGTATGAGGTGTGTGTGGGTGTGCATAAAGGTGTGCAGTTGTGTGTGAGTGTGTGTGTGGCTGTGTGGGGTGTGTGTGAGGGTATGAGGAGATGTGTGTGTGTGGGGGTGTGTGTGTGAGGGTATGAGGTGTCTGTGGAATGTGTGTGAGTGTGTGTGGTGTGTGTGAGGGTATGAGGTATGTGAGGAATGTATGTATGATTGTGTATGGTGTATGTGTGAGGGTATGAGGTGTGTGTGGAGTGTGTGTGAGACTGTGTGGGGTGTGTGTGTGAGGGTATGAGATTTGTGTGGGTGTGCATAAGGGTGTGCAGTTGTGTGTGAGGGTGTGTGTCAGGGTGTGTGTGCTGAGTGTGAGGGTATGAGGGTGTGCGATGGTGTGTATGGGGTGGGGTTAGGGCATGAGGTGTGCGTGAGCTGTGTGTGAGGGTGTGTGGGCTGAGTGTGAGGGTATGAAGGTGTGCGATGCTGTGTGTGGGGTGGCGTGAGGGTGTGTGGGCAGTGTGTGAGGGTATGAGGTGTGTGTGGAGTGTGTGTGAGGGTGTGTGAGCTAAGTGTGAGGGCATGAGGTGTGTGTGGAGGGTGTGTGGGCTGAGTGTGAGGGTGTGAGGGTGTGTGATGGTGTGTATGGGGTGGTGTGAGGGTGTGTGTGCTGTGTGTGAGGGTATGAGGTGTGTGTGAGGTGGCGTGAGGGTGTGTGGGCAGTGTGGGGGATGTGGCACAAGCAGCAGAGGAGGGCAAGTCATTTCCTCCTTCCGCATCCAAAGTTCCCAGGCTTCCGGAGTGGCCACTGGGAACTTTCTTCCGGACCTTTGCTCCTCCTCCCCTTCTCAATCCTCTCCCCTCACGGACATTCATACCTAGGCCTGCAGGGCACTGGGGAAGTAGAGGAGGAGAGAGCAGATGCTGGCCATTACGATACAAGTCTCATCTAGGTGGGGAGACAGGCAATTACAGTGGGGGGGATCAGGAGGGGGGACCTGAGCCAGTCTCAGCGGATGAGCAGGTTTGGGGAAGGTGGTGCTGGCTCCACTCCAGAGACACAGCTCCCCTCCTGGCCTCTTCCCGGGGCCTCAGGGGCCCAGCAACACTGAGTCTGTCATTCTCCCTAGTGCCCTGGGGACTCCTCAGGGGAGAGAGAGACAAACAGACAGACAGACAGAACATACAAGTGAGTGCTTCAGCCAAAATCTCAGTCTCCTAAAAGGGAACTCTCATATATTTCTCTCAGGAATGTAAATCGGTGCAGCCCCTATGGAAAATAGCATGAAGGTTTCTCAAAAAAATTAAATAGAACTACTATATGATCCAGCAATTCCACTCCTGGCTACATATTTTAAAAATGAAAAGATTAATTAAAAATATGCATGAACCTCAATGTTCATAGCAGCATTATTTACAATTGCCAAGATATGGAGGCAACCTAACTGTCCATCAGGAGACAAATGGATAAAGAAGATGTGGTAAGTATATACGATGGATACTACTCAGCCAGAACAAAGAATGAAGTTCTGCTATTTGCAACAACATAGATGGATTTGGAGGATGTTATGCTAAGTGAAATAAGTCAGAAAGAGACAGACAAATACTGTATGATCAGTTCAGTTCAGTCGCTCAGTTGTGTCCGACTCTTTGTGACCCCATGGACTGCAGCATGCCAGGCTTTCCTGTCCATCACCAACTCCCAGAGCTTGCTCAAACTCATGTCTATCGAGTCAGTGATGCCATCCAACCAGCTCATCCTCTGTTGTCCCCTTCTCCTCCCGCCTTCAACATTTGCCAGCATCAGGGTCTTTTCTAATGAGTCAGTGCTTTGCATCAGGTGGCCAAAGTATTGGAGCTTCAGCTTCAGCATCAGTCCTTCCAATCATACTGTATGATATATTATCACTTATACACGAAATCTAAAAGATGAAATAAATGAGTGGACATAACAAAAAAGAAACGGACTCACAGATAGAGAGAACTAGTGGTTACCACTGAGGAGAGAGAAAAGGGGAGGGGGAAGATGAAGGTAGGGTATTAAGAGGTAAAAACTATAGTATATAAAATAAATAATGTACAAGGGCATATTGTACAACACAGAGAATATACAATATTTTATAATAATTATAAATGGAATATAACCTTTAAAAATTGTGAATCACTAATGTCATACACCTGAAACTTATGTAATATTGTATACATAAACTATACCCCAACAAAAACATTAATATTAAAATAAAAAATCTTAGTCTCCTGATCTTTTTGAAAACTCTTTCCTCAGCATTCTCCCTTCATCCCTGACTGCAGTGTTAAGAGCCTCTTTGGGGGGAGATCATTTGGCTGCTCTCTCCCATCTTATACTGATCCAACTTAAGAAGGGATTTCCACATTTATGCGTTCACTGTAAAGAGTGAGTGTGAACCTGTACAAAAAACCAAGAGGTGTGAGTTTCCAATCCAGCAGGAGACAGTCATTTAAACTGGTTCTATAAACCCCTTTCCCCCAAAGCAGCCTGGTGGAGGAGCTACTGATCACTATGATCTTGAACAAATTCTATGATCTTGAATAACTGCTAAGTTCTATGATCTTGAACAAGTCACTAAGCCATTTGGGTTTTATCACCTGTACAATGGGATCAGTGATGCCTGCCTTGCAGTCTGATTGGAAAGATTAAATTAGGAAACGTGAAGCCTGTTGCACAATGCTACTGCCAATAGCATTAAATGAGAGCTCCACCAATAGCTTCGAGACTAAGAAAACGGAGAGCTTTCTCTACCTTCCTTTGGGTGTGGTGTTCCCATGTAACCCTTTGCAGACCAAATCCCAGTGAGGCCCTCACTCTTCCTGGGGTGCCTTAATGTGAGCACAACCAAGCCTCAGGTCGGGAGGTAGAGCAGAGGTCAGACTTGGTGCTTTATGAACCTTGGTTTAAATACCAACCTCTGGCAGCTGTACTTACTGATGGGGTGAACTTGGCCTCCTTTCTGGGCTGCTTCTTTATCTGCAAATTGTATGCAAGCTCTGAGACAACAGGGAATTGCCTGCCCGTCTTGTTCATTGTATCCCCAGCCCCAAGAACTGCGCTGGCATATAATCCGGTCTTTGATATATGCTTGTTAAAAATGAATGAATGAGTACCTGTCTTGAAGAATGTTTATGAGATTCAAATCAGGTTAAAATGCATGAAGTGCCTGATATAATACTTAACTCATGGCTTGTTATTGTTGTTTAATCGCTAAGTTGTGTCCAACTCTTTGTGGCCTCATGGATTATAGCCTGTCAGGCTCCTTTGTCCATTGAATTTCCCAGGCAATAATACTGGAGTGGGTGTCCACTTCCTTCTCCAGAGGACCTTCCAGACCCAGGGATTGAACCTGTATCTCCTGCATTGCAAGCGGATTCTTTACCTCTGAAGCACCGGGGAAGCCCTCGCCCTCTGGGAAGTTCTAACCCACAGGTAGTTCTTGCTAAATACTTCATTCTTTCTCCCCTTCCTTTTCCTTTTCATTGCCGTCTTTGGATTTATGAATATTAAGGATACTCATCTGAACCTTATTTTTTTTTTTGTAAATTAATTAATTTATTTTAACTGGAGGCTAATTACTTTACAATATTGTAGTGGTTTTGGCCATACATTCATATGAATCAGCCATGGGTGCACATGTGTCCCCCATCCTGAACCCCCCTCCCACCTCCTATTTTACCTACCGGCCACCCTGAACTGCCACGAGGCTTTCTGGGACAGCAATCAAACTGTCTTTGGCTGATCGTTCCACCTGGTGGCCAAGGGGAGAACTGTCTGGTCCAAAGCTTTCTCCTACTACCTCCTTTCGTCCTGCGTCAGTCGTCTCCCTTCCCTCCTCTGTTGCTCTCACACTTCAGTTAATTCCCATTACAGTTCGTCTCATACTAACAGGTCAAAACGCATCTTCCTCATGCCCCTTCCTCATTAGAGTGGGAAGGGAAAGCTGGCTCAAGCAACTGAAGGGCTGAGTGGGGGTGGGGGTGGGAGGGTGGGGGATGGGGCTGGGGTCTCAGACCTGTGTCCCTCTGTCCAGGCTGACACTCAGACTGGGGAGGGGCACAGAGGGATCCAGCCTTGCCCTATGGGACCCTGGAGGAACCCTCATCCCCAAAGGCCCTGTTCTCTGGGTGGAAACTCAGGCAAACCATGTGCATTCCTAGGGTGAGGGGTTTGGGAGGCCAGGAGTCTTCAGATACCCCAGATTGAAATACCCCCCCTCCCCATCCCACTTTCTTTCAGCTCCTTACTCCCATCTAGGGCGTTAGATGGGGGTGGCTCTAGGGGGATATTTGAGACCAATGGATAGGAGAACTATTGATATAATAGCATGGGTTCCTCCACTTGCCTAAGAGGAATCACTAAAGGACTTTATTAAAAGCCTGATTCCCTAGGAGCTGTGGACCCAGCAGGTCTGGGCTGGGGCCGAGGAAGATGTATCTTTTGTAAGCTTCTCGAGGGCTTTTCATTGTGAGGCAAGTTTAGGAAACCTCACCTAGACCCCGGAGAAGGCAATGGCACCCTGCTCCAGTACTCTTGCCTGGAAAATCCCATAGATGGAGGAGCCTGGTAGGCTGCAGTCCATGGGATCGCTAAGAGTCGGACACGACTAAGTAACTTCACTTTCATGCATTGGAGAAGGAAATGGCAACCCACTCCAGTGTTCTTGCCTGGAGAATCCCAGGGACAGCGGAGCCTGGTGGGCTGCCATCTATGGGGTTGCACAGAGTTGGACACAACTGAAGCGACATAGCAGCAGCAGCAGCACCTAAACCCTCTGAGCCACATTTTCCTCCTTTGCAGAATATCAGTGATGCAGCCTATCATGGCAGGTTAATGGAAGAATGAGTCACCAAGAGCAGGAACTTCCCAACAGCGAGACTGAGTCCCTCTTCCTCTTACTACTCCTTGTCGGGCTCTGCTGGACTCTTACTCATTTGCTTCTGGGTTGGGCCCTGCGTGACTTGGAGGCTGGTGACACCAGACTCACCTTTCTCTGGACTGGGTGGGGCCCGGCTGCAGTGCGGTCAAGATCTAGGACGCTCAGGAATGCCAGTGCCCCAGCCCAGCTCCGGGGCCTCGGACACGCTGCCTCCTAGCCGGTTCCAGCTGTATCTGTAGCCTGAGTTTCCTGCCTGGCAGGCTGGAGACCTGAGAGGGGACAAAGCCTAGTAGACGCAAGGCCAGGCTGAGGAGGGTCACAGGACTCAGAGACTCATGGACTGTGGGAACAACAGTTACCCCAGGGAGCTTAGAGAGCTTTGTGGCCTTGTGAATTGGAAGAGATGCTTACAGCTTTTAATTAAAAAGTCTCTGACACCCTGACCCACTCACCTGGTGAGAAGAGTCCAGCTGGTAAGTTGATTTTCATGACTAAATCAGGTGAGACCGTCAACCTTTGACCAAGTTCACCCCGAGTGACAGGAAGCAGGCTTGTTTGCAGTGTCGCGGCAGGGAGCAATCATCAGGGCCAATGTAGCAGCTGCCGGGAGGAGAATGGGCTGGCCCACCCTCTGCCAGGGAGATACTGGGTCTAGACCAGTGACCCTGAAGAGATGTTAAATATTAATTACAGATAAGGACAGTGCTGCCTGGCGCTGTGTTGCAGGGAGGGGAGGGGTGAGGAACAGGAGGGGGGACGTGCTGGGTGCGGTGAAGGGAGGGCATTGCCCACCCAGAAAGGGTCTCACCAGGGCAGCTGCACTTTGACCCTGTTGCTCAGCTATGTTCAGACAGGGCTTTGGGATGTTCAGAGGGGGATGGGGGCGCTGGCCCCTCAGGGTCCCCATGGGGCCCTCCCCTCCTTATGTCCCTGGAGTCTCATCCTGCAAATAACCTAAACTGCTGTGGGAAGTTCCTTCTCTTGATGAAGACAAAACATACTAGGTTGGGGGACTTCCCCTGGTGGCCCAGTGGTTAAAACTTCCCCCTTCAATGCGCGGGGTATGGGTTCAATCCCTGTCCAGGGAGCTCAGATCCCACATGCCTCGTTGCCAAAACACCAAAACATAAAACCAAAGCAATATTGTAACAGATTCAATAAAGAATTTAAAATTGCATACAATTTTTTTTTTTTTTTTTAGAAAAAGCACTAATTTTAAACTCCAATTGTGTCGTGGCCTCAGCGGGGGCCCAGTGGGGGAGCCCCCTTCTTCTCCTTGGGCCTCTGTTTCCTCATCACAAGGATCACAGGAGATGCAGTGATACAAAGGATGTGACTGCATGCTGAAAGCTCAGATGAGAACCTGCTTTTATGGAGGAGCAGAGGCAGGGGAAGAACGGTGGGGGGGCCCTGCCCTGCCTCTGGGGCTGGGGGGTGCTGGGGAGACAGGTCCTCTGAGAAGGCTGCTGCCACCCCCAAAATAGCTTCCACCTAAGAGCTCAAGGCAGAAAGTGAAGAGGAACTAAAAAGCCTCTTGATGAAAGTTAAAGAGGAGAGTGAAAAAGTTGGCTTAAAGCTCAACGTTCAGAAAACTAAGATCATGGTATCTGGTCCCATCACTTCATGGGAAATTGATGGGGAAACAGTGTTAGACTTTATTTTTTGGGGCTCCAAAATCACTGCAGATGGTGATTGCAGCCATGAAATTAAAAGACGCTTACTCCTTGGAAGGAAAGTTATGGCCAACCTAGATAGCATATTCAAAAGCTGAGACATTACTTTGCCAACAAAGGTCTGTCTAGTCAAGGCTATGGTTTTTCCAGTGGTCATGTATGGATGTGAGAGTTGGACTGTGAAGAAAGCTGAGTGCCGAAGAATTGATGCTTTTGAACTGTGGTGTTGGAGAAGACTCTTGAGAGTCCCTTGGACTGCAAGGAGATCCAACTAGTCCATCCTAAAGGAGACCAGTCCTGGGTGTTCATTGGAAGGACTGGTGCTGAGGCTGAAACTCCAATACTTTGGCCACCTCATGCGAAGAGTTGACTCCTTGGAAAAGACTCTGATGCTGGGAGGGATTGGGGGCAGGAGGAGAAGGGGACGACAGAGGATGAGATGGCTGGATGGCATCACCGACTCAATACACATGAGTTTGGGTGAACTCGGGGAGTTGTGATGGACAGGGAGGCTGCGATTCATGGGGTCGCAACGAGTCGGACACGACTGAGCGACTGGAGTGACCTGACCTGACCTGACCTGAATTGAAGAGCTCAAGGAAGAGGTTCCATGTGTCTCTGGGACCCTGTTTCCTGTGGCCCCTTCCCTGGCCTCCTCCTAGGCAGTCTAGCCCCTCTGGCTTGGCCTGGAGCCATTCTGAGGAAATCAAGATAATCTGAGAAAACATCTGATCCAAAATCAACCTGAATTGGGGGTTAAAAAAAAAAATCACAATAGGAGACAGCTACTAGTTTATTGGGCACGGCCCATGTGCCAGGCACTGTGAAACACTTTACAGACATGATTTAATCTCAGCCTCACCACAACCCCATGCAGTAGGTGTTACTATCCCCATTATACAGATGAGGAAACTGAGATTTCTAACAGCGATTCATTTGCTGGTAGTCACATGGCCGGGAAGTGTTAAGGCTGGAGTTGGAACCCAGGCGGGCTGAACCCAAGGCTGAGTTTCCAAAGTTGTGAAGTAAGTACAGTTTGTAGTTGTGTCTCCTTCAGGCGCCCCATGGCCCCATGTTCCTTTCAAACCCTGCTCCCAGGATAGGGTCTGAAACTCCTGCTGACAGAGAGGGTTTCTGTGTTCTCCCTCCCTGGTGGACCTGCACTTCACCTGGGGTCCAGCCTCCAGCAGAGGATGGAAGTTGAAACAGTGCAGTTTCAGGCAGTAGGCCTGGGTGGGGCTGAGCCACAGGCCGCACTCGGCCCTGGAGTCTTGCCATCTCGCAGGTTGTTCTGGTTCTGCCCAGTCTGCTAGGAGGCATCCCTTTTCAGGCTCCTTTTTCCCCTCTTTGGGGAATCACAGAGGAGGCAGAGACCTCAGTCTGCTGAATCAGATTATGAAACTGGCCAGGAAAGGAGTGAAGAGGGGTAAGCTCCAGAACTCTGTATCCAGTGTATTAGGAGCCGGGGCCCTGTATCTCTGGGAGGTGTCCTCGCATCAACTCCCTCTCTCTGACTGTGTCCTGCCCTGCAGAGCTCGGCGTGTTCAAGCTCGTTTGCACATGATGGACCTCTGAAACTCTGGCTGGAGCTCTTCTCATGTCTTTTTTGCTCCAAAGGGATCTCAGCCGAGGCGAGGGTCCAGCCTCCTCCTCTGCTGGTTCCTCGAGGGTACCCACCCAGGGCGTGGCTGCAGAGTGCGCAGCATCCCTGGGTGCAGGAGTGACGGCCAAGGATGTGAGCTGGGGGGGTGGTGGGGACAGGAGGAAGCCCCAGGCCTGCCCTGTTCTCCGCTCAGGACTCCCACTGCACTGTTAGGGCCAGGCCTCGGAACAGAGAGTCCAGCTCCGTGGGCGACTCCAGGTCTGGGGCCTGAAGGCCTGGGCTCTCGGCCTCAGTCTTGGACACTGGATCCTCATCACTGGGACACACGAGGGACTCCAGCAGGCCCCAGGGACTTGGACCCTTGTCTGTGGGGGAACATGGGAGGGAAGGAGTCTGTAAAGGGAGGCACCCGGGGTGGCCCTCGATCTGGACAGAGGAGAGGAGGGGCAGCTGGCCCTTTAGGGAGCTTCGTGTTCCTGGCTCCCTTTGGCCTATGGTATCAGAGTCAGAGTCTGAGTCGGTGTGAACCCTTAGACACTGGTGGGAGGATTTTGCTTCTTGGGGGTCCTCCATGGCCAGGGGGGTCACCTCCTGTAGCGAAAGGCCAGTTGGGCTGCAGCTTCCAGCTGGCACCTCTTTCTGGAGCTGCCCCTTAGTTCCGAGGTGTTTGGGACCAGAGCGTGTCACAGGTGGGGAGTCTCTCCCAGACCCTTCCCCGCACATCCCGTAGGAAGGAGGCCAGTTATCCGGGGTGGCCCGTGGGGTGTAGGAGGGAAGCTGGGTCTCTGAGACAGCCTGTGGAGTGTAGGAGTGGGGTTTAGCTTCCAGAGCTCCCTGAGGTGCATAGGACGAGGGCCTGCCCTCGGGAGCAGCCTGGGGGGCATAGGAGAGCACGGGGAGTGCCTGGTGAGGTGGTCCTCCGGAGGGCCGGAGGACGGGGAAGTCTGGCTGCCCAAGGTAGGCAATCTCAGGCAGGCTGTGCCGCGGTGGGGGTCCCAGGGGCTCCGTGGGGTCGGAGACCTTGACTTCGGAGTACTGGACAGGCTGGGCCAGACCGCCGGAGCCGCTGAGGTCGAAGACGGGGATCAGGGTGTGCTCCTGGATGAACCGCAGAGGCTGGAAGGGCAGGATGTGCTGGACATTCTAGGCAGGGAGAACAGCATGCCCATTAGAGTGGCTTCTCAGCCCCTCGCCCCCGAGGATGCCATGGGCGCCACGGTCCTCCCCAGGGGTGGGGGCGAGGGCAAGAGCAGACCGCCTGAGGGCTTTTCCAAGATCCACAAACCCTTCCTCCTTTCCCAGGGCTTCCTCTAAGTGCTGGGGCCTCTGTGAAGGAACAGGGCTCTGGCCCTGTTAGCTGAGGGCCACTTCCAGAGTCTGGCTTGGCCAGGGAGAGCGGTGAGTCAGGCTGTGATTTCCCAGGAGGTGGGTATTCTGGAAGGAGTTGACTCAGATTTGGAATGACCTTGGGTGATGCTCCCCAGGAGGTGCTTCAACTGCTCTTCAGCTCCCGAAGGGCCTCATGGAGGGAGAAAGGAGGGGAAGGGTGGGGGAAAGTGGAGGCGGGGAGAGTTTACAGGAAACGGCTCAGATGGGCTTTGACTCGGAGGGGCCTATGGGTCCGACTCCTCCAGCCCCAGACTGTTCAGGCTCTGCAGTGGGCAGAGATGCCGCGCTGGGGGCCAGACTCAGGCTGCTGATGTGACACGTGTGGTTTGCTAAGGCTTAATTTAGAAAAATTAGTTGCCAAGACTTGAAACGTGGGAGAGTTCACATTACCATCTGAACTTCTGACTTCATTGGTAAAAAATGCAAAGATGAGGCCACGCTGGGCCTGCGATCCCAGGTGGCAGAGCCTGCCTGGGCTGCCCATTCAGACGGGGCGTGTGCCCCCTTGAAAACGACATGGCTTTTCTGTTCCATACCTTCTCTTCCTGATCCCCTAGCTCTTGTCAGTCCACCCCAGGGGCTGCCAGCCATGTCTCTAGGTTGGCGGGAGAAGCGAAGGAGAGCCGGGAGTCCCTGGGCCCATGCCCTCCCCGGGGCCCCTGCTCACCAGGGAGCTGGGAGGTGGAGGCGGCTTGGTGATGTATCTGTAGCTCAGGTAGCAGAGCCCTGCGACCAGGAAGCCCAGGGAGAACAGGAAGGCACCGGAGAAGGAATAGGTCCACGTCCGATCTGGTTCAATGAGAGGCAGAGCAGGAAGACTGAGGCTGTCAGTGTGGGTGCTGGCAACTCGGGCCTCAATCCCCAACCCCACCTCTTGGGACAGGCTTGGGAAGGCCTCTTCTACCCCCAAGACTTACGGGGCCAGGGAGAGGGCACAAATGGAGGGCCACACACCATACGTCTAAATATTAAGAATTTATAAATCGTGTTTTTGCATTGTTAAGTAAAATATGTTATGTGCCCCCTCCTTGACAAATATACTTTTCATAACAACCTGGAAGGCTTGAAGCTTGCTTCTTGGACTCCTCGGGGTGCAGAGTGGAAAGAAGGAAGTGCAGGGGGGAGTTCCTGCAAGCCCAGCCTGGCTCCAGTCCACCCTGCCAGGGGCCTCATGCATAAGGATATGGGCTCAAGTTCATCCATGGCCCCTACAATACCCATCCTTTGGCCACCCTTTGGGCTGCGGGCTTGTCCTCTGGAAGAAAGACCCAAGGAGGAGACCTGCCAAGACTGGACACAGGCTCCAGCCATTGATACAGGGAATTTTGGGGCTCACAGAGTCCACGGGGATCTGCCCTCTTGGACTTAAGGACCCTTCATCTTGTGGGGAGGGCCGTGGCCAGGGCAGGGCTGGAGCAGGACCTTACAAGGGCCCCTCTTGTCTAGGTCTAAAGGAAGTCCTGCCTTTCTGGTGGGGGCTTAGGAAAGAGGCTACGGGAGGGGAGATGGACAATGAGAGGGGCCTGACTTGCCCACATCTCAATCAAGGTCTGAGCTGGGTATTGGGAAGACATCACTCAGGAGGGAACCTGGGAGGCATCACCCTTTCTAAAGCAGCAGGAGAGGACAGATGAGGGCTTTAGTGCTGAGCCTCCTCCCTACAGTCCTGGGTCTTTGGAATGGGTGCCTGCAGCCAGTTCTTGGCATGACACACTTCCTGTCACCAACCCAAGTGGGACTGGGAAGTAGCTTGGTAAAGAAGAGGTAGCTGGGGTTTTTGTTAAAACTGGTGATTTGGGACTTCCCTGGTGGTCTGGTGGTTGAGAAGCCATCTGTTCCCCATACAGAGAACGCTGGTTTGATCCCTGGTTGGAAAACTCAGCTCCCACAGGCTGCAGGACAACTAAACCACTGTGCCACGAGTAAAGAAAGCCTGTGCGCTGCAACGAAGACCCAGCATGGCCAAAACAAACCACAAAAAGCGGTGATTTGGATTACCCAGTGGTCTTGGCTTTCCGAGTCACCCTCCTTCGGTTCCTGGCGCCTGTGTGGCTTCAGCTTGGGTGATCATCAGTTGCCAGTGACCTTGGCAATGACTCTGAACCCTGGGAATTGTTGGAGACTTTACTTCCAGCCCTCTCCTTACTCCTTTCCAAGCCCCTGTGGCTTGGGTCTCTCTGGGTAGCTTCCCACTTGAGCGATAACCTGTCCCCTGCCACGTGATACTCCCATCATTCTACTGGGGAGAGGACAGGAGATGACATTCTACATGACATGCCTAACGTGACTGGAAAACTGCAGCTCCTTGTGCCAGGACAGGGACTTGGAACACTTCTGCCATCTCACTCATGGGGAAGTAGGAAGACATGACAGAAACAGCACTGGAAAGTGGGGTATTAGAGGTCTGGTTCAGTCACTGATGTGTTGAGCCTACTCTCTTCTGTATGACCGTCTCCAGTCTAAGATTTATTATTAATAATAACAGTAGCCAGTGATGACTGAACTCTTACTACATGCCAGGCACTGTGTAGAGTGTTCTATCAATGCTATCCTACCAAACAGATGGCTATGTATGCCCCCTCCTTACAGATAACGAAGCTGAGTCTCAGAGAGGTTAGGTGACTTGAACAAGGTCACACAGCTACTCAGTGGCGAAGCCAGGGTTGACATGTATAACTCTAAAGCTCATCCTCACAGCTGCTACACAATGATACCTTTGTTTCCTTGTCTATTAAATTTGGGGTGACCCAACCCTTAGACCCCTTTCCAGCATCAGGATGCTGGGATGATGGTCCAAGACATTCGGAGAGGTAGATAAAGGAGGGGTCCTGGGCTCTGGGGTTAGACAGACTCCTGGATACAGGGTCAAGGGCAGGATGTTTCATCCTGAAATGGAAGTAAGAGGAATAAATGTACAGCAGAGAGGACTGGCTCTAAACAAAACTGTAGAGTGGTGATTAGAGCCCAGTCTTGAAAATCAGATGAACCTGATTAGGTTCACTGACCAGCTGTGTGATCATGGGCAAGTTGCCTAACCTTTCAGAGCCAGAGTTCCTCCTCTGTAAAATGGGAATGAGGTAACCCAAGTTGCCAGATTGTTGTAAGGATTCAATGAGATAATATATGTAAAGCATTTTGCACAGTGTTTGGCACTAGAGTAGGTGCTTAATAAATGGTAGGACTTCTTATTAATATTCTTGATTATAAAGGATAAGGCACCTTCCATATGTCACCAAGAAACAGTCACCAAAAAGTATGATTCTTATAAAAGCAGCTACAGTCTTAGAAGAAAACGATATGAGTTAGATCATGTAGGATATGGGCAGATCAGAAGGATACGGTGGAGTGGTCTGCAAGCTGTCAATAAGCAAGGGGACAGGGGCGAGCCAGGAATGGAGGAGATTCAGCCAGTAGGGTCCGAGGAGAGGGTCACAAATCATATATACACTCCCAGCTCAGTGCCTGTGACATGGGTTTCTTTTTTCTAGTTCTTCCGTTGCCAAGTTCTATTCCCGTCTTCGTTTGGCCCTTTCCCCAGGAAGGGCACACCCCCTGCAAGTGGCCGGAGCTGGCTGGTCCACCACGCATATCTTCCCAGGAAAACTAAAGCACTGGGACTCGGGTGGAGAAGTCAGTCTCTTACAGGATCTTGGAGAAACCGTTGAGCTGATTTTCTGAACAAAGCTGAGGACCAGAACCTAACTGATGATGATTCTACCAAGCTGCAGTTACACCCTTGGGTCCAGCCTCTAAGCTGCCTGGCCTCTATCCATCAGAACAGAAGTCACCCACTGACATCATTAACCTGAAGATGATGACTAGGGTGGAAACTGTTTTCCAAATCCACCCAATCCAGTGCTATCGCTTTCATCCTCTAAACTTACAGCATTGCATTTCTATCTCTATGAAAATAAACGCAAATAAAAATATCATGATGCTACAATGAGAGTCGAGTTTCACTGTGCTAGAGGAAAGGAACATGGGATACCACCTCCTTGAGCCAGTGACTCAAAACTATTTCTATAGAAGCGTAGTGATGAGAGTGTCTTCCCTGGAATTAGGCCTCGTTCTGTCTGTCACCACCTGTGCAATTTGGGGCAAGTTACTTAACCACTCTGTACCTCAGCTTTCTCAGTGGAACCAAGATGCTTCATAGATAGCTCATGAGAACTGTGTTCTGTAGTGTCTGGTCCCCGGCTGGCACTGCAGACACGCTGTTATGATCACTGCTATTTTTATTTGACCTGGGAAGGTAACGAGGGATCTATCTTTTCTGCTCTCCCATCAGCAGATTATTTCCCAGGATGTCTCACTTGAGTTAATATAAAGTTGAATTTGCTTTGCCAGGATACACACGCAGTTTGCCAGAGAGAGGAAATACGGATGTAAGCTGGAGGGTAAACATTTGCTCTAATAACCCACCAGCTAACTCATTTATGGATAAACAAAGATTGCCTTTAATAATACACTGGTCGTCCTTCTGTGTGTGTTTTTTTAAGAGTGCGTTCGAGCCTCATCTGGGTTATCAGGCAGAAAGCACAGAGTCAAGGTGTGAATGCAGCAGTCCCGCCTCCCTCTGGCTTCAGCGGAACTTACCTGGCAGCGTCTTCACTCGGCACCTGTAGGGGGCGCTCTCCTTGAACAAGTTTGGAATACAAATCATGATGGTCCCAAGGAACTCCGTGTCAGGGGTCAGGCCGACAAACTCAAATTCTCTCTGCTTCCCTTCAAGGTGCTGAATTTGACAGAGAACGCAGAGCAACATCTCTTATACACCAACCTCCATAAGGAGCCTGCTTACAGCTCTGCCAGGGTCATTGCGCTTAGTAAAATGGCACGACCAGCTGCCCAAACCATACACTGGTAGGTCAGTCTGCAGTGCTCCATTCCCAGTCCCCCGACTTCTGGTTTCTCCCTAAAGCCAGTGAGTTGCAAGCTCAGTGTACTTTCACTTGGAACAGCATCTGGCATTTAATATGCACTCCATAAATACTAGTTGCTGTTATACTACCACCATCAGGGTGGCACCACCACCACCACCACTGGCACCATCACCACCACCATCATGACCACCATGACCACCACCACCACCACGACCACCACCACAATCACCATCACCACCATCACTATAAAGGACAGAAATGGTATGGACCTAACAGAAGCAGAAGATATTAAGAACAGGTGGCAGGAATACACAGAAGAACTGTACAAAAAAGATCTTCACGACCCAGATAATCACGATGGTGTGATCACTGACCTAGAGCCAGACATCCTGGAGTGTGAAGCCAAG